>NW_023503474.1:0-373260 GCF_014529535.1 Bradysia coprophila
ACATTCTCAGATGAAGGAAAAAAATGCCTGTGAATGTTGGTTCTTTCTTAGATTTTTGTGATATTTTCTGTATAAAAGGAGACGGTCCAGTATGAACAGCACAGCCTATTTCTGTGTTCTGTGAAGGAAAATTGAGTTTATGAATACATCCATGGGAGCGATGGTTCTTTCTCACAGTTTCGACAATATTTTGGCATAAAACGGACTCTATGTAGAAGGACAAGCACAGTCTATTTCTGTTGTGGCATGCTCTCCTTGCCTTCTCGTTTGATTGTAGAATTGTTGTTGTCTTGTTATGTTTTTGTGACAAGTGGAAGTGGAAGGTCATTAAAAATAAGCTGACAAGGCTTGCGGAGTGACATTTAGTTGCAAAATTTTTGTAGGATCAATTTCTTTAGTATTTTTCATACATCGCGATTCGTACACAATCGCCGATATCGTCCATAGTTCCAAGTAAATAATGGTTCTTTTTTTCAAACTGTGAGAAACTGTCTTTAAAATGGACATATTTGAATATGAAACGACCCTGTGAAGTGAGATCAGTACAGTTTTGTTCTGGGGTTCGTAAGAGGCAGGTTGTTTGCATTTTTACGAAACTAATAATATCAGTGGTGAAAACAAGGTGACAATTTGGAAGGTAAGAAGAAATTTTCTGTTGTAAACCTTATGAAGAACGGTAAAAAGGGGGTACTGATGAATGAACATCTTTCTAGACCTACACTTTGACCGTACTACAGCTGAGTCAACCACTGTAATCGCTTTGTTGAAATTGGTCAAAGATACAATGAATACCATTGTGCTGCAGCATTTCTTGGAAATCAATAATTCAGCAAAAAATCGGAAATTTAAAGTCTGCACAATGGACAAATTGGAGAATGTTATACTGTCGGAAAAGGATGAGTACGGCTTCATAATCAACCTTTCGTCATCGTATTCACCCGGTACTCACTGGGTAGGACTTTATGTGGATAAAAATCGTAAAGGTTCATTTTGCGACAGTTTTGGATTTCCCCCATACATCTATGACATGACAGATTTTTTTATTAGAAATTGTTCAACTTTTGAATCAAACGAGCAACAGCTCCATCAACTTGAATCAAAAGTTTGTGGTATGTATGCTGCGTGTTTTGTCCTACATATGTCAAACGGTGGTTCAATGAAATCATTTATCGGCAAGTTTTCTTTAAATTTACATCTTAATGACATTTTCATTAAAAAAAATTTCAATTATTATATACAAAACTGCGTTGTCAGAAACTTTTTGGCACAAAAAAAAGCGGATCAAGAAAAAAACTTAAGGAAAAAGATGATGAAGTTTGGTCGTAAGCCAAAATATGCCTTTTTAAGGTTTAAGTAGTGAAAAAATTTGATTCAAGAAATTTGATCGGTAAAACTGTGTCAATAAAAAATCGGATATTGATTTACTGGTAAAATTGTACTTTATTAAAATGAAAACAAAGAAATTAATTGAAGAGCTTAACTGTTACATAATCAATGACAAGTAAATTATTTAAAAAAATCATTGTTGTAGTTGTTGGTGTTGTTCCAGATAAAATCTTAGTACTGCTACAACTTCGTCGTACGTGTATGTACCATCTTCATCGGCTGAGTCGGTAGCTTGACTCTCGATAGATTCTGGTTCTCCTGAGTTATTGTCTCCTTTGTCTTCTTCTTCTGCATCATCATCATCTTGATCACTTTCAGTACCAACATTGTCGCTTTCTTGATCATTATCGCATTCTTCAACGTCTTCGTCACTATCGTTTTGGACATATTCTGAATGTTTTCTAGAAATATGCCTTTTTAAGTTGTAAGTGGTGGCAAGAGTGCTTGAGCAATGCGGACAGGTTACAGCCATTCTTTATCTTCACTTGTCACCGTTTGGAGTAGAACTGAGGTAGTATTATTCTGGAACTCCTTATTTATTACAATGATGCTTATGAAACCGAAGAATTGCTTGAAGCTCTTTATATGTATAACTTTGGAGGTCTCTAAGAGTCCCATCACGTAACATCCCGTTTCCAGTTGTCAACTCTGTTTCGAACTGTCTTGTTTCATTTACTTTCGAAGTGTTATTCGCTGGATATACAATCAAAGGTGGTCTGCCCAGACGTCTAACATTGCGGGATGCTCGAGGTCTAGGATCGATCCATACGTTTTCAGGAGTACCGTACAAATATTGTACTTCAGGTTTGGTTACGTTTACGTGTTTCTCGTAATGGTGAGAATATAAGTAGAAATGACTTATAAACACTTCACCGCATATTGGACACTTCATTTTTCTTCGTGGAGCGTTGTGGCATGTACAAAACCCAAAGTCCTATAATCTTTACAATTTTGTAAAGATTTTTATTTATATTAATATCCGTTCTCGCTACTGTGTCAACTGTACCATACCTTATCATTGACTGAATCATATCTAGCCGTAACATTTCATTTATAGACAAATCTCCGCGATACTTGGTTTTTTGCAACCCTATTTAGTGTTACTCTGAGATTTCACTAGTTTAGGGTAAAATATTTTAGCACAGACGAGTTCAGTTAAATGTTTCAACCCCAGGCCTATCACTCCGACGGCTGAATGCCAATTTTTGTTTCTTAGCCAATCAATGAGAAACGCTAAGATGGCCTTTTTGTCAGCATTGTGTACGTCATCACTAGTACAGGCAGTTTTGTAAGCTAAATCGTGTTCTTTCGCAATTAAGTCGTCACTATCAACCGGAGACCCATTATTCAATTCATTGCCTGGACCAAGATATCTGTGCCCCGGAAACAAGAATATGTTACCAAATGTCATTCTCATCAGTCTTTAGTAGTTGAAGCTTTCATTATCTTTAACACTTTTTGTGTTAGAAAATTATTTTTCGAGACTTTTTTGTCAGAAAATTATTTTTTCAACATTTTTTTTGACAGAAAATTATTTTGTCAATATTTTTTGTCAGAAATTTTTTTTCAACCATTTTTTTGTCAGATTTTCTTTTTTCAATATTTTTGTGTTTATTTTTCAACTCTTTTATGTCAAGTGAGAAGATTGCACCGCAATGAATAAACTACGTGTGTGTTGTACACACACCGACGAATCACTCAGTAATGAGCTGCTAAATGATTGTAGCTCTTTATAAAATGAAACTTGTCCCCTTCCATCGTTCAAGAGGACAAAGTCCAACCCCGTCCCCCGACCAATAATATATACACGCTTCAGCCATGTGGCCGGGGGACGGGGTTGGTCTTTGTCTTCTTGAACGATGGAAGGGGACAAGTTTCATTTTATAAAGAGCTACAATCATTTAGCAGCTCATTACTGAGTGATTCGTCGGTGTGTGTACAACACACACGTAGTTTATTCATTGCGGTGCAATCTTCTCACTTGACATAAAAGAGTTGAAAAATAAACACAAAAATATTGAAAAAAGAAAATCTGACAAAAAAATGGTTGAAAAAAAATTTCTGACAAAAAAATATTGACAAAATAATTTTCTGTCAAAAAAAATGTTGAAAAAATAATTTTCTGACAAAAAAGTCTCGAAAAATAATTTTCTAACACAAAAAGTGTTAAAGATAATGAAAGCTTCAACTACTAAAGACTGATGAGAATGACATTTGGTAACATATTCTTGTTTCCGGGGCACAGATATCTTGGTCCAGGCAATGAATTGAATAATGGGTCTCCGGTTGATAGTGACGACTTAATTGCGAAAGAACACGATTTAGCTTACAAAACTGCCTGTACTAGTGATGACGTACACAATGCTGACAAAAAGGCCATCTTAGCGTTTCTCATTGATTGGCTAAGAAACAAAAATTGGCATTCAGCCGTCGGAGTGATAGGCCTGGGGTTGAAACATTTAACTGAACTCGTCTGTGCTAAAATATTTTACCCTAAACTAGTGAAATCTCAGAGTAACACTAAATAGGGTTGCAAAAACCAAGTATCGCGGAGATTTGTCTATAAATGAAATGTTACGGCTAGATATGATTCAGTCAATGATAAGGTATGGTACAGTTGACACAGTAGCGAGAACGGATATTAATATAAATAAAAATCTTTACAAAATTGTAAAGATTATAGGACTTTGGGTTTTGTACATGCCACAACGCTCCACGAAGAAAAATGAAGTGTCCAATATGCGGTGAAGTGTTTATAAGTCATTTCTACTTATATTCTCACCATTACGAGAAACACGTAAACGTAACCAAACCTGAAGTACAATATTTGTACGGTACTCCTGAAAACGTATGGATCGATCCTAGACCTCGAGCATCCCGCAATGTTAGACGTCTGGGCAGACCACCTTTGATTGTATATCCAGCGAATAACACTTCGAAAGTAAATGAAACAAGACAGTTCGAAACAGAGTTGACAACTGGAAACGGGATGTTACGTGATGGGACTCTTAGAGACCTCCAAAGTTATACATATAAAGAGCTTCAAGCAATTCTTCGGTTTCATAAGCATCATTGTAATAAATAAGGAGTTCCAGAATAATACTACCTCAGTTCTACTCCAAACGGTGACAAGTGAAGATAAAGAATGGCTGTAACCTGTCCGCATTGCTCAAGCACTCTTGCCACCACTTACAACTTAAAAAGGCATATTTCTAGAAAACATTCAGAATATGTCCAAAACGATAGTGACGAAGACGTTGAAGAATGCGATAATGATCAAGAAAGCGACAATGTTGGTACTGAAAGTGATCAAGATGATGATGATGCAGAAGAAGAAGACAAAGGAGACAATAACTCAGGAGAACCAGAATCTATCGAGAGTCAAGCTACCGACTCAGCCGATGAAGATGGTACATACACGTACGACGAAGTTGTAGCAGTACTAAGATTTTATCTGGAACAACACCAACAACTACAACAATGATTTTTTTAAATAATTTACTTGTCATTGATTATGTAACAGTTAAGCTCTTCAATTAATTTCTTTGTTTTCATTTTAATAAAGTACAATTTTACCAGTAAATCAATATCCGATTTTTTATTGACACAGTTTTACCGATCAAATTTCTTGAATCAAATTTTTTCACTACTTAAACCTTAAAAAGGCATATTTTGGCTTACGACCAAACTTCATCATCTTTTTCCTTAAGTTTTTTTTCTTGATCCGCTTTTTTTTGTGCCAAAAAGTTTCTGACAACGCAGTTTTGTATATAATAATTGAAATTTTTTTTAATGAAAATGTCATTAAGATGTAAATTTAAAGAAAACTTGCCGATAAATGATTTCATTGAACCACCGTTTGACATATGTAGGACAAAACACGCAGCATACATACCACAAACTTTTGATTCAAGTTGATGGAGCTGTTGCTCGTTTGATTCAAAAGTTGAACAATTTCTAATAAAAAAATCTGTCATGTCATAGATGTATGGGGGAAATCCAAAACTGTCGCAAAATGAACCTTTACGATTTTTATCCACATAAAGTCCTACCCAGTGAGTACCGGGTGAATACGATGACGAAAGGTTGATTATGAAGCCGTACTCATCCTTTTCCGACAGTATAACATTCTCCAATTTGTCCATTGTGCAGACTTTAAATTTCCGATTTTTTGCTGAATTATTGATTTCCAAGAAATGCTGCAGCACAATGGTATTCATTGTATCTTTGACCAATTTCAACAAAGCGATTACAGTGGTTGACTCAGCTGTAGTACGGTCAAAGTGTAGGTCTAGAAAGATGTTCATTCATCAGTACCCCCTTTTTACCGTTCTTCATAAGGTTTTACAACAGAAAATTTCTTCTTACCTTCCAAATTGTCACCTTGTTTTCACCACTGATATTATTAGTTTCGTAAAAATGCAAACAACCTGCCTCTACGAACCCCAGAACAAAACTGTACTGATCTCACTTCACAGGGTCGTTTCATATTCAAATATGTCCATTTTAAAGACAGTTTCTCACAGTTTGAAAAAAAAGAACCATTATTTACTTGGAACTATGGACGATATCGGCGATGTGTACGAATCGCGATGTATGAAAAATACTAAAGAAATTGATCCTACAAAAATTTTGCAACTAAATGTCACTCCGCAAGCCTTGTCAGCTTATTTTTAATGACCTTCCACTTCCACTTGTCACAAAAACATAACAAGACAACAACAATTCTACAATCAAACGAGAAGGCAAGGAGAGCATGCCACAACAGAAATAGACTGTGCTTGTCCTTCTACATAGAGTCCGTTTTATGCCAAAATATTGTCGAAACTGTGAGAAAGAACCATCGCTCCCATGGATGTATTCATAAACTCAATTTTCCTTCACAGAACACAGAAATAGGCTGTGCTGTTCATACTGGACCGTCTCCTTATTATACAGAAAATATCACAAAAAATCTAAGAAAGAACCAACATTCACAGGCATTTTTTTCCTTCATCTGAGAATGTATAAAAAAAATGACATTCTCTCAAGAGTTACATTCAATACAAAAGACATTGAAGAAACACAGCTTATGCAAAACAGGATCTTCACTGATCGTCTGTATAGTAGTGCAGTTATATAGTCTTTACAATCAGAAAATTTGTCCTTACCTTCCAAATTGTCAGAATTGTACGCCTTGTTCTCACCACTGATTTTTTTTTTAGTTTGGTGAAAATGCAAACAGCCCGACTCTACGAGCCCCAGAACAAAACTGTACCGATCTCACTACACAGAGTAGTCTTATATTCAAATATTTTTATTTTAAAGACAGTTTCTCACAGTTTGAGAAAAAGAACCATGGTTCTATGGACGATATCGGCGCTGCATACGAGTCACAATGATGTAGGAAAATACAATAGAAACTGATCCTACAAAATTTTTCCAACTAAATGTCACTTCTCCGCAAGCTTTGTCAGCTAATTTTTATTGGCTTTCCACTTGTCACAAAAAACATAACAATACAACAACATTTATGAAATCAAACGAAAAGGCTCAAGTACAAATTGCCGCAACAGAAAAGACTGTGCTGATCCTTCAACATAGAGGTCTTATTAAGACAAAATATTATTAAAACTGTGAGAAGGGACCATCGGTTTCATGGAACTATTCATAAACCAAATTTTCCTTCACAGAACACATCTAGACATAGGCCAAAGCCCGTAGCAGGGTAATAGAAAAAAATAAAGTAGTACTTTAATCGAAGTATGCGAATATTTCCATACCTTTTTTCATAATGTCATTGTAAAATTACCATTAAGGCTGCTAATGGTATTATTGGTATCAAAAAACTACTCTATTTGACGTGTAAAATCCTCTATTACACTGCTAGGTGCTTTGAATAGACTCTTCATACCACACCGAGCCTTTTTTATACAGAAAATATCACAAAGACTATGAGAAAGAACAAACACTCACATGAACCTATTCTACAGGCAATTTTTCCTTCTAAGACACATCTGAGAATATGCACCAACTTTTAAAGAAAAAACCGACATTCTCTCATGAGGCATATTCAATACTCCTTGTCCGGTATATATAGGCCAGTAGTAGGTGCACAATCGTAAAGGTTACTCAACCGCGCACCACTCGAATCTACAGCTGCATTCGTATTTTCAACATTACCAGATTGGCCAGTACCGTATTGTATACCAGTACACGCGGTAGTACCCCCTACAGTACAACTTTCACCATCAATACACTGCACAGCACCATTTTCGCCCACAGGATAAGTTCATTCATGGCACGACTCATTTCTTCATAATAGTCCCTCATGTCAGATTCTGATATAGACGAACATTCAGTCAAGTCAACCTCCAAGAATCAGTACTCTTTGAACCTGTCTTCTCTCTCAGTGGGCGCATCGACCTCTTCACAAATAGGATGTTCGTTCCGTGCATCCATTTTTTACACAGTCAGATGTTTCAACACAAATTAGTTTAAATAGTTTTCTGATGCGATTTTTTCTTTTCTTGTTAGAATCGTTTTGTGAGATTTTTTCCACCAAAATTTTTCTTGGGTGGATTTTTGTTTTGCTCACCCTAATTAGTCTTCTAATTAGTTTTTCTAACCCGATTTTTTCTCTCAACGAATTACATTTTATATTTTCGGCTACCAGAAACTCTCAGCGCCAGGTGTCACTCAAATATAGACAAAAACAATTTGATGACAGCAAGACAACACCAACTACTTTTTTATCTTCGCAAAATATTCAAAAAATAATAATAACAACAAAAAAACCAAAACACAAGTACAACCTATCGTACCTCTCTCCAGAAATAGACTGTGCTGTTCGTTCTGCACTGAGTCCTTTTTATACAGAAAATATCACCAAAAATGTGAGAAAAAATCATCGTTCACACGGATCTATTCCATAGGCAATTTTTCCTTCTAGGAACATATCTGAGAATATACACCGACTTAAAAAGAAAAAAACCGATATTTTCACAAACTATTCAACACAAAGGACTTAAAAGAAACACCGTTTATACATGGAGTATATGCGCATAGTTCAGCGCATAGTCTTTACAAAGGATATACACCGCCTATAGCAAAAGGTACTGTGACTATACCGCCTAGAATAAGTGAAAATAACACAAAAGGATATGCGCCGCGTATATAAAGTGGTATCACTGTTATATAAATGAAATCCACCGCATATATAAAGTGGTGATATAAAGGAAATTTACTGCTTATATAAGGCGGTGATACAAAGACAATTTGGCGCTTATATAAAGTAATTAATGTGTGATAAAAAAAAGACCAATAACACTGCATTTTAAGAATACCAGAAAATGTATACCAGATGTGCGACCAAAACTCATTTTTTTTAAATATCGGAAACAAAAAGCTGTGCAAATAGACAACAGAAATATTATAATCAATGCAATGAGATACTGAAACATCAATTTTGCTAAAATGTAATACAAAATTCTCACAGAATGTTTACAACCTATATATTCCTATATTCCATTTTTACAAAGGAAATATACCGTAAACAATATATCATTTATACAGTGTATCTACATATAAAAGGATATGCGACGCGTATATAAAGAGGTATCACTGTTATATAAACGAAATCCACCGCATATATAAAGTGGTGATATAAAGGAAATTTACCGCTTATATAAAGTAAAGCGACAATCTCTTTATATAATGTGGTGATATAAAGTGAAATTTACCGCTTATATAAGGCGGCGATATAAAGAAAATTTGATGCTTATATAAAGTAAATAATGTACAATAAAAAGCGGCAATCTCTTTAATATAAAGCGGTGATATAAAAGGGAATTTACCGCTTATATAAAGCAATAAATTAATTAATGGCAATAAAAGGCGGCAACCCTTTAATTAAAAGTTTGACAGCTAAGCCACTAATCCCCGTATTACTCTTCTGCTGGTGTCACAACCACACAGAACTTTTAGCCATTTAGCTCTCAGAACTATAAGGGTGGTTAGGATAACTTTACGAAGCGATAGGTATTTACGCCGGTTTTCTTGACTCTTTGTTTAAGCAATGAAAACTCCGTCTCTAAGAAACATGGCAACGTTTAGGTACAATTTAAAGTCAGGTGTGGATTAGATTCCTTAAATTCCTTTATTTTTGTGCAAACCATTCCCTGGCACTTAATTGACACCATGTGCGATGATCTTATTGATTGCTTCAATATTCTTCGTTTTCACAGCGTCCTTCAAGTGTTGCATCATATTTATGGCAAAGCTACCGACTAATGAAAGTTTCGTTTTTGATTTTGTACCAAATTCAACCGTTTATACATCCTTACCACGAAGTTTGCTGGCGGCTTTCAGGATACTATTGACACCCTGCAATGATTTTTGAATTTCCTCGAAATTCTTTTGTCGGATCATGTGACTATTCAACAAGTCCTCGGTTAGTTTTTGCATGTCGGCATACAGGCCAAGCAGAGCGTCCCTGTTCAAAGTGAAAATGAAAAGGAATGGGAAAAAGGTGTTGGATGAGTCTTGCGATCGAATTCAACAACTCACTGGTTATAGAGTCGGGCGTCCTCAATTCGTACGATCAAATTCTTTTGCAGATTTTTCTTTTGAGTCATGTCCAGCGTCAAATTCTGATAAGATATTTGCAGTCCATCGATCTTTCGAAATAGAGTCGAAATTTCCTCTTCAATTTGCGGATAGCTGGCCTGCGTCTATAACGAATGGATTACATTCAACCGACTATCGATACGGAATTGTACCATTCTCATCAAACCTGCAAATTGTCCATATTCATGAATTTAGCCAGCGATTGAATGAAACTACCGGCCAAATGAATGTTCGGTGTGACGATTTTTATTTGATTTCCATCGTAAAATCGCATCAAAATGTTACTTTGGTCGTACAGACTCACCATATACAGTTTTATGTCACCTGTGTCATCCAATGCTTCCGGTTCAATATCGTTAGAAAGGAGAAAGTTCTGAAAGTTCATGGAATTAAGCATCTGAAGAATCACTGGGTCAGTGAATTTTCAAATTTTTCATTCCCATTAAAGAGTTCTGATCTGCGTGAGATTGAAACTTTTTCTTTTCCTTCAAGATTTAATCTGGAAGAGCTTTTATCTACTGCATTTTACCTGTCAGAGCTTTTATCTCCGTGAGTTCTTTTGCGATAATTTTTTTTAATCGCCAAACAATGCTTTCATGTCTGTTTCGGATTATTTAACAACGTAATTCTACATTCGAACAATCAAAAATTCCATAAGATACGCGAGTTCATAAGTATACGAGCAGATTAAAGTAGCATGCAGAGAAGTAATGTTCCCCCATATGAATTTTTTGAATGCGGCGTGAGGGCTTTTTGTAAAATGTTGAAAGTAGGGGCCGTACATAAATGACGTCACGCTATTTTTGTTCAATGAAAGTATATTCTATAGGTATGGGTCTAATGTCAAAATTTGTATGTAGCAGAGGAAATAGCGATTTCATATAAACAAACTCACCTCTCAATGAAAAGCACTGAAAGGTGAGTTTGTTTATATGAAATGGATGTTTCCTCCGGTTTGTATGGACAGATCATACTTGGTTTGTACTTTCATTGATTTTATTGAAATTTTGACTACCTCTACCACTGCGTCAGCGTCACACAAAAAAGTGTCAAAGGTGACCCTTGTTAGAACTGCCACGTTTCTTTCTACATTTTCTTAAGGTGCATCTGTGGGCGTTCAACTGATGCTGAAGCCACGACGAAAACCATTGATTCGTTGGATGGTCGTATTTGCGTCAAAAATGGCGGAAATCTTCTAAAAAATTCATGAAGTTTGAAGCTATTTTTTCATAAAATTTGGCATCAGCACCATGTCTAGTAAGCTAGTAACTGTCGTGACCTGAAGACCTTAAACTTCATTGCATGGAAAGTATCGAAGCAATGAAGATTGTGGCATCTAGATATTGGAAATGGAAGGTACGTCTCAGACAAGCCAATGTCCAGTCGACGAGCTGAGATTATTCCATTTTTCATTAGAACACTATGACTGACAATAGTCTATGTATCTAGCCAACGAACTTCAAGTATGAGTGGTACTCTAAATTAGAGTACTGACAGTGGACGTGGACAGTGTATCGGACAATTTTTGGCTGTGTAAAAAATATCTGCAACAAATCTTCATACAAAATAGTACCCTATTTGGCAGCTGTCATTAGAAGCACTTTTGCTTGAAGTGTGTTGATCTAGCACTCAAAACGTAAATAAGTTTCAAGAAAGGTGCCCTCACAATAACAATGCTGTCGTATCTCCCATCGATCTCAGTCTCAGTCATTATCAGGCTATTTTCGGGTAATCTTATCTGAATGGTTAATGGTATTAAAGCGACTGTAAAACGCTGATTTTGTATCAGCCGTGCTCAGTGGTCATACATAATGAAAGGAATCGTTTTAATTTTCTTCGCTGCAAGCCTTGCGCTCGTCGAGCCACATGGCTTCCTTCGAACTCCCCTTGCCAGAACGTCGATTTTCCGACAGCCAAGTTTCGGCGCCCAACAACCGTTTTGGTGGGATGATACTGGAGTATGGTGTGGAAATGTCCAGCAAGGTATTGACCAAACTATAACACCACACTAATCACAGATCTCATCGATTATTTTTGTCAAATCTGACGTCGAATGCAGATATAAATTTCTCGACGTGTGGCCGATGTGGTGACGCCCCAGGAAACACGCATGCCAACCAAGGAGGCAGATACGATAAAGGAATCATTACAGCTACCTATAATGCCGGAGCCGTACGGACACCCGTTTAAATACCACAAATGTATGCAAATCTATGACATTGACATTGCCTTTCAGAGAATCCGTGTTGAGGCCCAACTCGATGCTGCGCACCAGGGCTTCTTCCATTTGGAACTGTGTGCCCAACAAACGGAGAACAATAACTGTTTCCAACGGCTTCCTGTTCTTGCATCAAACAATCAAGTCAGAGACGGAACAGCATGTGTTACAATGGCCTCTCAAACTATTTGGGCTGAAATTCAATTGCCAGCTGGTGTCAGATGTAATAGATGTACTCTCAGATGGACGTACAGAACCGCTTATCCTCCAGGTATAAAATGGTAGAATTCGATTGAGAATCGCTTACTGACTGTCACTTATTTTAGCCCCCAATACGTGCTTCAATCCCAACCCTGCCCAGACATTCAGAAACTGTGCTGATATCCGCATTCAGTAATTGTCGCCGTGCAGATGGCAAATTTAATTTGGCAAAATTGGTCAACCACTTTTATTCGCATTAAAAAAAACTAAAAAAAAAACTTCTTTTTTTAATACGCAACCGCTGGTTAAAAATGGTTTGAAACATTAATTACATTTGCACATAATTACTTCAAGTATAATGGATTCCAAAAACGTAAAATACTTCAACAAATTCCACTTAATGGTTGCAATACGTTCCAATACAATGACAAAGAGAGAGAGAGTGAGACAAAGAGTGTTTTCGTGCATTACATACACATAAATACTGACGTTATTTGCATAAAATACTTTTTCGAATGCAAATTAAGGCAGAAGAAAAGTTGCTATCAAGACCATGCACGGCCTGGTTTAAGCGGGTTTCCGAATATTCTTGATACGAAAATTTCTTTGAAAAAATTGAAATCTCGTGTTGAGTGAGAGTACTTCAATCAAAGCAAATGAACCGAACAGTGGCGGAATTCAAGTAAACAGCCTAGCACGTTAGACTGGATTTACGTAGCAATTTAAAGAACGCCTGACGCAAAATGTTACCTAAAATTGGCAGTTCAGTTAGGACATGACAGTTTGTCCACTGCTAAAATGAAGAATATTTTCGGTTCATGTTTCGATGAATTCCTCTATGATAATCAATTTTCACACGGGACAGACACTAGACCAGAATCACGGCAGAGTAAAAGTAACCCTGGCAGGAGCGGTTCATTATTGAAAAGTCAAATGAGGGTGCACTGTATGAAAATGAACTCAAATGAACACTGACATAAGTAGAAAAATTTAATTCGCAAAATATATAAGACTACTAGATAATTCAGGTCCCTAGTCAAACAAGCGCTCCTTCCTGGGTTACTTTTACTCTGCCGTGCCAGAATACATTGGATGTTGCTAGAGTAACTCATAAATTCAGGAACAACTTTGTGATACTCGCAAACACACTCGTATATTTTTGAGTAACTTGTTCGGTAACTGTTTTTCGATAAGTGTAGTTGTATACCTCGTCTTCGTCTCAACACTTGTCGGAAAGACAGTTACCGATGCGTGTTACTCAAAAACACACTTGTCAGTTTGCTGTTATCCCAAAGTGGTTATACCTCATGTAATGAAATACTTTCACAGCATCCCACTGATGGAAAAACTAATTTTCTTCCCGGGAGCAAAATAGGTAAAAACTTCGCGATTTTGAATAAAATAATTTTTTTTGTACTTAATGGGAAAAATTTCCCGGGAGCAATGCTCCCGTGCTCCCTATGATCAGCGCAGCATCCATTGTAATCTACTATTTTATGTCAAACTGAGTATAATCGTACATATGTCATTGACGCAGCATTGACAAAAATGCTATATTGCCTGGTACTCTGTCGACACGACAGTGCAGTGTCGAGACTTAAGTGTCCATTCCACTCAACAAAAAGTACTCCGTGAGAGAGCAAACTGTCAAATAAACAAAGGAAAAATTGAAAAAAATTCAATTTTGTCTCTCACACGGAGTACTTTTTTGGTAAGAGCGGTAACTAAGCATTATTGCTCTATTTTTCTCTATAATGCAAGTGCCAGAGAGCTGAAGAGGATGATCAATCCAATCAAAAAATGTCATTTACCTAACAGGGGAGAGTTTGAGTCAATCAGATGATAGTATTTGCCTTACAGTAGAGAATTTTCCCCTTATTTGCACTTGCCTTTATTAATTTATGCTTTGATCCGGCTAAAAGAGAGACCCACAACTATGTCATGGTTCAAGATGGTGTAGTGAAGCCGAATGTTATCAAGTTTACAAACGAAGAATCTTGCGTAATGAAGCTGAAACAAACAATCAAAACTTCTGATTGAAAAGTCCAGTCCAAGTTCTAAAGTTTTCGTCGGAGTCGCCTTCTTGGCCTAATTTAAGCTGGTTTTTTCTGCCGACAAAAGAAGTGACTGAGAACTTGACTGATGTGCGTCTGTATCATTTCTTAGCTCGTACTTATCAGAGAAGTGAATATTTAGAAGCGTAACTACAGCGAAATTATGGTTCTCCTAAGTCGTATTCATTTCTTTCACGACCCACATTCCAATAATCTGCGTTTTCCGCTGAGTATTTTGTCTATTCTTAAGGCAAAAGACTCGAATGTGAAGAAGGAACGGAACGTATGGGAACAATTTCGTTCGAATTAATTGGAAAATATAGAACGATACACGTACCTGGTTGATCCACAGGCAAATTCGCTGAAATCGTTCGTTAATTCTAAACTCCACAAAGCTCGTGTCATCAAGTTCAATTTCTTGAGAAAAAACAAGTAATTACTTCAGCTGCCCAAACAAACAACATCACTTCTCCTTACCACTCATTTTCTCCGCACACAAAAAGTCTTCTCTGATTGCGTACATCGAGAATTTCGGCAACTGTCTGGTCAATTCGAACACATGAAACTGTTGGCTATTTTCATGTCCGACCAAAGCCTTAATGTTCACATCGTAACAGTTGTCCTTGGGTATTTTGAATGGTATGATGATTCTCGACACGGCTCGGTCTTCTGGATATGCGATAAACGTTTCGGATTCGAAAATTCCCTCCGAGAATAGCAGGACCGCTCGAATGACGGTTGAATTGTTGGTGATAATTTTGATTTCAATGTTGGGCTGTTGGAATCAAAAGTTTGGATTGGGCTGACTTGTAAGGAGTGGAGTGGAGATTCAAATTTGTTTGGAGAACTTCACTCATCTTTACAAAAGTTCAAAACTGCCACGTTAGATTCAAAAGCTAAGTTTTGAAAGTTTCGAATTTTCCGCGTAAATTTCACTTCCCATTTCAACGCCTACCTTACCTCGACATCACCTTCAATGTTATTGTAGATGGCAATTTGCAGTCTCGTGTTACTCGGTATAACTCCAACACCTTCCGGTGCCACAAACTTATCATCGTAATCGTTTTGCTTCTCACGATTCAATTTCTCGTTACATTCGTAATGCGAAATTTCGGCCAACAGAACTTTCTTCTGCGTCAACAATTCCAGCAGCTCTTCCTGATCCGAACATTTCATGGTATTCAGATTGATTTTGGACCGTTCGTATCCTCTCACTTCACCGGTTGTTGTACACAAAATCAAATCGTTTGCTCCGTTGCCACGGTAGTCAGCTTGGCCGACCGATATTATCGGATGATTTAGGTTCAGTTTGTACAGAATGTCGCCGGTGCCATAGTCCCTCATATCGATCTGTTAAGTTGGAAAGTTTGCACTTTGGAGTTCCTGCGAAATATTCTTTAGATTTCACTCACCCTTCCGCTTTCCCATCCAACTATAAGTTGATTTTTACCGGATCCAAGGAGATCAAAGCTCGCTAGTGATGTTCCCTTACTCTTCGACTAGAAAATTAAGATTTTCACATGTAAATACTGGAATTCTGGAATTGGTACTATGCTGCACTAGCACTACCTTAATTCTCCACAGACGAATACTTTCCCTGTACACGCCAATCGTCCCGTCAATTAAAGCATAAGCGAGAAAACTATTTTTATCTGAGGAGATGAAGAATTGGTTAAGTGATCCTAGTAGGATTAAAACCGTTGAAGACAAAGATTAGCAAATTGTCATAGTCGGATATGGGACATAGAGCTTTAAAGCTCGTGAATATTAAAGTTCTTAGTACGAGAACTTTGTGGATTCAAGTTATTGAAGCTTTTTTTGGACTAAAGCTTCGATGTCTTGTGAGTTAAAGCTCACGAGGATAAGCCCTAGATTACTGAGTCTCGTTCTGCCGTGTTAATCCAAAATAAGGCTTTGCAGAGCTTTCGAAAACTTTGAGTCTTTTGGATTACATAGGAAAAGTGGAAGATTTCAATTGAATGTAAAAGAAACTCAAAGCTCGCGAAAGCTCTTCAAAAGAAGAGAAGCAAATGCGATACGTTATCTTGCCTTAACACGGCAGCGTTGGGAATATTTTATTTATATAAATGACTAAAGCTCTCAACTAGATCCAAAATCTTATCGGTTTACCCTGGAATACTGCCAACTTAAGGACTTGTGAATCGACGAGTAAAGCTCTCATGAATGAAAACTTTCGCCAACAAAATCGCTTGTCCAAAGCTCTTCATCAATTTGTGATTTTCCATTTTTCAGTAATCGATTCGATCAAACATACCTACTTGACAGATGTGCTTGACTGCCGAATTTTCAGTAAACTCCATCAATAATGCATCACCGTCGTAAATCATAATCGATCCACTGGATGTTCCAGCTATTAACTGAAACCAATGAAGAGACACAAAATTGAAGAGCAAATTTTCTTGTTCGACAATGTTCTTACTTCATTCCTCCCGTCCTTATTCACATCCGATAAGGTTAACGAATTCACATTACCATTCGTAACAATCCAAAAGACTTCCTTTCCTGTGTAGTCGTAACAGCGAATATTGTCTTGATGGAAATGTGGTTGAGGGAAAAGGTTTTTCATTCAAAGTTTTTTTTTCTCATTATTTCAATCAAATCGAAGTTAACGAACCATTGCATCCTAATACAACCAGTGGTAATTCAAATTTATTGAACATTCCGATGAGTATCGTATTGATCCCCTCTTTGACATCGTTGTAAAACAAATCAATGTTATCGTCCACATTGTAGGCTGATGTGGAGCGATGCGATTGTGGGCGAATTAATAATTTAATTTGATTAAAATTTCTTCCCCCAATGCAAATGTTGGGTATTTACCTAAAACGTGTGTGGGACTTCCAATTACGAGAATTTCCTTTGAATCGTTTTCCTTTAAGCATCCCGTTTCGATGGCAGTAATTTCCTGGTTGAAATTCAACAGAGCAACATCGTAGTTCGTTTCCGACCATGAAATTCGATTGTTCGACGCACCAATCCGCTTATGGGGACTGTGGATTATCACTTTGTCCGAACTGGTTGCTGCCGTTAAGCAGACATGGATGCCGTCGTATTTTCCGAATTTTAATTGACTGACAATGTTCTGGTTTAGTCGAAACGAAAAGACCGGATTCAGGGAAAAGTTCATGATGACCACTTCAGATCTGATCAAAATAACGTTTTTGTGTGCTTCGTTACTGTTGCCGTGGTAACGCATTTCGGTTTCAATTTGTTTTGATGCGTAGTGGTACTGCGCAACGAATCATTTTATTTAGTCCGGTTGTTTAAATCGTAGGTATGGCTTTTAGTGCCGACGTTGTTTGCTGAATTTCATTTTTTTTTTATTACAACGGATTTTAATATCTTTAAGAGTCTTAAAGGTACACTATCGGAAAAGTCAAATCCAACATATTTTCTGATTTGAATGGTACTAAAATACAGAATACGTAAAGTTAACTTAAATAAGGTCCCAGTCCATGATTAGACCCGTACGAAGTACTGGGGTCTTATGCGTTTACGCATACGTCCGTAACACGTCGAATTGGACTCCCTGAGTAAGGGGAAACCTATTGTGGTTGTCTAGAGATGCCAAATCCGCGAAAAAAAAATGTCCGTCTGTCTGCACAATAACTTGAGTAAAACGCATCCGATTTTGAAATTTCTTTTTTTTTCCCGTTTGGTAATGTCAAAAGACAGGCTAAGTTCGAAGATGAGTGATTTCGGATCGACCCTTCCCGAGCTGTGGCCCAATAAGTGCTTTACGGTTTTTCAAAGATATCTCTGGACATTCAAACGTTACACTTGTAACTGATACGTCAAATAAAAGGTATTTACAATACCGATCGACGAAAAAAAAGTTTATGGAAATCGGATGACCGACTCGTGAGTTAGACCCATTGGTGTGAAACAGGGCGGCAAGCAGTTTATGCTTGTAGGTCGGCCACATTTCAACATATTTCGTCTGTTTTAGCTTTATTAGATAGGTATTGACCGTACCAATCAGAGAAAAAAAAGTTTTTGAAATTATGTTCTCCGGAGCGTGAGCTAGGTCTCTTGGAGTGTGCTCTTATCTGGCTACTCGGCCGTACAGTGAATGTGGAGTATTTTGTCAATATCTCGAGTAAATTTTGACCGAATTTCATGATTTTTTTTTGTTTGAAAGGTATTAACGAATGTAAAGCGTCGGTAAAATTTCCGGTCTCCTAACAAAATGGCTGCCGGTGGCCATATTGGATTTTAATAAAAGTGATATATCTTGGGAAAAATGGTACTTAGAGTGTTTCTGTTAACATGGAAATAATTTGTTATGTGTGTGGGGTGTTTCAGGCATTCCATATATGGACATCTATATATATCTATATTCACCTATATTGAGCTATATACAGGCATATAGAGCTATATAATAGCATATTCATCTGTGAAATGTTTATTTATAGGAAAATATAGGTAAATATAGCGGTACATACCTGTTTAAATAGGAATTTATGAAAGTTGACTTCGAACGGGGCTGTCTATATTGCCTCCGGCAATTTATTTGTATATGCTAACAAGGCAAAGAAAGATAATGTAAGTGATTTTAAAGGGCGAATAGCTTTTCAGTAGAGAATGAAGTAAAAGAAATGAAGAGTTTCACAGTAAAGGCTTTTGATACGAATAGGTGTTTCGTACGGGTCGGCGTTAGCTATGTTTTGTTGGGAAAGTGCAGCAAACGAACGGACACGCTGGAACCGGACTCTCGAGCAGGCCAAGGTCTGTTGCCTGTGGCCTGTTGCACCAGTCCAAGAGAATCATGGCCCTATGTTAGTGAAGGGCTGTGACGCAAGTTCGCTCACACTAAAAAACTTGAAGAAAAAAAATTCGTAGGACTGAGGAACACACAAACTTTTTGACTTCCCCCTTTGCTCCTACTACCACCAAAGTATTTTATTCGTAATCTGAGCGTCCATACGAGCTCAACGAGCTACCTATCACACGCCACATTAGGTTTAGATATTAAATTTCAAAACTCGGAAATTTGTTTGAAGAAATGGATTTTCATGCGTTTTGAATTCATGAATTTTACCAACGCACTCCATAACTCGGAAAATTTGGTTGCTAGAAAGTTATAGAGTTTTGGAGTTTTGTCGAAACGTTTTTCAGGGTTTTTCAAAAAAGTAGCTGATTTTATTGTGTTATACCAAATTCTTTAAAAAAATCTTCTTACGAAAGAACTGATATCGGTGGGAGTGACGCTTACAGCTTTGATTTGCGTATCACAAATGGCAGACATAGAGGAAAATGTAAACAGCTGATTGAAAGATTGGTTATTAAAAACCACAGACTGGCGTCCGCTTGTACACAAAAATTTTTGAAAGAAAATTATACCACAAAAAATATTGCGTCACAAGTGGCAGATGTCGTCTAGTGGGTCTATTTTTTGTCAATAATACGTTTGTGTACAAGCGCACGCCAGTCTGTGGTTTTTGATAACCAATCTTTCAATCAGCTGTTTACATTTTCCTCATTGTCTGTTATTTGTGATACATTTTGCGTATTAAATCTGTAAGCGTCACCCCCACCGATATCAGTTCTTTTGTAAGTGGATAAAAGAACTTGCGTCACACATCCACTGTAAGTGGTTTTGGGCGATCGTGATTTGCGGTATAATTTGTTGTACATGTATACTTACAGAAGTAAATCATGGTCAGGGAATCAGTCAAAAAAAATCAGAATCAAAAATATTTCATTTACACAGAAAGAAATCTTATCACAAAAGTAGTAAATTGTAGTACGATCAGTTCTAATATATGTCTCATCACAGCCCACATGCTGAACGTTATCCGTGAACGATGACTTGACGGATTCATCTTCATTACAAGAATTGAGTGATTCAGTGATTTAAGCAAATAGATGACCAAACAGGTCTTGGCAAACAATTTAAGCAAGTTCTAGATTCGAACAGAACAATTTCGTCTCGCTTAGATCTGTGAATAGTTTTTAATTGAGGCTAATCACATAACAATAATGAAGAATAGACTGTACATACTAAATCGTCTGCATGTCCGGTAGATTTTTAATGCAATCATTATAACTGGGTGGTAGATCTTCTGGCATTTGTTCGTCGTTTCTTGTTGAACTATGTGAATTATCTTGAATATCATTTAAGATTGGTGCAGTTGGACTGTTGACTTGTTCCACTTGATTGGTTGTTGAATTTCTACTCAATGGCCCGGTCTGATGTTCATTGTCCAAATCCAATTCTGTGAATTCCAGCGGTTGACAATTTCGAATATCATGTCTGCGAGCCGTTTTGCGATGCCTTTTTACACACCCATAGACGAGATAAAAAACTGTTCCAATAAGTCCCACTAACATCATAATTCCGAATATATACGGAATACTTTTTACAATCTGTTCAGTTTGCTTCTTTTCATTTAATATTTTCAATTCATATTGTTGTCTACTTAGTTCCACTTCACGACGATGAGATTCAAATGTACATTCCCAAGAAATACACTCAACATGATCGGAATATGCAACGCACTGCTACTAGCATGAACACTCATTTGACATACGTCAAATTTGGAGGCTTTAGTGATACGAGCTACAGTGTTTATAATTCGTGATGAGAGTCAAAAGTAATTTGAATGAGAGTCGGCATTAGGCGCATTTTTTCAAATTAAATAATTTTCTATTTTATTTTCAACTAAATCGAAACAGTACCTGATTCTTATGAGCGATTTATGTGCGTATAGAAATGAATTAAATGAGATTAAACATGGTTGTTTTGGGATTAAATTGGAAGTGTTGGTCCGGAAATAAAAAGACGAGAATGATTAGGGGTTTTTAATTTATTTTCTTGTAAACACTGGCTTTTCTGTTCATTTTTGAGCAGTTTACAATATTTTTCTTTTGTTTTTTGTTATCAACAACAACATCATCATCATCAACAACGTCACATTTTCTTTTATTATTTATTTTAGGATTTACTTTCTCAGTTGGAATGTTATTGCTTGAGTTAGTTTTTTTTTCAGTTTTGGCCTTCGATTTATTAAATTTTTGTAGGGCATTGAAATCGTTAATTTTTTTTCTGTAATTGTTCAGCAAAATGTTAGCATATGTCCATGTTGAGGTAACAGGTCGCCATATCCTTCAAGATTTATCAGTCCATTATCATTGAAACTTTTTATGCTCAAATCACTCTCAACAGTAACGCTTATTTCCACTATTAAATTATTATCTGCCTGTCGTTTCAACTTATAAAATGTTAAGCAAGTCTCGGAAATCAATGTCAGCCATTCTTGTAGATAAATGTGGTTCGAGTAGTTGTCCTTCAAGTTTGTGAAATTTCGTATTAGATCTTCATTGTGGGCTTCAATATTTTCGATAATTTCTGGATCATACACGAACATATCTGGAATGCCGTCGACTGCAAAATTAAATATTCTTGGAATCGCATCCTTCGTCAACCGTGGTGTTTCCAATAGGATTCCAAGTTTATTACGCGTAACAATATATTTTCTCTCAAAATGTAAAATACAGACGCCAGAGTACTCGGTGTTGAATGTATCGTCTCTAGGGATTGCTTTAATCCATTCCTCTTTTCTTTGATCATCAGATGGGAATCGGAAACAACTTCCAGTTGTCTTTGAGCTTGAATTAGTCGTACACCACGGAACGCAACATTTTCTCACCATCTATGTTGTGTAAACACAAAGACAAATTTTCGATTTTACAACTTATTTAAAAAACTTTCGCTATATGGACGCGAAAATAGATTCAATATACTTACTATGATAGTTTTTCATTTATTTTCATGAATATTGACAATATTGACAATAATGACAAAATTGAATTGAAACAAAAATTATTGAAAAAATTACGTTCGATGTAGAGTAGATTTTAGACAGATTGCTCCTATCTCTAAAATATTTGGATTTGTCAATTTAACAAATGAAGTACATAGACTACTCGATTTCATCAGCCTCCGAATATTTCTTGTGTTCATGCTAGTAGCAGTGCGTTGGAATATGCCATTTTTCTAAGCCAAAACTGACGTTCTAATTTATCAAATGTTACAGTGAAACTGAAATAATATTTCGCATACTAATGAAATTATACTAAAAATAACCAGAAAGAGAAAAACTTTGTTTACACTACAGACGAGATCGAGGAAGAGATGTTCCCTAAGAGAAAAGAAAATCGAGAAAATTCACAACCATATGCAAACTTAACATTTTCAGGAATTATATATATATTACAAAAACGCTGCGCCTCAGTTCAATCAATTTTATTTATTTAGTAACTTGTGAAGTACCCGGCTTTGCTCGGGATTTTTTTTTATGAGAAAATATTTTCACACGCAAAAAATAATTTCACGCGTTGAAAATTTTCACGTGTCAAAAATTTTCAAGCGTTACAAAAATGTTTCCACGTCTAAGAAACGCATCCACTTCGTAAACAGGCACAACAAATTTCACGCGTCAAAAAACGCATGAAAGCAAAACGTTTTTAGCGCGTTCTTACTAACTTTTCTTTATGCCAAATTTCAAGTCTATAGGACTTTCCGTCTGGGCTTCTATAGAGAGACAGACTCGACTTGACTTTTGTAACAACAAGCTTGCCCCTGTGGGCTATCCTATGAGATTATTGAACGTGAGGACTTTGACTTGAATGATCACGAATGAAACGTCGAACTAACTACTTTGATAATATCATTGTCTCCCGTTCAATACAAATTACCTGCTTAATCACACATACGTTACCTGGCGCTTCGAGCTGGTGTTTGGCACTTTTCTCTTTTCATGTCCGTACTAGTGTACCAGTGCTAGTGTACAGTGTACTAGTGTGTCAAAATACAACTCAATTGAATTACCACTACCCGAGCGAAAAAAATTTAAGAATCAGCACATTTGTACACTGTATTTGAAATTATAGTACGAGTCAGGTCGTTGCATATACTTTCCTTTCAGTGTATATTGATGCAGCATACTGGCGAATACTTAAAATCTCTATACTTCTTTACAGGTCGAAAATAGGTGTATTTACACCCTGCACATTTTCACGCATTTGTTTGTGTACATTTTTGTACTTTTTCGTCGATTTTTTTTTCACTCGGGTAATGTAATTAATTGGTATTAATCACAGTGAAAGTTGTACGAAATTGCTGTTAAAGTCCGAATACTTACTGCGTATGTAAATATAATGCCAAAGGCTATTCAGTTGCTAACCAGATACATCCTCAACTTTTAGGTGTTCTACAAAATTGTTATCGTACGCAGGACAGATGTATTTTATCAATCATTTTTTGTAAACAGCAGACACGTTCCGCTCTTTATCTGCCTAGGTGAAATAATAGCAGTGAAAAAGGGCATGTAATTAAAGTGATCGATATTTAATAAGAAACGATCGCAAAAAATAAAGAATTGATCGCAATGTCTTCGTGATCGCAATAAAAATAAAATTTGATCACAAGAAAATAAGAATTTGATCGCTAAATTTATGCAGTTTTACAACTAACATATGATTGCCTCAAAATATGAAATGATTACAAGAAATGAGGAATTGATCACAAAAAAATAGAACTTGAAAGAAGAAAACAAATAATTGATAGTAAAAAATAAGGAGCTTGACAGAAGAAAGTAATGAATTGATCAAAAAAAATAAAGAATTCGATTGCAAGAAATAAGGATATGCTATCTATTATTCTGTTTGATTGCCATTTTGTCAAATTTAATCAGAGTAGATGCGAAGTTTTACGAATGTGGAACGATGAGAGGACTCTTTCACTTTGGTAAAAAAATAAAAAACGCGATAGATGTTCTTCTCTTACAGTTTTGTACAAAAAGGGAAGTCCCCCGGTACTTACTAAATTTACAAAACCTTCAATCGTGAATAAAATTTGGATGGTAATAAACGACCGATAAATTAATTTAATTTTTTTTGTCGTTTCTTCACTTTTGTCGATTTTTTTCGACGATTCAGAAAGCGACAAAAGTGAAGAATTGACGAAACGTCTCTAAGTTACATTTCGTAGAAGGATGAATTCCCTAGGAACGAACAAAACGCCTTCTCGTTAAGTTTTGTAAAAGGATGAATTCACTAGGAACGAACACAACGCCTTTGCATTACATTTCGTAGAAGGATGAATTCCCTAGGAGCGAACAAAACACCTTCTCGTTAAGTTTTGTAAAAGGATGAATTCACTAGGAACGAACACAACGCCTTTGCATTACATTTCGTAGAAGGATGAATTCACTAGGAACGAACACAACGCCTTTGCATTACATTTCGTAGAAGGATGAATTCGCTAGGAGCAAACAAAACGCCTTCTCATTACATTTCGTTGAAGGATGGAGTCCCTAGGAACGAACCGCCTTTGCTTTATATTTTTAAAATAGACAAAGTGCGAAGGAAAGCCTTTTTTTTACTGATTTACTGAAGAGGTGCCAGCGACATGTACCACATTTCTATCGGTATTTTATTATTTTCTATCGGTAAAATTGAATTTTTCTATCGGTCGAATATATGTCCCATAAAATTATCACGACTCATGAGAATTACGGCCCTCGTTTCGCTCTGGCCGCAAACTTCACACTCGTATGGGAGTTGTAAAATATTTTATTGCTTGCCCCATGCGAAAATTGATTCTTACATATCAATTTGGCCCCTGCGAAAATGGTCGATTACATGAGGGATATTTGCGTGACACTTTCGTCAGGGAATCTCTATTTTCGCTGGGTGCTCGAGTCATTCATGTAAAATCAGTTTTCGTGGGGTGCAGCCATATGAAAGTGAATGCGTCATATGAAATATTTTATGCTTTTTAACATGAACACGGGAATAATTATTGATGTTTTGTGTTTTTGGACAATTATTTTGCAGTGGCGAGAGTTCAGTGTGGCAAAAGAATTTCAATTCTTAAAAAGAAAAATCACAAAACTGAAAGCGTCAGCCATATTTGTTCTAGCAATAATTTCAATGTTTGTTATGAACACACATAGCGAGCACTTTTAGTTGCGTATTTTTCACTTCAATTCGAAAACACTTCACACATTGATTAATTTTAGACACAATTCATTTCACTTCACTGCAAAATTTTTCGTCTAAAAAACAAAAACAACAAAATCATTGCTTAGAATGTATTATCATGGAACGGAGTAACAATTCAATGACAACATGGCACCTGCTATGGTGTTATCACTTCGATCACTTTCGGTACGGTTGGTACTGCTGTACCAATACCAATATTTTCGGGATATTTTATGAAGAAGTATGAGCCGATTTCGGCTGTGTACTGGTCTTAGAGTAATTATAACTAGAGAGGAAACTTCGAACAAAATTACGTAAAATATGTGGTCCCAACATCAAATACGAAATGTTTGGTAGTATGTGTTTGCCCTCTTAATTAAGAGGGCAAATTTCGGCGCATAAAATTTGAATTAAGTTACCAATCATTTTTTTTTTTACTTTTTTCTTGTGAAAAATCTATACAAAAATAAGTGATAGCTGGACTGTCATTTTCTGTGATTAAGAACAATGGCGTTTAACTTAAATTACGATCCCCCAATATCTCTTGGAAATTCGCTTGGAAATTTGGTATACAAGACAAGTAAACAGATTCTGTCGGAATTTTTCATTATTTTTTAACAAAAGTCATTTTTGCATAGATAGTTCACTGTCCCTCGAATAAAGTTGTTTTTATAAACAATTGACGGATATAGTTGAATTAAATTATTTATTCTGAAGATCCGACCTATTTGCTAGAGTAAAGACAAACATTGAGACAAAACGCAACCACATCCAACACGTGGATCTGTGATTATTTCTATTGATGTCACTTTCCATTAAGTGATTTTCATATACTCTGGTGTGTTTGTAACATAACACTGCTGATTGTTTAATTGAAGAATTATTTCTTTCCATTTTTTTTCAATCGGTTTGATCAGACGGAAAACTATGTCAAAAAAAAGCTGAGGAGACAACATGCAAGAATGAGGTTATGTGCACATCAATTACTAAAAAAAACTATGTTTTCTGCTTCGCAGTACTTCGGGACACACACCCTTTGATAGAACAGGAGTAGACCATCACAATTTTATTTATTTTTTGTTAGTTTCACCGGTGAAATTTAAAAATAAATAACATTCAACGCATAAGACTGTTTAGATAAACAACGTCAATAAATATTTTGACAGAAATCTCAAATGTGAGTGTGTTGGTAGAAGCTCTACGTAAATCATTACGTAAATGTATCTTATACACATTGATGTCGGGACCGCTTTTCGTAGTGCGAATTTCCTCTCTAGGTATAATTACTCTAAGGTACTGGTTTTATAGTGCCGAAAAAATTTCTATTTGTTTTGTTGATTTTGTCTACAGAGATAGTTGTATTTAAATCAGCTTTTGTTGCTATTTATAGAAATTGATATGTAAGAATCAATTTTCGCATGGGCAAGCAATAAAATAGAATACAGTGCACCCTGCTGCAATGATTCATCACATGGTGGAACAATTTTGAAACTCGCAACTCACGCGTGTGTGTTTAAGCGCCTCGGTTTGAAAACTGTTATTTTGACGCGAGTAGTTACATACCTCGCCTTCGGCTCGGATATGCAAACTCTACCCTTGTCAAAATAACAGTTTTCAAACCTTGGCGCTTAAACACACACTTGTGAGTTGCTCGTATCTCAAAATTGTTCCCCCATGTAATGAATCATTTTCGCAGGGTGCACTGTAACCTACTATTGTTTGATTGTTGGAATAATGAATTCAAAAAAAATATTCAGAAATTAGTTGAGAATGACTTATCTTATATTGCCTACAAAAAGAATGATGGTTACATTTAACATAAAATTTCCTACACTTTTCAATCATAGTGTGCTCATTTGATAGCAGGCATTTTTCTGCCGTAAGACATTGAGTAAAAAACATCTTTCTTTGGTATAGTAGACGCATTAAATTTGTTAGTCAACTATCAATTTTGATAGTCAACTATCAAGTTGTTAGTCTTTTATCAAATTCTTTATTCTTTGAGATCATATTCTTTATTTCTTGCGATCAAATTCTTTATTTTTGGGGATCAAATTTTATTTTTCGGATGGTAAGTGGTACATGGGATCACTTCTTATTTTTGGTGTGTAGAATCTTATTTTGTTGTGATAATTTTGAAAAAGTGTCAGCGATCAGTTTCTTTTTTCCAGTGGTCAGTTAATAATTTCAAGTAATCAAATCTTATTTTTAGAATTATCAATATAAATTCTTCCCGTGAAAAAGTGCTATTATTTCGCCGTCGGTAGATAAAATAGCGTATTCACCTCTGTCCAAATGTTTATTTAGACACTTCGGCTCATGCAATAACTCCCCAAGTGTCTAAATAAACATGTGGACAGAGGTGAATAATCTGCTATTATTTCGTTCATTACAACAATTTTACAAAAGTTCGTCAAAAAGTAGAAAACAGGAAACGACGTGGAATCGTAATTGTAGGCATTTTGTTGAACGGTGGCACAACCAATTCTATGACCCTTTTAGGAAGACCTGAAGGTATTCACGATCGAAGAAATTATATTTTCAACGAGAAGGGAGATGGATAAGCAAAAACCAGGCGTTTGTCCTTCGTTGAACTAGAATCTGAAAATGACCAGCATTTCATTCTGCAATAACAACGAAATTAAGTTTAACTTGTACCGTATACTAAATAATCTGCATAGTCTGAAATGCCGATACATTTTTAATGCAATCGTCATAGCTTGGCGGCAGATCTTCTGACATGTGTTCTTCGTTGTTTATTGTTGGAATAATTAAATTGCTTTGATTATCATTAAAAGTTGGTGCACTTGGACTAATGATTCTTTCAGTTGTTGTAGCATTGCGATGAATCTGATGAGTTTGGACTGTTTGAGAATTTCGGTTCGATGTTCGGGCATGATGCTCATTAACCAGTTCCAATTCCGTGGGCTCAACAGGTCGACGACGATTTTGCAAATTATGTCTACGGAACCTTTCGATATTCTTTCTTTCACAACCGCAAATCCGATATAAAATTGTTGCGACGATTCCCATGAACACGATAAGACCGATTATGTACACAACATTTCTTTGTATCTGCTCAGAATTTTTCTGTTCATTTAATATTTTCAACACTTTCGATCGATATTCTTGTCTGTGTAATTCAGTTTCTTTACGAAAAGATTCAATGAGCGCGTTAGATCCTTGAAATGCACATTCCAAAGAGCTATGTGTTCCTGCGTGCAAACAGCCCACTGAATCATAAGATGACATTTTTCTTAGCAAAAACTAACGTTGATTTATTGAATGTTCCCGTTAAACTGAAATAATATTACGCATTCCAATAAAATTGCTAAAAATAACTATAAGAATTACAAAAAAAAGAGTTCATTGGTAGGTATATAGTGCTATATAGAGACGCAAAAGAAAAACGGAAAGTGTTTGCAGAAGAAAATTGAGAAAATTCATTGTAACAAGTCAAGAAAAACATATTAAATTGCATTACCGAAAAGTGAGATTAAAATGAAATTAGTTCATGTGAGGGATTCAGTACTAAAGTCTTTTCAAGATTGAGTAGTTTATGGCCGAATCACAACATCTTGTCATGGAGAACGAGAATTAAATCACTCATCCTTCCTTTACATACTATGGATCTACATATTCAACTAATCTGAGTGTTAAATGTAGTCAAGTGCTCGAGCGGTGCATTAGTTGCATGTGTTCGGTTTATCTTTGGAATTGGAAGGCGTGGTAGTACGAGAGAGCACCTAAACAGGGTTGATTTCCGATCAGAGATTCCACTATTCAAGGATTTGCTTCAGGATGAATTCGACAACTACTGCGTTTCTTAGAATTACGTCCTTGACATACACTGAAAATTTCAGCCAAATCCACCGGTAAATTCAAAAGTTTCGTTGTAACAAAGTAACAAAGGGACAAAGGTTGGTAAAATTCATCAATTTTAAGATTTAAGATTTCTTCATACAAATTTCCAAATTTTGAAATTTAATATCTCGGTCAAATCTTAACCTTAGAAGGCGTGTGATAGCTCGTTGAACTCGTATGGACGCCCAGATTACGAATAAAATAAGTGGGGGTAGTAAGAGCGGAGGGGGAAAAGTCAAAAAAGTTGTGTATATATGTTCCTCAGTCCTACGGGAAAAAAATAGATCATTTTCATGACCTTGTAAACGTCAGACACGATCCCAACTGTCAGATATGTCGAAAAATATCGAATGAATTGAACGAACGATTTTCATATAAAAATCAGTAAATTGAAGGCAGTTAACGTCAATTGATTGAGGTTAAGGACTACTTGACGAAAAATTAAGTGGGGTTACGTTGACAAGTACCGTATGTATAATGAAAATGATCTATTGTCAAATTTTTCAGTGTGAACCTTAGAGTAATTATACCTAGAGAGGAAATTCGCACTACGAAAAGCGGTCCCGACATCAATGTGTATAAGATACATTTACGTAATGATTTACGTAGAGCTTCTACCAACACACTCACATTTGAGATTTCTGTCAAAATATTTATTGACGTTGTTTATCTAAACAGTCTTATGCGTTGAATGTTATTTATTTTTAAATTTCACCGGTGAAACTAACAAAAAATAAATAAAATTGTGATGGTCTACTCCTGTTCTATCAAAGGGTGTATGTCCCGAAGTACTGCGAAGCAGAAAACATAGTTTTTTTTAGTAATTGATGTGCACATAACCTCATTCTTGCATGTTGTCTCCTCAGCTTTTTTTTGACATAGTTTTCCGTCTGATCAAACCGATTGAAAAAAAATGGAAAGAAATAATTCTTCAATTAAACAATCAGCAGTGTTATGTTACAAACACACCAGAGTATATGAAAATCACTTAATGGAAAGTGACATCAATAGAAATAATCACAGATCCACGTGTTGGATGTGGTTGCGTTTTGTCTCAATGTTTGTCTTTACTCTAGCAAATAGGTCGGATCTTCAGAATAAATAATTTAATTCAACTATATCCGTCAATTGTTTATAAAAACAACTTTATTCGAGGGACAGTGAACTATCTATGCAAAAATGACTTTTGTTAAAAAATAATGAAAAATTCCGACAGAATCTGTTTACTTGTCTTGTATACCAAATTTCCAAGCGAATTTCCAAGAGATATTGGGGGATCGTAATTTAAGTTAAACGCCATTGTTCTTAATCACAGAAAATGACAGTCCAGCTATCACTTATTTTTGTATAGATTTTTCACAAGAAAAAAGTAAAAAAAAAAATGATTGGTAACTTAATTCAAATTTTATGCGCCGAAATTTGCCCTCTTAATTAAGAGGGCAAACACATACTACCAAACATTTCGTATTTGATGTTGGGACCACATATTTTACGTAATTTTGTTCGAAGTTTCCTCTCTAGTTATAATTACTCTAAGGTGTGAACGGTCTTGCGTCACGGCCTTTCACTAACGTAGGGCCATGATAGGATTCAAATAATTCAAGTGCTAATGCACAAACGAAAAATACAAATTGAACAGAGCTTGCGTCGGTAGTAGAAACCTTAATCGTCTGAAAATACGGATAATCCACGCCATTAGTCGTATAAATTTATACGTCAGAGAGAGCTTTTTTCTCCTTTGTTACGATCTGCCAGTTTTGCTATTTTGCGATTTAGTATGGAAATGAAAACTAAAATTGAGATATCTTTGCTGTTTTAAGTGGTTTTTCATATTTTTTTGGACCAAAATGTTTTAAAGTGTGTTTGGAATCGATTGGCATTAACAGATTGTGCGAAAATATTTTTTCTATTTTATTATTTTGTTAATGTTACACGATTCCAAATACACTTTAAAACATTTTTGTGCAAAAAAATATGAAAAACCAATTAAAACAGCAAAGATATCTCAATTTTAGTTTTCATTTCCATACTAAATCGCAAAATAGAAAAACTGACCGATCGTAACAAAGGAGAAAATAGTACATTGAATGACAAGGGGCGAAAGTAAAAAAATTCAACCGTGTGCGAGAGTTGGAGCCCGCGCCGAAGGCAAGGGCTCTAATCGCACAGGTTGAATTTTTTTACTTTTGCCCCGAGTCGTTCATACTATTTTTTTTGATACCAACATTGAAAAATGATACGTATCGCAAACATCGGAAAAAAATGTTGAAATAAAAAGGCATTTATCCAGAAAATGCGGGGGTCCAAGGGGCGGCAGCCCCCTGGTATATGAAAAATGTAATAATTTAGCCATCACAACAATAACACACACAAAAATTAACAGATAACTAACAAATCATTCAGCAACAAAAAGTATCAACTTTGTATGCTAATTTCAATAAGAACACTGGCGCACAGTGTTTTACAATTTTGATCAAAGTATTCTGCATAATATGAGCGGACTTTTTTGACAACTCGACTCATTTCTCTCATTTTCTGTGACGTCAGTCACTTTCGCTGTTCGTTCAGTTGCGTTCGCTCTTCGTTAAGTACTTTCTCCCCGTGGGATGCATTTTTTTACTTTCGCCCCTCATATGCGGGGCGAAAGTATCATTTTTCAATGTTGGTATCAAAAAAAAGCTCTCTCTGACGTATAAATTTATACGACTAATGGCGTGGATTGGTGAAATCTTTTTAATGACGCCAGCCAAGTGGTCATCCCATGTGAGGCTCTCGTTAATAAGGAGTCAGAGGCACTTGATGTTTACACTGTGCTTGCAAAATATTTGGCTCATACCTTTTTTGTTGCATTAAGTTGCATTAATTCATAATTTCGAATGTTACGCTGAGTAACCTATCATACCCGGTAATTCCATATACAGCAGCATACTGACGAATACTTAAAATCTGTACACTTACTGTGGATTTACATAGCAACGTAAAAGTGACAGATGCAAAAATTTTCTCATACGGCAACTCGAAATTTCATTCATAATTTTAATTTTATGAATGAAATTTCGGGTTGCAGTATTTAAAAAACATTGCATCTGTCACTTTTACGTTGCTATGTAAATCCACAGTTATGGATACTGTTTTCGTATGGAGAAAGGTCGAAAGTAGGTGTATCTATACCCTGCACATTTTCGCGCATTTGTTTGTGTGCTTTTTTGTACTTTTTCGTCGATTTTTTTTCACTCGGGTAATGTAATTAGTAATTGGTATCAATCACAGTGGAAGACGTAGGAAATTGCTGGTAAAGTCCGAATACTTACTGCGTATGTAAATACAGGGCGAAAGGCGGTTCAGTTACTATCCAGAGACATCCTCAAGTTTTAGGTCTACAAAATTGTTATCGTACGCATCAGGACAGATGTATTTTATCAATCACTTTTTGTAAAGAGCAGTCACGTTTTCCGCCCGTAAAACTCTATATTTCGTTCATTGATTCAAAATTTAGGAACAAATTAGTAACCTATCTACACAGACAAGTAGCATTTGATGATCAGATTGAGTAGAACGAGGGGCAAACCACTCAAAAGAGTTGCAAATGAGTTGCAAAGAGTTGCACGCGAAAAAAAAGAGTTGCATCGGAGTTGCACGCTCAAAATGAGTTGCAAAAGAGTTGCATTCGCGAATAAAAAAAGAGTTGCACGCGGAAGAAATAAATAATAAATGTTATTTAAACGATTACTTGAACTACAAATAGTGAACACTGTTCACTGAACGTTATTAAAGTGTTAAAAGAGCGATGAAGAGAGAAAATAGAAAGTTATTCAACAAGTCTTGATATGTCAAAATTTGTATGTAAAAGTCCAGTTTACTAGGAATAAACCAGTTCATTTAAGTGAGCTCGATGAGGGCACACTATTTTCTACATTCTCTTTCACCACTGCAAAATTCTTTGATCAAATCAACGCACTTCAAGAAAAAGTGTTTCGAGTGACAGCTGTCAGCCTTCCACATTTTTTTACAGTGTCAAAATGTATATGATACACTGTCGACTTTAAGTGCTCTATTGATAGTATTGCTCATGCTTGAAGTGCCTTGAAAATACATACATCCATCCCAGCACGGTTTTTTCGTTAAAAGGTCGACACAAACAAACTTAATGGAATTCGTGACGTCGGTTTCCCAGTCGATGGCGAAAGGTGGTCAAGTTGATGTACTTTACACCGATTTCTCCAAGGCATTTGACCGCATCGACCACGACATTCTGCTCAAGAAACTATTAAAATTTGGATTCAGCAAACCCTTAGTAACATGGTTCCAATCCTATCTATCGGAGCGTTCGTTGTTCGTGTCAATTGGAGGTGGAAAGTCAAAAAAGATAACTCCGACTTCCGGTGTGCCTCAAGGTTCAATATTGGGCCCGTTTTTGTTCACCATATTCGTCAATGATCTGCTTCAGTCATTGGAAACGTCGTTTGGATTCGCTGACGATCTCAAGCTGCTCAGAAAAGTTGACAACGGCGGGGATTGCTACATTTTTCAACTGGAAATGAATCAATTGCGCAAATGGTGTACCCTGAACAGACTAGACCTGAATGTCAAAAAATGTGCTATCATGTCATTCACCCACAAAGCTGAAATCAACAGGCTGGAATATCAATATAAAATTGGAGACGACATTCTTCTAAGAGTACGTTCGAAATTAGATCTGGGTGTTATGATCGACGATAAATTATCTTTCAAAGAACACGTAAGCATGACAACACGGAAAGCCTATCAAATGCTCGGTTTCATCTTTCGATGTGGTAAATACTTTAAGTCTAGGGAGAGTTTGCTTGTCCTGTACAACTCGCTTGTTCGAAGCCGACTTGAATATTGTGCTTCAGTTTGGAATCCGATATACAAAGATCGCATTGAGATCATCGAAAAGGTTCAACGCAAATTTACGCGTATGTTCTTTTACAAGTTTCGAATCCCGAAAGTAGATTACGTAAATAGATGTCGGCACCTCCAACTGCATTCACTGGCGAACAGGAGACTGGAAAATGATGAGATAGTTTTGTACAAACTGATTCATGACGGGATTGACTCTTCTCTAATTCGTCAACTTTCGTACCACAATAGAAGTCGTGAGACTCGACAAAACAATCGGGTCTTCTATACCCCACAGTGGAGCAGCAACATTGTGCGTAATGAACCTCTTCATCGGATGCAAGAAAATCACGACGAATATTTCTCAGGTGTTGATATAATTAATGGGAGGTTTGATTGGTTTAAGAAAACGGTTAGAGCTAAATTTAATAACTGATTAACAATGTGACTGGATTAGAAATTAGCAATGATCTGGATTTGGATTTTGGTTATGATAATTTGTGTTTTTTAGTTTAAGATTAATATGTTATTGGGCTGAAAAAGTCTGTTTATTGATCTATAAATAAATAAAAAAAAAAAAAAATGTCCGTTTTTGACAAAAATAGAACAATCAAGATGAGAAAAATTGAATTTGAATGCCCGCCCGTTGATTTTGCATTCGATTCCACATCGTAGAAATCAATGGGATTTGCCAATAATTTACCGATAATCGTTGTAAATTTTACCCTTATCGGTTCCATTAAATATTTTTATCGCTCCTTAAGAACATCGATGTCGGCATTTTACAATATCTTTATAAGGAACGTTTAATGTTTTTCCATTTTTTTTTGTTTTTAACAAATGTTGTTGATTTTCTTTACATTTTTTGGATGAAAACAAGTTAAATACGAAAAGAGTTGCAAAAGAGTTGCACAGAAAAAGAGTTGCAAATCGAGTGGTTTGCCCCTCGGAGTACAGTCATCACCGAAAAAGTAACAATTATTAGAAAAGTTCGTCAAAAAGTAGAAAACAGGAAACGACGTCGAATCGTAATTGTAGGCATTATTGTTGAACGGTGGCACAACCAATTCTATGTAACTTTTAGGACGAGCTGAAGGTATTCACGATTGTAGAAATCATATTTTCAACAAGAAGGGAGATGGATGAGCAAAAAGCAGGCCTTCGCCGAAGTGGAATCTGAAAATGACCAGCATTTCATTCTGCAATAAAAACGAAATTAAGTTTAACTTGTATACCGTATACTAAATAACCTGCATAGTCTGAAATGCCGATACATTTTTAATGCAATCGTCATAGCTTGGCGGCAGATCTTCTGACATGTGTTCTTCGTTGTTTGTTGTTGGAATCATTAAATTGCTTTGATTATCATTAAAAGTTGGTGCAATTGTTGTTGCATGACGATGAATCCGATGAGTTTGGACTGTTTGAGAATTTCGGTTCGATGTTCGGGCATGATGCTCATTGACCAGTTCCAATTCTGTGGGCTCAACAGGTCGACAACGATTTTGCAAATTATGTCTGCGGAACCTTTCGATATTCTTTCTTTCACTACCGCACATCCGATATAAAATTGTTGCAAGGATAACCATGAGCACGATAATACCGATTATGTACACAACATTTCCTAGGATCTGCTCGGAATTTTTCTTTTCATTTAATGTTTTCAATTCTTTTGATCGATGTTCTTGACTGTCAGCTTCTTTACGATAATATTCAATGATGAGCCGTTCATATTCTTGAAATCCACATGTCCAAGAACTCTCTGTTTCTGCGTACAAAGGGCCCACTGAATCATAAGATGACATTTTTCTTAGCAAAAACTAACGTTATTGAATGTTCCCGTTAAACTGAAATAATATTACGCATTCCAATAAAATTGCTAAAAATAACCATAAGAATTACAAAAAAAAGAGTTTATTGGCAGGTATATAGTGCTATATAGAGACGCAAGACTTTTACAAAAGAGAAACGGAAAATGTTTGCGGAAGAAAATTGAGAAAATTGAATTTAATTCACTCCAACAAGGTAATCCAATTGTTCTCAGAACTTCTCATTGGTGCTTGATTTCCACTTACACACACGGAATTTTGAAAACCGACACATTTTATGTTTCTGTGTTTTACTTGAGTTTTTGATTTCTCCATTCTAAAAATGCATGCAAAATTCACAAAAAATCAATAAACCACAAAACACAGAATGTGTCGGTTTCCAATTTCAATTCCGTGTGAAGAAAAATAAGAAACTGGCAATACAATCCAATCAATGTATTATAACTTGTAAATGGCTTGTGGATTAAATAACATCGTTTGGATTGTATTCGTTACCGAAATCTATTTTTCTTCGACTGTACCAAAAAAGAATTCCGTGTGAGAGACAAATAGTATTTTTCGTCACAAGTGTTCTGCTTTCGTCACGATTCACGAACTACGTTTTCTGTGCCGTAAGGATCATAATGAGACGAAAAATAAAACAAAAACATTGCAACAATTTCAGCTTTACTTAGCAATCACTTTCGATCGTGCATTAACGAAATACGTCGAATTATGATTCTAAGGCCCAGAAATTGACTTTTTTCAATTTTTGCTTTGTTTATTTGACAGCTCGCTCTCTCACGGAATACTTTTTGTTTAGTGGAAACCATACCTAAGATGGTAGATATAGATTCAATTGCACACATGCTTCGTGTCAACATTATTTAAATTTAATTAACAAAACATACTTTTTAAAAAGAATTTCAAGGCGGAAGAAATAGTTATTTACATAACAAAGGATAACATTTTTCCCGAATTATGTGATGGATTTTACAAGCTTTTGAAACCTAAACCAAATTTCTTGTTTTCCCTATGTGTAATAAGCCACTTTCGACTCTGGGGAAAACAAAAGCATGTAAAACATATTAGATGTAATTACCGAAAAGTGAGGTTAAAATGAAATTTGTTAGCAATACTGTGTGTGTACACGATGTGTGTATATGTGCGTGTTATTTTGAAACCTTGACATTGGACTACGCATCTACATTATGACACCTGGCTCAAAATGTCGAACGCCTTAGGTGGTGCTTCCTGTTTACAAATAACTTTATTTCACTTTTGTGTTAGTAGGACGTCTGGCCACTGTCTCGATCTGAGAGAAAATACGTCCTTCGACGTTTTGCATTAATATATTGTAGAAATTGTTGTCGTCACTACCACAATAATCAGAGATGGCACTGCCTTCGAGTCGGTCTTTTGCTATACGAAATTTAAAAATCAAACTCGTTATGAAATTAAATTTTCGATCCATTGTCCATTGAAAGTCCTGGGAAATAGTCCTCAAATCTAAATGCAGTTCAAAAACACAATTTCTCATCAGGCCATGGCTACAGTGGTACTTTATACAATGCTCTAGGAGCACATATCAATTTGCACACGAACAAGTATAGCGAATTACAATCGAAATGAAATTACATTTCACCACTATCCTTGCAGACTCGTGGCAGTCTGTGATTGAGCCCCCACAAAAGCTAAACAAAGTTTTGACACTTGTGTGTGTACTCAGTCTCATACTATGTGTTCATCTTTTGGTATGATATGAACACGGAACCTTCTGAGTTGTCGAGATAATTCGAAGTAATCAGACGTTTTCTCAAAGTTAATTCAATTTCTAATGGAAGGATTAAATGTGTATACAGAAAGGGTTCCTTGTTTTATCTTGGATTCGCGGATGAATCCGTCAGTTCCTGTTTTATCCGAATCGAGCCGAACGGATTGACAAAGAAGAGGTCCCATAACGGCCTCCAAATTACTTCTAATAAATCTTTCAAATTTGATTTCCGATCAGAGATTCTACTATTCGAGGATTTGCGCTACAGAACTGCGTATTAAATGGTTTTGTGGAAGTTGACCTCTTCCCGGGAATTAAATCTTTCCAAGGCGACGAAGGAGATGACGCTGCAGCCAATCTTGTGGATGGTTACGGCGATCGTTTAATTGAAAAGGTCCACCGGGAAGTAGTGAAAGAAATTCGCAGCACTTTACAAGTGGACATATGAAACACGGGAATGTATTACTGGCGAGTGCCGGTGATTGAATGAATTTATGTACAAAGAATGCCCAGTATTTATAGGCTCTTTCTAGGGTTGCTATTCAATGACATGCTATGATCACCACAGGACCAACGGATATGTTTAGTACTCAGGGCATCGAGAGTACTATACCACCATTTGTACACATTCGGAAAGTGCCAAATTGTCGCCTTATCGTTCAATAAATGAGTCGTTGCTATAACAATCGATCGGTGCAGCAAACTAGAGTAGAGTCTTACCTTTTAGCTTCTTATTGGCTAAGACGTCAGATTCCTGGGGATATTGAAACGCCTGAAAATCGCTCCTTGCCCAAAATAAAAGCCAACAAGACCGATTTTTCATTAATTACATCACTTTTATTTATAAAATAATTGATGAACAAAAATACTCTCATGAAAAATATAAGATCAGCGAGTCAAATGGTTTGAAAATAAATTCATTTTGTCTGTCAATCCAATGAAAGTGTCCGTGTTATCCGATCATTGAACTGATTTTTGTTGGATATTTTTTCTTTGCTTTTTTTTAATACTTTTTTTTACCTAACGAAGTATTTTCTGATTAACTTAATGAACTTATTTGATTCTTAAACTAAGAAGAAAAAAAAAATTAGAGAAAAACACTTTCCCCATTCCAAGAGAGTGTTCGCGCTATTATAATAGTTTAAAATTACGTTGAATTTAGCCAGAAAAAAAATAGTTAAAAAAAGACGTCCTGTGAGCTGTATTCAAATGAAAAAAAAATTCTTTCTCTTTGTCCTCAAATTTTTCTCCTGCTTTGCATCCATCAGTAGCGATCCCTTGAATCGGATCGACTTCGACGCTCACGCGACAAGCTGCGGGAACGAGAGCGGGATCGACGTGGCGAACGAGACCTGTTATCGAAAGGAAGAGACAAACAGAAAACAATTTGTTAATTTCACATTAAATGTGTAACAGGCGAACATGGTCATGTTGTTAAATTTTCAATTTTTTTTTCTAGTTTTCCAGACGAAAAACAGTGTGCAGTGTATTTTGTGTGTATAGTGTGTATATAGTCGGTGTGTGGACTATGAGAATCTAAACAAAGAACGTAATTTCTTCGGCATTTCTTTAGCTTCTTCTCTCTTTTTTAGCTAAGTGTACTTGTTGGGAGCGAAGCGAACGACTGATCAATCATGAACCATCAAGCTTTATGGAGATTTTTCGAGCTTTATGATGAAATTGAATGGAAACTCCATTTCGTTATTGGATTTCAAAACAAGATGAAAGCTCTTGAAAGGAGCCAACAACAAAAATGCTTTAACGCTATAAAGCTTTTACGTCAACTGATCTCTTCGCTCCACAGCACTGCCGTCTTTAGCCGAAATAACGCATTTTGTATCTCTGCTTTTTAAGAGCTTTCGAAAGCTTTTAAGAGCTTTCGAAAGCTTTTAAGCTGCTTTTGGATTCCACTTAAATCTTTCCCTTTCCCTATGGAATACAAAAGAAACTGAAAAGCTTCCGAAAGCTCTCCAAAGCGCACATAAAATACGATATGTTATATCGGCTTAACACGTCAGAGCACGCATTCGTTTTGAAGAACTTTGCAGATTAAAATGTGTCCATGATATAAATGAGGTGGCGCTGTCATCTTTTCTTTTCTTTACTTGAAAAATGTAAACCTCGATTTCGAATCTACAAGTCCAGCGCCATCTCGTCTAATTCTAACGTAGAATTGGTAAAAGAAATGCCAAAGAAATTAGGTCAAAATTATCACATGAATTGGGCAAAAAAAAAATTCTTTTTTTTTGATGAGAAACATTTTTTGAAATTGAAATTAAAAAAATTCATTGCGGTCACAATAGCATCAGAACCGATACATTCCCCATTTACCCTTGGTAACAATGCCAAAACGAGTTACAACTTAAGTTGATTCAACGCACAAAGTTATTACGGGCTCTGAACTTAGCGTCCAAGCAGTTTCAAGCAACTTGAATTGTATTCCATTTGACGTTGTTAGCCCCCATCAACAGACATTTTCTTTTGAACACATTCAGACATGTCGCCACCAGTTTGAAAAGCTTCTTTGAAACTGTAAATATTTAAGAGTTTTCCAAGCTTTGAATAACCGACACGAACTCTAGCTGCACATAACGCGACGCGAAAGGGACCTAAATCAAATTTTTCTTTTGTTGTACTGTCAAACTTGACAGAGGGACAAAAGGAAAATTTGGTTTAGGTCCCTTTCGCGTACACTTTTGCGTTATGTATACAGAAGCTTTTACAAACTGGTGACGACTTTCCACATTGTAACTACTAAACGTGCATTACTCATGGCAGGATTTTAAGTATGTGACCTCAACCCACAAATGAATCAATATTGGAAAATTGGAAATTTAGCGATGTGAGTTTCTTGTTATTATTGTCTGAAAGACATTATGGGCCAAGGGATTTATTGATTCTTACACTGACAGGACTTTGTGCGGCAGTACGTTGCGCGCATAAGTGAATTAATGAGTTTTTGGTAGGGCCAACAAAACAGTAACAAATTAGAATAAATTTTGTCGGAAGGATTATTTTCCGAAAGAAATTGTTTGACGAAAAATTGGTCTGCAGACATATTTTTGTGGCTACTCTGCGCTGACATTTTACTTTACTGTATAGGCTTGCCACGGTACTTCGGAATTTGAAAAAAAAATATTTGAAATTTGAAATACGTTGAAGCCTTGCACAGCCAAGAAACCTTAGTTTTGAAGAGGTTCTCGGAACAGCTGCAGTTTTCTTAGGACTAATGGCCGTACTGGATGTGAAATGAAACACGAAAACGGGCTGTCTGCCAGACGGTGTCTGGCTAGTGTGTACACAAGACACTGGAATTTCCACCTCAGGCTGGAGGCTCATATTGGTGTGAGAATCTTTGTACCAAGGAAGCATTCATATGTCTCGTATTGTTGGCCCTAAAATCGTCCTAAAATGTTGCGCATGAATTAATCGATTTGGCTAGCCAGAGAGCGGACCCTACCAAAAATAATTAACTGACAAAAATTGTAAAATGTTTGATCCGTACAACATCCAACACGAAACAAATAAACAAAAAAAAAATGATTTTCAAAACCACAAAAAGAAAAATATTTCAAAAATTAACAAAAAAAAAACCAAAAAAAAAATAATGAAACAACAAACCACTAAAATGATGCCGTGGAAGAGTGGTTGATTTCGATGGTGTTGATTTTTGGTACTTTTGGTAGTAGTAGTATAATATAGTAGTAGTATAGTAGTAGGATGCAGTCAATTTTTAAGTAGAACATCGGGGAATGTGAATTATTTACAAATTTTTTGCTTTCTCATTTTTTTGCGATTTTTTTTTCTTTTTTTCATGTTGTTTGTAAAATTGTTGTTGAGGTGGTTGGTAGTAGTAGTAGTTGTAGTAGTAGTAGGTAATTACAATTTTTTTTTTTGATTTTGTAGTGGTTGTGACGATATATTGATGTTTTGTGGCTGATTATTTGGTAGTAGCAAAAAGAAGAGGAGAATTTGATTGATGCCCGCAAAATTTGAAAACTTGATCGGTGTGGACACGGTTGTTTATTGTAGCGGTGACTGTGGGGACACTGTACGTGACGCTGATTAAATTTTGTGACTTTCGGATCGCTTCCTATTCCCAATCGAATGAATCGACGGTTTATTAACTTTCTATTACGTCGACGATACATTCGGATGACGGACGCATACACGCGGCTTGTGTGGTGGTAAAGAGGTTATACTTGGCGATGGATCGTTGATGGATATCGTTGGTTAATATTAAGCGCCTATTTACGTTTCGGTTTGTTTGTTTTTTTGAAGATAAAAAAACTTAATTTCTAGAACGCAGGATGGGTGGTGGTTGGTTGTGGTTGTGGTAGTGGTGGTGGTGGTTGGTAGGTGATGTGTGATTTATCGCTATAAAGGGAATGATAGTTTCGCAAAGCGTTCCAGCTACATTTTGCTCTTTGTTTGTTAAACATTCGGTCTGAGGTTGAGACGAACACACAATTTTCGCATTTCGTTTTCGTTTGACTTAAATTTTTTCGGTCCCGTTGCAAACATCGCTATGAATGCGTATGTGTCATGTAATGCGCGCGTTGCATGTGTGTGTCTGTTGTGTGTGCTTCGCAAGCACAATGTTTTCAATTGTTGGAGCTTTTGATTTTATACATTTTGAGCTGATGGTGCGCTACGTTCAAGTAGGCGACAGAAAATTGAGAATAAAATGTGGAAAATGAAGAAGCATCGCTATCGATGGACTAGAAGGCGTAGTTGAAGTTGTGGCGGTAGATGTAAACTTGTGGATGTTGAGGTAAAGATGTTTGAAGATGGAAAATGCCCTGAAATTTTATAACACCACATCCATTTAATTCGATCTTTTTTTTTGATGTTGTTGTTGTTGTAACTAAATTTTTCTTTCTAAATCATTGCTCAGACAAATTCATTTTTAATTTTGACGAAAATTCAATTGCTGCAGTGTGCCCGTGTAGTACACACACAGTTTTAATACTGCAGAAGATGCGTAAACAGAGAACATTTCGGATAATTGATTGTGAAGAGCAGGGTCGGTCGGCTTGGCTAACCAACAGTTTTTTTGGGTGCTGAAAGACGCAAATTTGTGGAATCACCTTCGTTCATACAAAGAATCAAAAATCCCTTCGGCTAGCCAATTACCAACTGTGTCACCTAATGGAGAACGTATTCGTTTTCAGTTAATACTGTAATGATTAGAAATCGTAAGAGGCACTAACTTTGGAGTCATTGACTTGGTAGTCAGAAAGCGATGGAATAAATTCGAAAACTCTGATGCGGGTAAAAATGGCTTTATATGTCGATGCTGAAGGCAAGAGTACGACTAGACCTTAAAACCGACTCTGATACAATTTCTGAGATAGAAGTGAAGTGGAGACACAGTCTCTTCTTTGATCAAAAACCCTATTCTCCATAGGCTCCAAACCCGAACAGTTTTGAAATTATGAAAGAATCTCAGGCGTCGGTTGTACCTGTTATATGCACCAGACAATTAACAAGATGACTGGACTACACTTAGCATAATCCTCACACATCAAGCCCAGAAATCGAGCATCAGACTTTATCAATATATAAATGATACTTCGGACAGTTAGCACAGTTTTCGAACAGTTCATGCTGCTGAGAAAAATAGTTGTATATGAAGTTAGCACAGTTGACGCTGCGGGTAAACAATGCATTATCAACATAATGACAATTGCGTTATATCGACGTAAAACAATCAATAAAGTTAACTGTTCGAAAACTGTGCTAACTGTTCGAACTGTGACACTATATTACCCTGTACTGTGCATATTGAATCGGTCAGTGGAGAATGGAAGTCTTTTTTAACAAATGTTTTATTGACCCTTACAATACGTTTTTCCACAATCTAATCAACAACCGGCAACTAAAGAACAAATCGTTTTGGGGCCTTCTGCAGAAGTAAAATATGCTTTTTTACATGGAGACCTTAATTTTCTGCAGCAATTGAATTCCGTCAATTTAATAAATGAAAAAAAAAAGTTTTCGTAAGGGGCCGTTCATAAATTACGTAACGCTAGAGGGGGGAGGGGGGGGTATGAGGCAAGCGTTACGGTTCTAACAAAATTGGGTCAAACTTGACCCTTTTAGCGTTACAGACCCGGGGGGGGGGTCTGAAAAATGTTGATTTTTGCGTTACGTAATTTATGAACGGCCCCTAACAAACATTTCAAACCAAAATAAACAAAAAAAAATCATTTTTGGAATTCGATTCCATTTGCCACCCAATAAACACGTTTTATAACAACAACGCAACGCAACGAAATTTCTTTTTAAAAACGAGAAAAGAAACAAAACTAAAATCATTATTTTCTCCGGTTATCGATGGCTCTATATCCGCGACCCGCGCTTCTTTTCGTTACATCGAACATCTCTTTCCCCCTCAATTCTATTTTGAATATTTTTTTTTCTTTGGTTAAAAAATAAAAGCGAACAATGCAGAGTTATAAATGACACGTAAAATCATAATTGGGGAAAAAATTGCTAAGAAAAAGTATGGTCGATTCTGTCCAGACGCTTGTGTAACGAACAGCCGATCTGTGGTAATCAATTTTTATGTTCCATTCGATTGTCGTTGGTTGGAGGGTGTGAAGAGTCGTGGATTTAAATTTAATTTGGGTCCAGCCCTTCCACAAAATCAGTTAGAGACTCACGACGTTCATGCAAGAAAAATAGATCTCAGTTTGAGGTCACGAATAATGTTTGTTCGGGCACTTTAATTTCAGAGAGCTGGTAGAACCCTAACAAGGATATGTCTAGCGTATAACTCATGGTAATAAAGCCAAAATTGGTGTCAAAATGGCGGAGGTGACACATAAAGAACGAAATTTAAAATTTTTAACTTTTACTAAAAAGTCTGTCGTACTCATGACAAGTAGAAAAGGCACGTGTGGCTTGTTAGGCCGACAGTCATTCCATAAAAAATTTATTTTAAAATTTTCAAAACTTCATCTGGCAATAGCCTTTTGATTTTTGACATCAACTTGGTTTCACAATGGAGTGTTTAAAGGGGGCAAAAACCAGTTAAATTTAACTTGTCTCGCTGTCAGCTGTCAAAAAATCATGACTGAACGAAAACAGTAAGAGTAAGTCCACTCCGAATTTCTATACGATTTCTCTCATTAAGACATGACCCCGAGACCAGTTGTAATACACCAGTCCGAAATAGCTCTTCTTGAACACAACGTAGACTATTAACGGAGAGCGAAGATCAGTTAAATATAACTGGCCTTGAGGACAATGTCCGAAATTCATCAATGAAAATTAATCGAAATTTAAAGTTCGAATTTTCGAAATACAAATTTCATGCGTGTTTGACCTCTCATTTCGACATTGTCATCAAGGCCAGTTACGTTTAACTGAGCCGAAATATCTCTTCGTTAACGCTGAACCCATCCTCGTTATGGCCATGCAATAGCCGAAAAATCAAATGTCAGAGCAAACATTTCTCGTCTTAGACTGACTGATTGCCGTTACACGAAAAATGATTTTTCCGTTTCAACAGTTAAAGCTTGAAAAGTCGCGTAATGGGGACCGATGGATATTCAGGGTCTTGACACATCTGAAACTGAAACTGTGGAATCTGTGCTTACTGTGTCGCGTGACAACTTATTCGAATTAATTAAGAATGTCTTAGTGGTAAAAAGGTTGTTACTGGACCGAACAAGGACCACAACTTTTCATCGACTGACAAGGGATCAATTATAAAAATGAAACCGAGAAACCGAACTGAAATTATTATGATATCCTACACCGTTTGACACAAGCCTCTGGACACACAGTCAAAAAATAAAAAGATTTTTGAGTTCTGTTTAATATATCAAACCAAAAACAACGAAAAACATTTTCACTGTCAATTCGCAGTTAACTGACGGAAAAACAGACAATTGTCGCAACATACCTGTATCGATTACGTCCGCCGCCGCCACCACCACCGCGTCCTTTACGGTCATCACGTCGTGATCGACCCGATGACATTTCCACCCGAATACGAGTGCCACAGCATCGACTACATGAAAAGCAATCAATCATTTCATGGTTCTCAAAATTAATTCATTTTTTTCCAAAACTCACGATCCGTCCAATGCACGAACCGCATCTTCGGCATCCCGTCGATCCTCGAATTCAACGAATGCGAAACCCGGTGGATTGCGAGCGACCCAAACATTTCGCAATTGTCCGTATTTGCCGAATGCATTTTCGATTTCGTGTTTTGATGCTGACGAGCCCAGATTTCCGACGTAGACTTTGCATTGTAGGTCCCATTCACGGTAGCGGGACGACATGTTGATGGTTTGAGCTGAAAGATGGAAAAGGAAATTTATTTGGGGTGATTACACACCGGCAGGGCAAGGCAGAACCCAAATTTAGAAACCCGTCTATTACAAACTAGAGACACACTCGATCAAACTGCACTATTTATTGATAGTCTCAGTCAGTTGAGCTTTGACACTAGTGACATTGTGTACATTGGGTCATTGGAAGTCACTCCAACAGATGATACTGAAGTCCTTCATATCTTTTCGATACGAGATACTACAGTGATATCGTCCGGAAAGAAACGATTTCGGTTTTGGGGCCCAGTTTCTCAAAGTCGAGTTGAACGATTCGATTCGGTTTGCAAGCGTAGCTGCGTTATAGGTAAACCGCTAGGTTTATGAATCGGTCGGAAAATGACAAATCAAACCGATAGTCCTCTTATATCGTGCATATATTGCGATCTTGAAGCTGTAACATCATACCGATGGATCGTGACATTTTGAAAGATTTCTTTGCTTCCCTTCACATACACACCCAACTAATTCGCTCATATATCTATCCAATGCCGAACCGATATTACTCAACCCATCAGTTTAGATAACCGAATGTCAAAAGCGCGTTTTCCATAAATTAGCTAAAATATGAAACAATTTGCCGCGTCTTGTCGCCATCTCTCAAACGTGAAATGCCATTTTGAAATCCTTCTTCGTTCGTTCGTATTAACACCACACACAGGTTTCTCAAGGTCTCCAGCGATGACCTCATTAATACCAAAATGGTGAAAGTAAAGTTGTCCGAACACACCGATCCACGAATCGAATTTTGAAATGAAACGCTGAAAATGATGGCAAATTTTCGCCGGTCTATTTATAGGGACGCGATCCATCTGAATTAATTAACATTGATTTGCACTTTCTTGTTACAGGAGACTAACACACACAAGATTTTCATTCAAGAACGATTTTTTCCCCGTCCGAATAGAATTCAACATGGCCACTATTCGTGTGCAGCGTTGGGTGGTAAGTCTCCCAGGATAGAACGCAATTTACACCGTTTTCACGTGAAATTTTGAGTAGACTTACATTATGCAAATATGATTAACACTTTGGTTGTCAGGAAATCGACTTCTTTGTCACTTTTATTTACAGAATGTAGAAGCGACAAAAATATACAATGGACGACACGTCCTCACTGCTAAAATATATTCGCTACAATGACTGACACACAGACGCGTTTGCAATAAAATTGCTGGAAAAAATCCAAAGAACTGACATTTTTGGCATATTTGACATTTTGGTGGTGTCACCACTATGGTAACACTGTCATTGTCAAACATTTTACTGCAGTTGAAAGAGCGGAACTATTCAAATTCTTAACGAGATTTTTTAGGGAGAGATTATCTCGTTTGGCTCATTTTCATACATATTTTATTTACGAATCCGATATCAGTCAAGGGTCGATGAAATGCTATAGTAAAGACGTTGTTTGAACACGTACATTAAATGACATTATTGCTGCTGATCACTGTATAGTCGTTGTATGGATTGATTATTTACGGAACGTTTACGCAACGATAGACTTACGAATCAAATCGATTTTTGGCTTGTGTGTGAATGCATAAATATAGAGTTATCCAAGGTAGATATAGTGTGGAGGTAATGCCATTCAGACTAGCACATAAGCAGGCCTCTCACTCTAATTCCGGACTCCTTATTAAGGAATTAAGGAGGTTTTAGCTCAAAAATAAGGAGAAATAAGGAAATTGTTAATTGAAATTAAGGAAAAATAAGGAGAAAAATACAAATTTTTAACTTAAAATTTTCGCTATTTTACAAATTTAACGAATTTGTCATGAACTGCAAGTGTCTGTTCGAAAAGTACAAAATCGGTTTTTCATGTCCTTTGAAGTGTACTCGACTTCGGGCAACGAAATAGTTATTTATGAAATCCAGTGTATGATGTTGAGTGGTATAAATTGATATTTATCGAACCAAATAGGGTGTGTATGGTATCGTAAAAGTTTAGCAGTCAAAAGATTGCAATCAATATTTGCAGATACCAATTTGATTAGCAGAGGCTTTAGGCTCGAGCTGTTTCACGGGGGCGAACATTTTTTTTTATATATTTTGTCCGACACCTTCTGATGGAATCTTTACAGAATACGTTCAGCGGATTTTTATCTAAGAAAAATCCTGCTGAGAGCTTACTTGAGTCACTTATTGTAATGGAAAATTCAGTACGCACTATGCTACTAAACTTGCAAATGAACAAACAGTCATGTGGTTTTATTTTCATAGCATGCGAGATTGTCCACTTTTTTTGTCATGGGTAAGTTACGCAGAACTCTTTTATTGCAAGCCTCCAATTCCGATTGAAAATCGACCTTATTTTCGAATATAACTTCCTAAGATCAATCGGAACTAACCGGTGACCATAACCAACATTTGTGTCTATTAATGCCACCTAATATAAACTTAATTCATTGTCTCTTGCTTCAATTATATCGAAAAAACATTTTTGCAATCCCCGTTTTGAGGGAATGCCATTTACTTTGGCTTGGCCTCTATAAGTCCGAAAATAAGAAATTTAAAAAAAATGTGAAACAGTGTCTTTTAGAATTGAAAGGCGCATAAATGACTCATTCCATTCCATTTTAAAAACCGTTGTCTTATAAGTGATGTGAATGGTAAATAAAATAGTTCTACTCGAGAAGCAAACCACAAAAATACATGGTAAGTCCAGTAAATCAATCATATTGGAATAACTATGTGCCACCACTTATCTTTTCTATTAGAGTTCTTTGTGTTAAATAATAAAATTATAATTTAAAAATCAATTTTTGCCGCGCAGCGAATTTTTTTATTATTAATTTTTGATTTTTTGTCAGTAAAATTTGCGAAAAATAAGGAAAATAAGGATTTTTTAACAAAATAAGGAGGTTTTCATAAAAATAAGGAAAAACAAGGAAATAAGGAGGTGTGAGAGGCCTGCATAAGCTCGATACAAATGACAAAACCGATTCCATTTTCTGTTTTAAGGAGCTAAGTTTTGTATCGAACTTGCGTGCCACCGCACAGCTGATTCGGCTATTTCGTCGGCAACATAACTAAAGAGCGTATCTCCCATATCTCAGAAACCGATTTTGATAATTTTTTTTTTGCCTTGGAAGGTAGTGAGAAGTTATGCATTTTGAGTCCCACGTAAAGTCAATCGGCCATATAGTTCGGAAGATATTGTCGAAAAACTGAAAAAAGAGCCTTTTTTAAACAAAACTTGAAAGACTTTTGAGCTGATTTTGATAAAATTTTATTTTTCCGTGGAAGGTAGTAAAAAGTAATGAATTTTGAGCTCGACATGAAGTCAATCGGCCAAACGACTCAGAAGTTATTGTGGAAAAACTGAAAAGCCTCTAGAGAATACGACGAAAAGTGCTGATTTCACTGAACTTTTTTTATGCTCAAAATTCATAACTTTCATACCTCATACCTTCATACCTTTCACAGAAAAAAAAGTTTTTCTAAATCGGTTCAGTAGTTCCTGAGATATCGGAGATATGCCCTTTAGTCATATTGTCGACGATATATGACATTACCACCACGCTTTATTTACCTTGGAGTTATCGAAGCTTCTGAAAGAACAGGATAAGACACTTTCGAGTTGACCAAGAGGGCGGTTGCATCAAAATTTTCCTGTGGCGCCAACTAGGTTTGTGAAATGTATATGACGATTTCAACTTAACAAAAAAAGCTTTCAAAGTTGACTTTGTACACAATATGTAATGAGTGCGTTTAAGAAATTTTGTGTCACCCGCCTTTGTGAGTGTCTCAACCTGTTCTTTCAGAACCTTGCTCTTCTCCATGCACATTGTATATATTTTGTCTCGGTGAATATCATACTTCATTGAAGCGTGTTGAAATAAAACACAATAGGTTTCTTCCATCGTACGGTAAAAACTAATTTTGACAAGCCGAAAACAACCGACCGTCATCCGCAAAAGCAAACATAACCCCATCTTAAACAAATTTGTTCGTTAAAACTTCAAAGTGAGGTTGTGTTGGCGCCAAAATTTAAGTCCAAGTGCTTCGGACAGGATGTAACTCTATAAGCTTTATAGCATCCGAGATATAGGTGTGTTACATCATACTGTAAAAACGATATTTCACAAGCTGATAACGAACGAGAGCATCCACAGAGTCATAACCTCAACGCCTTTGCGAACAATTTGGCTCTTAATTTATCCCTTCAATTAAGGGTTTAGGTAGCTCAATAGTGCAAAGTGTTTTTCCAAGGTAGATGTAGTGTGGAGAGGTAATGTCGTTGTCGATGATTTACTTGTGGCTCACAAAATATTTTCGCTATCACAAAACAGATGGCAAGAGTTTCTATTCCATTTTTTTTGTTTTTAACAAATGGATGAGATGACGTTTCTATCGAAATACATCTTGTTCCACACTATAACTACCTCGCTTAACAGAAGTCAGCGTAATAGGTCTCCAAAATGTGTGAATAAGTCACAATCGTGATTTTAAAATATAAACTTCTAGCAACACCATCAATCATACGATTTGGAATTTGCAACATATGGTTATGCTTGGATAACGTCAGCTTTACTGTTCACTTTGTCCTATCTTAGCCCCTTCAATTAAGTTCCTAAGGCATAATTGTCACGCTGTCAAGGTTTGCAGAGAGTTGGAGAGTAGGATATGGAAAGTTGACACTTTTTTTAAACGATAAGGACGGGACTTCTTCCTTATTTTCCTTTAGTTACTTCAAAAAAAAGTCCAAAAATTTAATCGCAATTTTGTTTCTTTATTTGTTTCCTTTTAAATATTTTTAAAATTTAAATCACAATAATCGCTAAACAATACACCAAAAAAGACATCAAATTTAATCATTATAACACAAAAATGCAAAATTCCATTCAATTCTTTCATTTCGATTACAAATTATAAATTTTTCTTCTTTTTTTGTCATTCTGCAAAAATGTTCGTTTCCGCCACTTTTGCTTTCCAATAAATTTGGATTACCATTGGGTACCTTTCATCACAAAAGATACGTTATAAAATACAATAAAAACCTTTGAGTAAAAATTAAAATTACAAAAAAAATAATTTGAGTTCATAAATTAGCTACAATTAAACACCTAGAATAATAATCTTATAATTACGAAATAATAAATTTGAATGAATTTTTCCGATGTATTTACATAGATAATAGGATCGTTGAGTTGAGATGATAATTTTTTTTGTTCTTCTTCGTTTTTTTCAATCATTTTTTTTTTGCTTTTATGAATAAATCTTAAGATCTAATCAGAGAGAGATGATGCTTTTTTTGTTGATTTTCTTTTTTAATTACTAGAATAAAAAGCGCGCAAATATCTGAATAAATCTCGTGCATCGTTAAAATTGCTCTTTTTCTGTTTATTATTAACAAGTCACAGTGACTCGATGGTTGTACTGTACAATTAAACTTAAAAATTCAAAAAACAAAATGTTTTGTCTTCTATTGTCTAAGATAGAAATTGAAAAAGCAGACATTTCGATTCCATACCACATCCAATTAAAATTCAGATTTTTTGGTGACCCCCCTTTATGCACCACTCGTTCAGTTAAAGATTTTGATAAAAAAAGTTGGATAAAATTTGAATCAAAAAGTCAAGTTTTTCTGATAAAACTTTCGCATAAAACCCAATTTTTTGGGATTTTTGCAAAATCATGGAATAGATTATCTTCAAGGAACGGTACTTCCAGACATAACATCACTTAAGTTTCGTTAAATATTTCGTTCATTCAGTCACTTGCATGAATTTGTTTTACCGTGGATGACATTTCAAACGTCCTTGAAGATGATCTATTACACTTGACAGATGATCTGGATTTAGCTGTCAATTTTAAACATGTCAGGCAGCAATGCCTATTTTTAAGTTCCGAAAAAATTCCCAATTTTTTTCGAACTTCAGAATTACAATTCATTTAAATAAGCCCAGTCAGGAGGTCCATATTTAATTTTTGGGTGTCAACTACCATTAGCGCCACCACGTCACCTCTTGATTATAGCTCTATGTTTAATTCAATTATTGAACGGGCTAAAGGAGTTGTCACACTCACGGTTCTGAAAGAACAGGTTAAGACACTTTCGAGTTGACCACGAAGGCGGTGGCGTCACAATTTTCCTGTGGCGTCAACTAGGTTTGTGAAACGTATATGACGATTGCAACTTCACAAAAAAAAATTGGTTTTCAAGTTGACTTTTCACACAATGTGTAATGAGTGCGTTTAACAAAATAGATGTGACCTGCCTTGGTGAGTGTCTTAAGCTCTTCTTTCAGAACTTTGGTCACACTAACACTAATAAAAACTTTTATGTGGAAAACACACACACAATTAAAACGCTGTTTCGATCAAACCTTTGTTTGTTAAACGTCAAAAGTGACATTAAAACAAAGAAAGTTTTAATCGAAACCGATTTGCAATCCTTCTTCATTTAGATTCGACATTCACACTGTTCATTCATTTCACTTTACAAACGCTCCAAGCATATACTAACTTTAGGTACACTAACCAGTGCCGTCCTCATGTCAAATCATTTAAATTCCAGCCAGAATTCAAACATTAAACACTTGCGTGAGACAAGCACTTTTCATTCTTTTTGGATAGACTTACAAACTACGAATCGGTTTCTCTTTGCGTTGGATATTTTATCGTAAACAAAGCACTAGCCAACAAAATCAGACATTGATTATCCACAGTCTACATATGTTTGGGAATATTTTCGTTAAAATTCGCTAGAAATTATCAGAGGGAAATTAACGTTAAGTCTATCCCAACTAAATGTTAGACTGTGTGATGATCGCTGGCGCTACTCTATCATTTAACATAAAAACACTTTTTTCTTCCACTTAAATAAAACACCAAAAAAATTTGAAATAAATTAGCAAAAATGAATCATAAATTAAATAAATTACAAATTTAAATTATCTTCGGTGTTGGTTCATCTGTCATCTATGTATACGAATATAGTAAATGTTCCTTCTCCCTGTCGTCGTCGCCGCAACACAGTTTTCAATGCGAATTACTTAACCTTCTATCCGTCGTCCGGTAACTGGCGTATATCGTTCGTCTCGTATTCCGACCGGATGACGATGGATAGTAGCTGGTCGGTGCTGTTTGATAACTAGTCGGCGCAATGCGATAGATTCCCACCTGTGGCTGAAAACCGATCGGTGGTGGTACTTGGAAGTTGGCCGATATTTGCTGAGCCGTTGGCAAACGATTCTTGCCGATGGTCATGGCTTCGCGATCGTCATCACGCGGTAATGGTTTGTGTTGATCCTCTTCAACCGGTGTACCATCGGGTCGGACGCGAATGATCATCGGACCGCTCAAAAAGTTTGTCGTCGATGCAGCCGTTTCGGATGGATAGTCGAAGTGCAGGTCGATGTTGGTGGCGGCACCTTGAGCCAGATTATTCGGTGGATCGGCGAAATCACGTTCGGCTGCGGTTGGATAGTTTTGTGATGAGTACGCACTGTCCATGCCGTTGGCGTATGATGATTGTACAGACGATGCGGCCTGATTTTGCTTGTAATCGTTGTCATTGTCATCGTCGAACAATGGATTTTTTTCGTATTGACCGGTTGGCTCACGAATGGGACTGGGTGTACTTTCGTGTTTCTTCGATGGCCTTGATTGATGACCTTCCATCATTGAATCCCATACTGTAAACAAGAAGAGAATCTGTTAGACAACGCTTCTTCAATTAACAACAACAACAACAAAAATAAGTTTTTTCTTCTCCAATTTTTTTGTCCTTTCATTTAACATTAGAGAATTAGAATTTAAATTGGCAATTGACATCGATTGTATGTATACGACTATGACATCGAATACAATATCTTCTGATGAGAGTCTTATGATATTCAATGAAATAGTCTGGTGAGAGAAAGATCTTTTTTCTAGAATAAAGATTTGTAAATTAGGTGTTGAAAGTTAGCTCAGGAGAATCAGACGCAGACAAGAATTATTTTGATTCTTTCATATTCAACCTACAACTGGCGCTATGAGCCACCGTTAGTAAATTGTGAGACCGTTATCTTGATTATAGAGTGTTATGATGAAAGAGAAGAAGATATTTTGACAAGTACCCCAAGGCCAGTTAAAATAAACTGGTCTTCTGTCCTCTCGCTCTCAACGTACCACGTTGAAAGAGTAGCAAATACTTTGACAAGTACCCCAAGGCAAGTTATAATAACTAGTCTTCGGTTTTCTCGCTCTGATCATAACAGTCTATTAGCGCAAAAATAGTTCTTGTAGATGTAATCGACCTTCTTCTTCGATCTGTCTTTGAGTCAGAGAAAGTAAAATAACTAAACGGCGGTTCATAGTTCTAAGATTTAGCTACAGATTTCAAACAACGCACCAGACTACGAGCGACTGGTTGTTTCACTGTTTCTAAATAAGTTTTTTTTATTGTTGATAGATTCATTCAATCGTTGGTGTCAGCAGAGTTCAATGCTGACTGAAAATTATTAATAAAATTTCAATTTATTTTCAATTATACCGCTGATCGATGATCCAAGTACACACATAACAAAAGTATTAAAAAATTTAAAGAAAAAAAAATTGTATTTACGAGAGTACACGCAAAAGTATTGAAGACTGTTGATGAAATCACTTGAAGCAGTCGAAGATATATTTTTTTGAAAAATTATTTATGGGATGTGTATAAACGATGAGCATACGAGTGAAGAAGTAGAAAAAAATTCCACTTTATTATTGGAAAAATCATAAATTATCTTTTATTTATAAACATAGAGACATTCCGAGGTTACTTCCCGCTTTCCTTGTTCCGTTAAGCGTATTTTTCGCAATTCAAGTTGCTGTTTAAGAAGGTAATTTCAGTTGAATTAATCTCTCTTTTAAAAACGCAAATTTATTTTTCTGTTTTGCTAATTCTAACATAAATTCGCTGAAGATGTGTGCATATGCAAATCAGAATCCACATCGAAAATAGTCGAATCGAGATTTTATTTGAATTTTTTTTCTCTAATCTATTTTGGAATTAATTTTTCGCTTCAGAAATTGCATTTTAAATTGAACGACGAAAACATTTTGTTATATTGTAACGCTGATAGGCGTTTGGGTGTTGCTCATGCCATTTTATGCATTTTATGTTATGTAAAATACAAAATCTGTTAAATGCATTTCGATCCCCGGCAACAAAACACTGACCGAAATTTTACATCATTAAACTTGAGTGGCTGTGGTTGGTCGTAAAAAATAATGAGAGCCAACTCAGTACTAGTTGTTAAACAGCAGCGACTTGTAGAGGCGGAGAGCGAAAGCTAGTTAAATTTAACTGATCTGTGGTGTCGGAGGACCAGTTTAAATTTGAATGTGATTTCTCTCATTTTGACATGTGTCGTCAGTTAAATTCAACTGATCAAAAAGTGCTCTCCCAAAACTATATTTCGCCTCGATTCAAATGCACATTCTAGACTGCAACGGGGTGCTGCATTAGTATTTCATTGAATTCGATAACGGTGATGATTGTTGTCAAATAATTTGACTCAAATTAGAAAGAAGATCAGTTAGATTTAACTGATCTCAGCTGTCAGCTGTCAAAGATTTATGAATAAATTGAGAGTTTTACTTAACGATTTTTGAGGTGTGACCCCGAGATCAGTTGAAGTAAACTAGTTAGAAATGTCTATATTTAGCTGGAAGCTATGGGAAATCTTAGGAAATGCAATACTGGAGAGTATTGAACAACTCTAAGACTGTTGAACGGGGCATCTCTTTTTCTATATGTTCATCATTCCATATCCAATCACATATCAATATTTTTAGTATAATGAAAATAGATTCGAGCGCTAAAGGTCACAGCTTGTCACGATTTTCCATTTGAAAATGTTTCAATGAATCGCTTGGAGTATAATGTGCGCTGATGCTTCAATAAACGTTAAATGTTTTCTACATATTTAATAGACTAATGAAACGATGTGATGGGAATTTAATTTGAAACATTTTTGCGCGATGTGTTACTTCAATACACCTCTTTCGATACACAGCATTTTGAAAAATTGTTTTTTTTTCGTCTCTCGTTCGAATGTCAGATAATTTTCGGAGTATCCATTGAAGACTGAGCTTTTGTATGTTCCAATGTTTTGCATATAGAATACACTCTCATCAAACATAACAATAAATTCAACCGAGATTTTTAATTGAAAAATGAAACCGTGCAACCACAGAGGTGAAATCTGTAAAGGTTTGCTCGTTGTAGTTGTAGGACATAAAGAGACGACTCTTTTGTGTATCGATTTTAACGTTTGCTGAAACCGTCACAAACAATTAAAAGGTGTCTTCGTGAACAACGTAATTAAGGCAAACATTTGGATTTTAAAGGTCAATTTGTTGGAAAAGACATTGGGTTCACCTTTTCAAAACGATGTACCGAATATGCGATGTGATTGCCAGATAATTTGTAACAGATTGAAAAGGCAACCTAGACTGACCGAAAAATTAGTTTGAGGACTGATCGAAACTGGTTCACTAAGAAGGACTAAATGGACCATTCAATCCTTTAAGATGAATATCAATTTCAAAATGAAATTGAGATTATGAAATATTGACAAGATTGTGGTGGGATAAGAATGAAAATGAACTGCGCGATGATTCTCGTATTTTCGTAGCTCCAAATATTCGTTACTTGACAGTTGCGTGCATAAAATCCCATAAGAACTGTCAAGTTATGAATTCTTAAAGTTACGAACGCTACGAGAATCTACGCCCTGAAAAGGAGCTCAAGCTGCACTAGAGAGATTTAATTCAAATTTTTCTTTTGTTTTAATGTCAAATTTGACAGTAGAACAAAAGAAAAATTTGAAGTAGGCCTATTTCGCGTCTAATTAAACCTAAATGAAAAGCTCAATTAGTAATGATTCAACTGTAGCATTTGAAGTGGTTAGATAGGTTTTACCACAGATTGAGATTCAGATTGGAAATTTTATAAAACAAAAGATAGTGACCTTCACCTGCCAAGAACCTACTTAGACATGGTGCCTCTTGATGCATTATTATAGGAAAAAAACGAAACCTTCTAATAAGCATGCATGGCAACCATCATAATAACCCACAATAAACAAGATGATTGTGTTGCAAAATACCAAAAAACTCTCATCACTCCGAACATTACATTTTCCATGCCGATATGTAACAACGTGTTGCATCTAATAATAACATGATTAAGAATAAATATTTCTCAAAATAAATAAAAACCAAATAATTATGTGAAAGAGAAGAGTCTGATGTCGAAACGCATTTTTCGTTATTCAACGAACTGATGTGCAACACACAGAAACTTTTTACATTTTTATTTCAAAAATTGTTTTTTTTTTATAGATTTCAAATGGATCAATCCATTTTTGTCTAGATTTACAATATTGAATACATAAGAGCGCATTTACAACATAGACCAAGTTTGTTGCTTTTTTTTAATTCACTTCTCTTCTTCCATCCACAATCTCAGCGTAATAAATTCGCTTGGAATAAATTTGATCGAAAAAATGCTCATAATACCAACAAGTGGATTAGATAACGTGAAACAATTTTTTTCTTCTCTTCTTTCAAATCTTTTCACCTAGATTCAGTTCACGTAGTCGATACATGTGTCAAGAATGGAATAATTTGTCTACAGTTGAACTAGTTTCTGCATAAATGTTTTCTTGATTTTTTTTTCTTCTCTTGCTCGGTTCATTGTTTCCATTGATGGTGAAGATGGTAACAGAAAATTTTATCGAAGAAAATATTTTCATTGAAATGGAGAGTTTCACGCATTCATTGCATAAAAATCTCGCTTAACATTAACACGGTCGATTAGAGATAAGATCGTTTGAACTCCGGGAAACTAGCTGGGCATTTTTGATTGATGAGGAGCGGTATGAGTAAATCTTTTACTTCATCTAATGTTTCAAAGACTTTAGGTACTACAGTGGTAAGGTCAGAAGGCTGGATTTTATGATATTTGCACCCAGAAAATAGTTTCAATGAAAAACCGCCAGAGTCAAAACTTTATTAAAATCTGATGATCTGAATGTGTGGCAATTATGTAGGAATCGGAATAACGTAACTTAAATTCAGAAAGGAACGTGTCACATTGGCGAATTATAAGAAAAATGAAATTTCATTTATTTAGTTTAAATCCGAATGTTTCGTTGTCAACAAAAACTTCCATTGACATCGACAGCCCATTTGAAACGGAGAAACATTGAAAAACAAACGAATTCCCGCAGCTCCCAATTTTGCATTGAATATCCTATCACTTAGCCTCTCTACAGAAAAAGCGCCACTACAAATGCACAACACTTACTTATATCATTAGCACCGCGTTGATATGGATCCATTGCGTCCAAATGCAAGTCAGTCATGCGTTCCAATTTGTCGACACCATACACCAGCAAATCATGTTTACATTTCGCTACCGGTGTGTCGACGTTTGTTTTGCAATGTGAACTAACTTGTTTCGCAAACATTGAGTACAGGTGCGACATCTGGAAGGAGAAGAAAATCGAATTTGTTAAATTGAAATACCATTTGAATCACTCGAGTCTTATGTAAGTGGCAGAGGTTAACCGAAAATTTTGAAAATTCTTTAAAAATAAAAAAATCGAAAACAAAAATTTCATTTAGAAAGTTTCGTACGATTTAAATCGCGGTTTAACGGGTGAATAGACCGATCGACGATCGAATAAATTGATTAATAATAAACTGGTGAGGTGAATGATATTCCCTGCAACCATTCATGCATATGGTATCTCCTCCGACGATCTTTCACATGCTCACGTGTTATATCACACGATGAACTTTAATCGATCGATATCGTTATTGATCGTTGGATTAAACAAAATTTAAAATTTCGACAAAAAAATCAAAAATAAATTTCATTTATCTTATGGATCGCGCATAAATTGTCACTTTCAACGGTGCAATTTGAATTTTTTAACGTTCGGAATGGACGGAGTGTTTCATTTCAACATTTTTCGTTATGATACCTATTTACCACACCACAGTGTAATCGTGTTACAACGCGATGTCTGTGTTGTTTCGTTTAAATTTTTTTTAAATTAATTATCATTCCAAAACATTCTGAGCAAATATTTGCTAATACGTGACACGGGCGATACACACGCACAATTAAACTGATTTTCTTCTATTATCACATATGAATTAACAGTCAATTTTTAGAACGAAACTTCGGGAAGGTAGAACCAACGAGCTCCATAATTTAGCAATCATTCCATGAAAATCAAGAATCAGTCACAAATTGCCCCTCATCCATTCATGTAATTTATTTATTGATGACAACCCAGACGCATATGTAATCGATTTCAATTCTCGTCAATACATCGGTATTCGAAGAATTTTTATTAGAACTCATGCTGTTCGTTCAATATAAGTGTGTTGTCATTGATGGCCGGTGAGTGATTTATGTACAGTTTGGTACAGTTTTCATAATGTCTTTTGGAAGGTGTTTGAGTCATTCTGATAGAGATTTAGGTATCTTTGTGGAACACTTTAGTGTCATTTGGATATATTTAGGTGACATCAAGGTGTTATTTGTAGAAAGTTTAACTCTTTATATACATAGTGACGCGAGGGGGGCCTAATTCAAATTTTCTTTTGTTCTCCTGTCAATTTTGACAGAAGTAGGAACGAAAAATATGACTTTTCGGTCTCTTTCGCGTAGATTCGTGTAGATAGGGATGATATTAGGCTGATCAAACGATGCCTAAGTCCAATTGGGTCAAGTTGTCATATTTAGGATTCAGGTCAACATGAAAACTACAACAGGTCGAAACTAATACCAACCTGAAGCCGACCTGTTAGATGTTAGAAGCTTAACAATTGTTCGTCATTCAAACGGTTGATTTATTAAGTGAAGAATGTTTATTAAAGCAATGGCCATTATGCTTCAGGCTATGACCGCCAAAGTAGTGTTCCGTTTCGAATAGTTCACCATATCGGCGTAAGACTCTTCTTTGTGACATGAAACTTGTTTTTCTACTACGTTCAAGAGAACAGAAAAATGCAAAACTTGCCTGGTAGGTGCAATATTGTGTTCGAATTAAAATGCAACGTCTAGCAGAAAAATGATCTTGAAAAAAATGCATTTGTTTGCAACTTGACGAAATATCTTCACAGAGATTATCTCTATCCGTTAAATCGCATTCTTTCCATTCGGCTCATGAATAAAAAAGAATTTACTCAACACAAATGAAATACGAAATGTAATTTCGAATTAATAATTTCATTGTTTACAGTCATTACAATCGTCATACGAAGGGAACTGCATTCATATGCATGCATATTGCGCCAATTAATAAATAATGTCTGGTGTGTATGAGTGTGTTGATTTCATTGTTCTACGTGCACATTTCGATAAATACAAAATTTCGTTATCAACCGACGACGTGTGTGATATTCAAAAATGAAAAAAAAACGATTTTTTCAAAGTTTCAAACATAAATTTCGAATTTATGTAACTTTTTATATGGCAAATAAAAACGCCAAACGAATATTTTTCACCTATCCAAAAACCGATCCCATTACGTGACGATTTTCACTTGAACTTTTTTTTTTCGTTTAAATATACAAAATTGTCATCGTCTTTCGTCTGTTGACCACAATATTACATTGTGCAGGTTAGTGACTTCGGTTCGGGCACACCTACTCGCACTTTCGGTATTTGTTGTGTTAACAAACCTCCACTTTAACTTTGGCTTGACGGAGCGACGAGACAAACAGCAAATCCAAACTTTTCTTTGGTTGTTTGACAGAAGAACCCTAGCTAAACATTGTAACACGAAAGAAACCTAAATCAAATTTTACTTTTGTTTTTCTCACAACTTTGACAGTATAACAAAGGGAAAATTTGAATTAGGTCTTTTTCGAGTTAGATACAGTAAAGTACCACAATATTTTCCGACCCTAAATTCGACAAAGCCTGTGGCAACTAACTGTAGGTCTAGGTACACATGGCAACGCGAAAAAGACCTAATTCCATTTTTTTTGCTATACTGTCAAACTTGGCAGGAGAACAAAATAACGATTTGAATTAGGTCTCCTTCGTGACGAAGCAAAGATGAATTTCTACAAATTTGCAAGATTACAAGATTTTCAATTCTAAAATTTTTAAGGAAATTCCATTTTAGTAAATTTTATGAAATTTTGAAATTCCATTGAAAAGCTTCATTGCCACCAACAAAACGCAATCTCTGTTAGTCCCTCAACAATTTTGTTAAGGTCTAAATCATTACGCCACCCAACGCCACCTTTTTACATCAAAATGCACATTTCTTTCTCAAATTTTGTATTTAAATTCACGTCTCGTATTTTCGAAAAGAGAAATATTTCCAAATTCATTATTGCATTCGGTTTATTAAACTTCATTAAATATGTGCATGCGTTACACACATAATACGAAATCAAATAAGATTTTCTTTTGCGTCTTTTTTTTTGGTTAAATAAATTAAAAACCTTATGAGAAGCATTGCTATTGCATTTATAGTTTAATAAGCCGCTGGTTTTATTACATATACCACAAGGTGTGTATATATGCGATAAACGTTGAAACGAGCGCCTTGAGTGTTCACTCACTTGCAATGAATTCACATTCTGTCCAAGTTCATTCAAGTTTTAATATTGTGAAGAAAGAAAGAAAGAAGACGAAAAAAAAATCGAAAAGTTTCACTTTGCTCAAAGTATCGGAATTTCATTAATTTTAGTGCCTAGCCGTACCTTTTACAAAAACAAAAATATTTTTATTGAATTGAAATGGAGTTTATGTACCGCGAACCGACTGATCCAGCATTTTTATTGTTTATTATATCGAAGTGGTGTGGCGTTTAAAGTATAATTGGCTTTTGATTTTGATTCTTTATTAAATTGAAATGTTATTCGAAACAGGACTTTGGATATGGTTCGAATAATGCTCTTGGCTCCAGCTAATGAGATGAATGAATCTGAGATATTTTTAGGGTAAATACAACGCACTTCAAGCATGACAAGCATGAGTGGTACTCTAAATAGAGTATTAAAACAGGACAGTGTATCGAACAAAATTTGACACTGTAAAATCTGGAAACATTTTTCATACAAAAAAGTACTCTCTTTTGCTTGAAGTGCGTTGGTAATTAAGAAATTTCTACAGATCGAGATCCAGTTAATGGCTGGACTGTTTTCAGAACTAAAATTCATTAAATCTCTTCAATTTATCGGAAAGATTAGGAGAATTTCAAAAGTTCTGTTGCGAATTTTAAGATTTTTTTGCAATGCCTTTGCAACGTAAAGACGTTTTTAGGATTTGTCAAAGTTTCAACATTTTCGTCTACGATCTGTGCAAACAAACTTCCATTCAACCGAATTGATTCGTTTCGATTTAACGGTTTTTTGTTGATTCCTTTTTTCACTTCCAACAAAAAGCCAACACATTTGTTCCAGTATTGCAAATGAATTTCAATTTTCGGCTATAAATCGACAATCATGTCCATAGGTGATCACGTACTATTGCAGAAAAAAAAAGTTTTGATCGAAAAGTAATCTAGATTCAATAAAAACAATCAGAAACAATCGATAAAAAGGAATGAAAGTAGTCGTTGCCATGACCGACTAAGCTTCGGAATGTAAGGAACATTACATCTGAGTTAAACACTATCAAAGTTCGGTACTTTCAAAGATTCGATTTGCTCAGATGACTTAAATAAGAAAAATTCGCAATCAAGAAAGAACCGGACCTAAGGTCTGATTAACAATAACATTATTCCCTCGATCCTACATCCATAAACGAAGTCGAGAGCTCAAACCGCTTTTCTTTTGAAAACAACTGCTGCTTTCAGACCGTCTTTGATCTCAATTCTCATTTCGACAGTTCTTTGTCCTCCATGCTCTGTTCTAGATCAAATTTAACTTGCCATAATCCGGGTCATAAATTATATACACGAAAAAAACAACAACCAACAACAACCAGCCTCAACAAACCAACTCATCGTATCAATAAAAAAAACACTTCGAAAATGTGGAATGTTGTGTGCTTAAGAAATTCTCAAGTGCGCTAAATTTACGTATGAATCATTTTTAATCTTTGCCCAAAAAAAAAGCACACACCAAACAAACAACGACCGGATTCCAGCTAAGAAATGTGTTCGAAGCTTTATTTTTTCAGTCGTCTTCTTCCTCTTTTGTTTGTTATCGTATTATTAGCCATCATGATCACCACATATGACCATAAAAGTCGGTAAATCGATTTTTAATCGTTCTATTTTTATAACTGTGACTTAATCGATGGATTTGCGTAAATTGTTCAGAGAAATTCGTAAGCGAAATAAATTAATGCAAAAAAACACATCGATCGTTCGGTCAATAAAGTGTATATATATCGAATAGGAGATGAGCAGAGATCGCCGTTTAATCGTTTTCTCTTCTTTTGTATTAATCTTCGTTGCTAATGTTTGTTTTGTCTTCGATTTTTTTTATGATTTAAAATTTTAAAGACGAACTCGACCTTGCACAAAGTCAAAACATTTAAAAGATAAACAATTTTTCATTTCTCGTTTATAATTATGTTCCTATAATAACAGTTGTTGTTCTATGTTGTTGATTCTTATTCTCATTAAAATTTAGTGGGTACGGTACAACAACAAAGCAAAAAGAATTTGATTAAACCTCACCTTTTCACCTCGACTCAGAAATTCCCACATTGGAATCGCTGAACCGGAACAAAGTGTGATCAGCACAGTCATAACGATGATCATATTTAAATATTGCGCCATTTTCTTCTTCTTTAATTTGACTATTTAACAACAATCACTTTTTTCTCTACAATAGTCCTTTGGTCCTTTTGTTCCTTTCGATCCCAAATGGAGATCCTCTATTCAATTTCACTATTGTTCGATTTTTCTCAATCCACAAAAAAAAAACACTTTCAATATTATCGCTTTTCCTAGTCCACTAAACAGTGTAGCTGTTGCACAAAATCAAGAAAATCTTTTCACACAATTGTTAAACCAAGAAAAATACAAAAATTTCTTCTCTCTTTTACCAAACAAAATATCAGTACGATCAAACACACGATCGGTATACAAAATGATCACAAAAATTGTTTCCACAAAAACCTCAGTCGTTGAGTTTTCTAAATAAAATGATTGAGTTTGGTCGAATGCCAACCAGTTATATAGAGAGTCATTAGGAACGGTTGTGACGTTTTACGTATAAATAAAATACGAAAAACGACGCTTTGACGCCAGCCGATGATTATGGAGAAGCTTATGGAGAATCTTCTCCAATATTGTGTCGGAATTTTATTTTTTTCAAAACATAACATCCAATTGCGGCTTGAAGAGAATTTTTAAGATTTTTTTTTCTTCTTCAAATTTTTTGTTGTGCCTTTTGGACTGTAGTGAAATCATCATTTCTATCTCTGAGCTGTTGGTTTTTTAACACCGTCATCGTTAAGTGGTTATTTGGAAAAGGTGGATTCTCAACATCAACACCAACAACAATATTTATTATTATCAAAACAAGTACAACACCAACACCATGAAACGCAGAGGGGGAACGTAAATATTTTCAAAGTTTTTGATTTCAGACTTTTGAAGAGGTGTGTTGTTGTCGGATGTTGGAGAATATGAGAATATCAAACCATTTAAGTGTATGGATGTTGTGTGCATGTTATATGGTTTGTTGTATGGAATGGAGAGCCACAGGTATCCAATGTATTATATCCAATTTACCTGATGTTTCGATTAATATTTGTTGTTTATTGCAACATTGTTGTTTGGTTTTGGCCGATGGAAATTTTGTGATAGCACAACAAATTCCAGTAGTGTTCCATGATGTTGTCGGTGGAACTAATTAGCGATTTTAATTAAGATAAAATTTGATGATTTAAGGAGATTTTCTTTGTTGACTTCTCTCTTTTTCGATTTATTTGTTTCTGTTTTGCTGAATGGCTTCCGTGTAAACAAATCAATGATCTGCGGACTCCAGTCCAGTTAGAAATTGTTGACTTTTCTTTGGAAAGTGCCCATCTTGCATTTATTTTATGTCTACACCTAATTCGTTCGCAGATTTAGTTTGAAAAGTGTAGGGGTATTTCATACAAGCGTTCCTGAATCATTTTCCTCCAATCCCATGCTATTAGTGCAAAGGCTGCAAACTTTGGGGAGGTCACGATAACAATATGGCGGATTTTCATACAAAAAATTCTCCTCTCGTGATGCTTGTCATCAAAAAGAGTATGTTCCCGCGTTTCTAATAAAATGGCGATCTGCGTGACCTCTGCAAAGTTGACATCATTGATTAGTACGTCATCGGCTACTGTCAAAGTATGGTGAATTTCATGTTGAGAAATGCCTCAAGACAACGGCTTGGATCTTAGAAATGTCATATTATCAGACTTACATCACGCAGCGAAATACAGGTCAAATATCACACTGTAAAGATGAATTCCCATGCAATAATTCAAATTTTCTGATTCGACGAGTTGATTGCGAGAATCTCTCTGCCACAAGCTTATGCCGCATCAAGCGCACGGATCACATCATCATGTAATGGTAATATGAACTGCATCGCTCCGTGACACTCAATTCACTTTGACATAAGTCGGTGCCGCGATTGTTACGTGACACACATGGCAATGCCACGTTTAGTGTGACATAAGCTTATGTCAATTTTGAAAGTGTCAAACTGCTTGTTGTTGGTTATTCGTTTGTGAGCATCCATAATAAGCAGTCAACCAACAATTTCGTGCTTGTCAATTTAAAGGAAGTTTTTTCCGTTTTTTTAATTTCGTTTTGCAATTGGACGAGGTTGTCATGGAGCAGCCTCAAACATTAAACTCCATCGTGAGTCAGGTCAGAAATAGCAGACACTTTGTCGCTCGCCATTACGATGCTGAAGAAAATAAATTTTGTGTTTTAGACGGACGCCATACTTCCGATTGAAATGACGAATGCAACCGGAACGCACATCAACGACTTGAACGAGTATTGTCTCCTAGACATATTTTCATCGAATATCCTGACTCTGATCGATCTGTGCCCTCTGGCTGAGACCTCCAAACGCTTCAAACAAATAATTCAGCGCTTGTTCCCAAAGGAATTCGGCATTGTAAGTACAGCGTCCACAGACAGTTTCACATTCAGATGGAAGAACGGTTCAAAATTTATGAGCAGTGAGGACGTCGAACGAATTTTAAAGAATTTCGGATCCAATCTCCGTGAACTTTCAATATACGGGGATGAGGCTGTTGTGGATTTAATAGCAAAGTATTGTGGTGACGTCACGCTAAAGCGACTCGAGATTCACGGTTTGGAAAGTATTGAATGTCTCAGAGAACTGAAGTCAATCTTTGAACGGTTGCTGGTACTTACAGTGAACTATTGTACTTTCGATCAATATGAATTACCGGGCATTGCTTGTGATTCATTGATTGAATTGGAAATCACTGGTTCAACCGGTTGCTTTGCAATTCTGAAGACCAAATTCCCGAATCTGAAACGATTCTCATTTCGTCATTCACGAATATTTACTAGAGATTACGTCCACAACACCAACCATATTTCACAGTTTGTTGCTCGCCATAAGCGCCTAAGAATTCTCAATTTACAAGGAGATTTATTATACGCCAGCAAAGAGCTTGTACAAGCAATCAGCAAAAGTTACGAACAATTGGAAGACTTGACGTTACAAAGCTCTAAACGACCCAAAGTCTCATACAACTATTTCACACTGCTACGTCTTCCAAAGCTAAGAAAACTGAACGTTCACATTAACGTTGAAAATTGCGAACACATGACTACACTTTTGGGAGCATCAACGTCGTTGGAATCGGTGAACGTATTTTTTGTGGACGAAGTTCCGGTCGATATTTTTTATGTTCTTTCGAAACAGCAGCATCTACGTGAAATGATTTTGTATTTCTACTCCTTTGAACGCATTCCATGGTCAGCGTTTACTCAGCTAAGGAAACTTTGTCTGTTCGAAAGATTGGAATTCAGTAAAATTCGTGCCGCCGATCTACTTAACATAATAAGACAATTAACGAATTTGGAAGAGTTGTACGTTGATGGGTTTACACTGAGAAAAAGAGAATTTTTCGATATTGTTCGGATAGTCGCTCGTAGATCGGTTGTGCTGACACTGATGTGTAAGTGTGATTTCGATATCCTGGAACATTGTGATGCAAACCAAAGAGTCAGATTGACACGCATAACGGAAGTAGATTAAAAGTTGAAACAACGCACTTCAAGCATGAGTGGTAATCTGAATACCTAACTGAAATTTAACAGTGTGTCACACAACTGTGAAACACTATAAAAAACCATTTAATGCAAAATTGTACTCTATAATTGATGTTTATTGTTTAAACATGTCCTCAATAAAGGTAAAAATTGAATTAAAAAACAAAATCGTCTTTTCAATCTGCAACAACCGCTATAGACTATTTCTCAACACTGCAATCGGTAAATATCGTTGCTTCTAAGGTTCTGAAAGAACAGGTTGAGACAGCCACGAAGGCATGTGACACCGAAATTTATAAATGCACTCAGTACAGATTGTGTGTGAATACAACTTGAAGAAAATGTTTTTTAAAGAAAATTCGGAATTTTGTTTTTGTTAAGTTGCTCTTTTCATATAAACTTCGTAGCCGTTAACTCCAATGAAAGTCTACAACAGGTATGGTCGATCGGCGAATTCGTCTTAAACGCACTCACATTTTATGTCAAAATAATATGAAAATGAGTGCGTTTAAGTACGAAAATCAAATTTTTATGTCCTCCGGGCGGACAATAGATCATAACTGTTTTACACTTTCATTGGTTAACTCAATTTGTGTCACCGCTCGGTCCTCTTGAAATTCAACATACTTTGACATAAGCCGATGTCACACTAAACGCAGATTATGTTGCTGTGGATGTTACAGTGAAGTTGGTTCACAAAAACGTAGAAATGTTCTCTTACAAGTCATCAATGAAAGTGTAAAACAGGTATGGTCTATTGTCCGCCCGGAGAACATAAAAATTTGATTTTCGTACTTAAACGCACTCATTTTCATATTATTTTGATATAAAATGTGAGTGCGTTTAAGACGAATTCGCCGATAGACCATACCTGTACTAGACTTTCATTGCGCGTCATAAGATACTTTAAGGTGAAATGTACTAAGAAATGTAGTAGAATTATTAAAAAAAAACTATGGCATTTGAGCTTTAGTTCCACAACAGCATTTCTATATACTTACTATCCACTTAACATTATAAAGAAGTTTTTACCCCAGTCTTGTTAGATAAACACTGACAGCAGCACTAGCAAGTCCAAAGAGACCTATTTAGAATTAGGTCTCGTTCGAGTTTCTATGTGTAACTAGAGTTTAACAAGAGAATAATTTGAATTAGTCGCCGTAGTCAGAACATTTAGTACTCACTCTCACTACTTCAAAGAAGCGGCTATGGAGCAAACCTGTGTAGAATTATGACATTTAGCCCCCATTGTGGGCAACTAGTTCCCACATTTTGGGCGGGTCAGGTCCCTTGACTGACACTTTTCTAAATGTATTTTTGACGTATTCATGAAAACTTGTCACATTTAATACATATTTACTATATTAATGACTCCACGCAAATGACAGTCAAATTTGACAACATTTTTTTCTTGGAAACCATCGAGGGTAAGATGGAATTATTTTTGACCACTTTTTGAGCTCTCAATTTTCTTAAAAATTTTCAATTTTCTAGATTTTCAATCAACTTTAAATCATAAATAAAATATGACTCATGTAGATTATGACCCTCGCTTCGCTCTGGCCGTAAACTTCCCACTCGTATGAGCTGTCTATTATTCTGTTTGATTGCCTTTTTGTTACATCAGAGTAGATGCGAAGCTTGTTTTGTGAATGTGGAACGAGGACTTTTTCACAAAATAAAAAAATGCGATAGATGTTATTCTCTTACACTTTTGCGTAAAAAAATGAAGTTCCCCGGTTCTTAATATACCTTTACATGGTGACATGGTAATAAATGAACTTAATTAGTTTTTGGTTCATCGTTAAAAATAACTAAGTTTACCAATATTCTCGGTAAATTGGTACCACTCTAAAAGGGATTAAAAATATTTGTAAAAGGAGAAATTTATTGGTAGACCGAGAAAAAATAATCCCTCGATTTCCCATTCACAAAACCTTCAATCGTGAATAAAATGTCACGACTCGTGTGAATTACGGCCCTCGCTTCGCTCTGGCCGCAAACTTCACACTCGTAAAATTTTTACAATATTCTCTTTGATTCATTTAATTCCATGAGTTTAAAAAAACCTTCAGCAATTAGTTAAGATAATTCATCTTATATTGCCTGCAAAAATTTAACTTTCTTATTAAAATTTCTTACAATTTTAATCAAAGTGTGCTAATTTGATAACAGACATTTTGCTGGCGTAAGATGTGGTTCTAAAGGGAGTAAAAAACTACCTACTTGATAAATAACAAACAACTTGATAGTCGACTATCAAGTTGTTAGTCAAATATCAAATTTGATAGTCAACTATCAAGTTGTTAGCAAGAGATGTTTACACGTTAAAAGATGGGCATCGAATGATGAAATTATTCTTCCTACTAGTTTCATACACGTCACAAACAAACTGATATGATTTACCCACATTATCAAACAAAATCAAATTTCATCAAAATAATCTTTTTAATTGAGGCTATGATCAACAGTATAAAATCCCGTTTTTCTCGGATAGCTTCCAGATCCTTAGTCCTACATAGCCCATCTTCGAACTTAGCCTCTGGATTTTAGTTCCACATAGTTTTAAAAAGAATCATCCAAATTGGTTAAATTGGTTAAATTACTCAAGTTATCGTGCCTTCAACGATTTTTTGTTACACACAATATACGTTTTTCATAGCATTTCATACATTTTCAATCACAGTGAACCTTTTTGTTACCCACATTTTTCGGTATTTTCTGGTGTAAGACCCTGACTTTCATTCAAGGGAATAACGGTTACAAGGGCTGTAAGAAAATTCCGCCACAACTTTTCTGAACTATTTACAGGAATTCCGCTTTGAACAACAATTTGCAGACTCGTCTGGATGATATTCCATTTTCACCGGTTCCGGTTTATCCGTTAATTGATCGAAGAATTCAAAGTACGAAAAATAACACATACGGAACGAGATCTTCATCGATACGAGATGACTAAATTTATGCCGTGACACTGCAAATTAAATTACGTTTTTTTTTCTGTCGACTCATTTGGTCATCACGAGTGTTGAATGGCGATGAGTATAAGAAGCAAAATAAAAAATCGGTTCTCGGTCAGAGTCAGTGCGAAAAATTATTCTCTTTATTGTTTCAGTCTGTAAATGTTGTGTATCCATCCGTACGTCTATATAAATTAAAACTAATAAATTTTGTGCGTGGGGGCTCGCGATCAATTCACAGCAAAAATAATAAACAAAATGACAAATTCTTCACAACAACCACATGGCGTCTGTCTGACGGACCACAAAATTCTTTTCATTTTAGCAATTAAATGCTAAAAACTGGCACAAAATTAAATCCGGGGTTTTTTCTTCATCTTTCCATCGTTTCGGAATTTCAGTGCTCTTTTAATTAGATTATAAAAATTAACAGCTACCGGTACGACGTTTTAAGCGATTAGCTTCGTATAATTTAAAGAAAATGTTAAATTTATTAATTTACCAAATAAATAAAAACACAGAAAACATCGCCACTTACTACACGATGTTTTTGTGGCCTTTAACGACATGTTTAAAGATTATGGCGCAGTATATGGAAGAAATTCTTAATTACGGAAATTGTATTACACAATAAAGCCGTTTTTTGCATGAAAAAATATTGTTTCGGTCTTTGGAAGAGATGTGTTATGACTACAATGTAAGCTTACAGTGCAATTACCCGTAAATGAGGCCATTAATCACCAAGAAGTGGGTCGTTTTTAACTATTTTGTACTAGAGAGAAATGAAACGTTGCATTCAACTGTAGCATCAGCTCAACGCACTTCAAGCAAAAATGCTTCGATTGACACCTGCCAAATAGATTACTATTTTGTATGAAATTTTATCCCCACTCTTTTTACAGTGTAAAATGTTGTATCAGTACCCTATTTAGAGTACCACTTTTGCTTGAAGTGCGTTGATCAGCTGCATCACTCAATAGGTCTCTTCCAAGTGCAACATCGAAATCTCAATCGTCATCCACAGACAACATAACCAAACAATGTTGTTGACGAAATGTATGGAAGGGCGTTGTGGTTATGGCTCTGTGGGTGACGTTTGACAGAAAACTGCATTTTGCACCTGCACTTGGAAGAGACCTACTCATATCCTCATATCCTTCCGGGTAACACCGGATACGACTCTCCGGTAACAAAGTCGTAAAAACATAAGAAATAGGTTATGTCAAGTAGTTTTAAAGCTTATCCCTACTGATTTCGGCGGAAGTGCACACACATTCAAATTAATGTATTTCCACCGAAAAAAGACATTTTTATTATTATAAGAAAATTTGTGTTTAGATCGTTAATTTGCAAAGTTCGCGATAATTTCTCATTGCTAATTTCATATTCTATGTGGATTTATGTGGAAAAAGAGCGCAAATCACATTATTCTCATTTATAAAATGCAAAATCTTTTCAATTTTAACTTCTTTCGTCAAATCAAGTGATAGCTGCCTCTTTATTTTGAGTTATCAACTAGTTTATGCAAGAAAAGCGAAGAAAAAATTAATTTCGCCGTTCGGTACATATTTCGGAATCCAATTCGCTAAAAACCACCTTTCAGCATAAGTTAGCAACAACGTTTTTCCTAAGCGACGCCGGAATATGAAATCGCGCTATTACAACACTAGTTACAAAAATAACTATTTCATGTACGCGTTGTACTGTGTCTTATTTTCTCCCCTCAACAGGCAATGATAAAATTGAGTTTTCTTGTCGACTGGTCGAATGACATTTCTAGTCAGAAAAGTCCAGCTTCGGGGAGAAAATAGAACTTTTCTCATTCGAACTGTGTTGTTGCGAATGTATGTTTTCCTTTAGTGGAGAAAAATAGTAAAAGAAAACTTGCACGCATGAAAAACGGTGGGTGCTCTTCTCTGGGAGAAAAAACCCGAGCCTGGCAAACATTTCTCTTGTTGTTGACGGAATTGTTTATAAATTGTTGTTTTGTTGCACTTTTTATTAGGACAATCGAATTCCCATGTGATAGCGTAACCGCTAAATATAAATAAACTGAAGACTCATGTCCAAACTAATCGACAAAAATATAACACACAAAAAACGTGAAGCAAAATGTGGAATATCATTAAAGACGAGTCGGTTCATTGAGACGTAACGAAAAGCGGTGATGATGTTAAATATGTTATAATATACCCAATAACAATTATGATAATAAACTCTACGATGATCCACACACACGGTCGCCCGTCCGTCAATGCGACGACGAAGACGACAACAAACAGCAACAACAAAAAACTGATTTAAATAAATTCAACCAGTTTTGCTGAATGGATGGACAATAATAATCAACATTAGTTTTTCCAAATGGGTGTCTCAGGAATTTATCGACCATTCGCCAGCTATAATCGATTTACGTCATTAAGAATTTTTTGTAAAGATTTGTATGTGTACCACTTTACCATAAAAATTGTCGTAAAATACCATCGATTGCTGAAAGACAATTAAAAGTTACTATAACAGCAAATCGTTGTTGCCGAAAACTATAACATTCAGAAAATTAAAAAACGACATTCAACAGGGATGTTACAAAAATCAAAAATGTTCTAAGCCAGCGACAATAAAAATTGTTCTAAGTACACCCCTGTGGTACGCGCTCCGTGTCCATTGTGTTTATTGAAACGGATGAACCAGATTCTTTCTAATTCAGAGAGAGAAAAAATGGTAATTTATTAGGACAACGACGAATTAGGATTTTCTAAACGCAAAAAATAAATCGATTAAATTTGCAATAATGCCGGATCTAACGTCGATCTGAATGGACTTGTTTTTCAAACGAGCGAGCTTTAGAATGATGTTGACTTTGCGTTTTTTTTTTTTTGTTGTCGAGTTCGAACGAGATTTTTATTTTTACTGCGTAAAATTCGTGTTGTCGATATGCACAAATTGTATTAATTTTCCAATGGTGTTTGTTGTTTAGGATTGTGCTAATAAGGGGGAATGATGTTTGGCTAATTGAGACGATTTGTGAATGTTTCGTTTATTGGAATGATAAACATCCTCACCATTAAACGAAAAATTTGTTGTCCAAACACGAACGCATTCCGGTTGATATTTCTGCAAATTCATGATGTGTTGCAACATTCTGGTCAAAATGAACGATGCGATGGATCTGTTGATCTGTTGTATATTCTCTTATTACTCAGTGTCCATTATTTTGTATGTGTACTGAATATCGACATCAATTCGATGTCATCTAAATGTACAGTGATACCGCTATCAACACATTAATGCATTGATCGCATAGGACCTCGAATGATTCAGATAATCGAATATTTTTATCATGTATATATATATCACGCATGTATATGTAGGTGGCACGAAACAAGTAATATCTGTGCACAATAGCCCACGGTTTGGCTACATATACAAGTGTATACAAGTGTAACAACGGTTCAAAATTAGATCTGAAATTAAAATGTCCACGGTAGCTCAATTGGTTGATTTGAGGGTCATGCAGGTGGAAAATTGCGGTGCAATTTTGGAGAAGGTTTTTCCTGCACTGGAACGATTTACTTATTTCACGACACGCCTCAGGCATACTATCACAATCCGCCGTACAAAGCTGGTAAAATCTTTCGACCAACTGATGACATTCGTTGCACGTCACCACGACTTGAAAGTGATCGATCTGTGCTTCTATTCGGATAACAAATCGTTTATCATTCTTTTGGAGACAATTGGCAACAGTTGTAAGAATTTGGTTGAACTGTGGATCAGAGTGATACTCTCAACGTTTACGAGTGCTAATCTTATGTCACTGCATGCATTTAAATCGCTCCGACCGTTAGGACTATTTGAAGTGTCCTGTGGGGATTTTCAATTTATTTCGACACTGACTGGATTACGAGAGCTGCATTTAGGTAGATGCTCGTTGCCAGGACCAGGAGACTTTGACGTTTTGTCTGGATTAACAAAATTGGTGATCGACGGTTGTACCACTTCTGACCGGTTCGATTTGGTTCAAATGATCGGTCGACTGGGGAAGTTAGAGGAATTGACAATTTCCTACTTCCATATACAGTCGACCAAATTCCAATTGAGCAGAAATGCATTCGACCAGATCGGGACTATAGTCAAGAACAGAAAACAGGTTCTGACGTTGAAATGTGAATTTTATTTTGATCTGGCGAGTCCGGATATGTATTCGAAGATTTTGTTGCTTTACTATGTCGCTAATTGATTATTGTTGCTGTTGCACTTGCTGTTTTTGATGTAAATATATTTTGTGAGATATCTTTTGGACAAAGTTATTTGCGTTTTCATTTTCTTTTCTTAATCGAGAATTGACATCAGGACGGTCGGTATGTTGAAGATACTCTGCGTAAAGGCAAAACACTTCTGTTTAGAACACACGCTTAACTGCTTCCTGTTAATGACTATAAACTTAATCACTTCGTATTCAACGAAAGATCACAAAATTTCAACTCAAATTTGTTTAAGATTTAATTAAAAAGTTTGGGTGAGTGACATAAAAACTCAAGGTGGTAACTGTAAACACGAAATTTGACTGGCCGAACTAATACGATTTCACAGAGCTCGATTTTCATACAAATATTGATGAGGTTATGTTTATATGGATGAAATTTGACAGTTATTTGACAATTCGTATGGCCCTGAAACAGAATTATACCCTTAAGTGTCCATTCCACTCAACAAAAAGTACTCCGTGAGAGAGCCGTGAGAGAGAGAGAGCTGTCAAATAAACAAAGGAAAAATTGAAAAAATTCAATTTTGTCTCTCACACTGAGTACTTTTTTGGTAAGAGGAAACTAAGCATTAATACCCTATAGGTTTGTTCCAAGGTCATTTCGAAATGTCAAATTTCATCTACAGAAGGAAATTTAACCAAGGCTGTATACTTTGGGGAGGTCACGCAGATGCAGATACGCGGGTTACACACCACGTTTCATACAAAAAATTCACCACGCCATACAAATTCAATTTTGGTGAATTTGTTTGTATGAAAAAGGTGTGTTCCAGCGTATCTAATAAAATGGCGATCTGCGTGACCTCCCCAAAGTATACAGCCTTGAATTTAACCACAACTTTCAAGTTGACGAAAATTTTAACGAAAAATTTACAAAGTCATTTGTTGACGTTTAGGCTAAGTTCATCTCTGTGAATGAAATCGTCGTCGTTCGTGTTGTCAAAGTTCGGATTTACAGTTATTTGGAACAAACCTATGTGTAATTAGGGGGAAACATGGATGCGAATCATACAGGCTTTAACATTTCAAATGTCTCACTGTCATTTTTTTTCTTCAAAGAATGTCATCGTGAATTCTCAGAAAAATTTGACAGGGAAACATTTGAAATGTTAAAGCCTGTATGATTCGGTCATTTATAAAATTAAATATCTTTGCAGTATCAAAAAAGAGTCTATTCAAATAGTACGTACGTTCGGCGGCTTTAGTTGCACACTTTTTCCAAAAGTAATGCTTGATTTCCATTTACCAAAAAATGACACCGTGTGAGAGACAACATTGAATTCTTTCAATTTTTGCCTTGTTTAATAAACAATGTTTATTTGACAGGTCGCTCTCTCATGAAGTTCAGTTGAAACCATACTTAAGGTTCATGCAATATCTTTTCTATCTTTCCTTTCCTTTCCTTTCCTTTTAACGTTGTACGGCAGAACAGGTCCACAGAGATTTCTTGATCTCAACCACAGCACTGTTGTGTCTCAACATAAACAAATTTGATTCACTCTGCTCTGGATTCACGTCGTAAGTGTGCAGAAAATTCAAAATGTAAAGCGAGAAGAGTATTATTAACGGTATCAAGATGTCACACCGGCGTGATTCATAAAGTGTTTTTTTTTTTTTTGAATCGGACACACCATATTTGTATCTGGATGTTTATAGCGCTATCGATACGGAATTTCAACTTTAAATTGGTTTAAAGGATGATCATTTCGCCGAAGATCTTAAAAAAGACAGAGAGATGCTAAGATGACGGCTGGGACCCAGATCTTACCTCTATCCTTCGAAACGGCGTCCCAGCCGTCATCTTAGCATCTCTCTGTAAAAAAAACGACGTCTAGCAGCTTCGATTCGTGGAAAATTTCAAAATCAAGACTTTTTCCAACTTAAGCGATCCAGTCAATTTTGATCTAATGGTAGTTTGTAGAGAATTGATGGACGTTTATTATAAAAGTATCTTCGGGAGATTCGGCATCAAAGTACAAATTAAGTCTTTTGTCAATGAACACACTAAGTTAGTGTCACTAACACGACAGAGTAAAATAAACCAGGCAGGAGCGCTTGATTTGACTATGGACCTCAATTTTCTAGCAGCCTTATAACTTGGCAATAAAATTAATTGAATTTAAGTCAGTGTTCATTTGAGTTCATCTTCATACTGTGTTAGGTCCCTTATTTGACATTCGAAAAATGAACTTCTCCTGCCTGGTTTTACTCTGCCGTGCCTATCGTAATCCATGCTCTTCGTCCAACTTGGTGCTTTCTACAAATGTTTTAGTGATCTGTCGAAAGTAAGTGCTCTGTAAGTGTCATGCTCTGAGGGTCATGATAAAGAGTCTTGATCGAAAAATTCATTTTTCAAACCAAAGTTACATCCATCAGGTCCACTTGCTCTCGTGCGACTTATCTGGATATTTAAATCAAACAGAAAAACAAAACAATAAACCAAAAAAGCAATTTTTGTCTTAAACTTTCTTTTAATTGCTGCTCGACTGTTACATCACGTAGCACAGGTGTAATTACACACGAAAACCATATATGCAAAATTGAAATGTAATCTAAAAAACAAAAAAATTAAAATAAAAATTTCTTTTCTTTTCACTTGTAATAGTTCCAACTGTTTGTTCAAAGACAAGCGTTTGGGTTTAACGATGAATAATTAATGTTTGGATGTAATTAAAGTTTTTCTGTTTTTATTGTAATTTTCCTTTTGTATTTCTGTTCAGCGTTAAATTGTTTTTTTTTATGATTTTTGTTTAAATGTAATTCTTTTCGCCACTTTTAGCATTTACAACAATAATAACAAACGAGTGCAAACAATTTTCGAGCTCATTTAAATTAATCCAACACAGCACCGTGTGTTTAACTTGTATATGCTTACACCGGTGCGGTGGCATGTACTTGTATGGAGTGCAAAATAAATCGTTTAAATGAATCATCCAATGTGTAATTTGGAATAGTCCAGTTCATTAAACCCGAACTGTTTTGAAATTTAAAAAAGAATCTCGTTGACAGTGTAACGGTAAGATTTACACTAAGCATTATGCTGTTAGTGACACTATTTCAGAAAGTTAAATATGGTTTCCACTCAACAAAAAGTACTCCGTGTGAGAGCCGTGGCTAGAGAACAAGCTGTGAAGTAAACGATGCAAAAATTGAATAAAATTTAGTTTTGTCTCTCACACGGAGTACTTTTTTGGGAGGTGGAAATCAAGCCTTAAGTGTCGTAGTTGCAGAACCCAAGGCTGCATATGAAAAGGTTACGCCGATCGCTGGGGCCATTATCGCAAAAATCCTACTGAACTTTGTTGTAATTTATAAACGAAAATGTAGCTCAATTTCAGTTCAGTTGAAATTACGTATTGAAATGCTGTTAGAGTTACCGATATCCGACATGTTTCTTCTGCGATACGTATGATCTGCATAACCTCCTCATATTTATTTTATTCACCGTATGGTATTGTTCAGCCGGGAGATCACACTTAAGTGACAGGTTCGGCTGCCAATGCTACTGCTGCTACGTTAAGAAGCAGCGCGTAGAAGTGCCGATGAATTTAAAAAATGCCCAAAGCCAAATCGCCAAAATTAGGAAGAATCTGTTCCAAATTCCATTTTTTCTCGATTCTTTTTGCCAATTTTTCTGACTTTGGCGATATGACTTTGGCTTTTTTAAATTAAATCGCCAAAAAGAATCAACAATCAATTAAGATTCGATGACATCTCGAATTTCCTTTAGACGTACTCTTTTAAATATGAACTGTTGTATGTGTAGAATATAGGCTTCTCGTTGTAAGTGACCGGTCTCATCAATCTCTGTATGGCTGATGTAGCCGTCAATCTTCTCACAAAAAGACTTTTCCTAGCAATTCTTCTCATTTTGGAGATTTGAAAAAAGGTAAAATCAAATTTTTAAATTGCAAAAATCATCAACAGTATTTAAGTGAATAGTATTTTTGTTGCAATTCACCAACAGTAATTTTAAAAGTTTTAAGAATCGCCAAAAAATCGCTAAGAATTGCCAAAAAAACATCGCTATAGTAAGAAAAGCTTTGCTCTTCTGGCATTTCTGAACTTTTTCTTGGTGATTCCAAGGTTTTGAAAGAACATGTTAAGATAACTCTGAGTTGATCACGAAGGCGGTGACACACAAATTGCGTCAACAACTGCGAAGTTTATATGAAAACAGCAACTTAACAAAAACAAAATTCCGAATTTTCAAAAAAAAACATTTTCTTCAAGTTCACACAATCTGTGTACTAAGTGCGTTTATCAATTTCAGTGTCACCAACCTTCGTGGCTGCCTTAACCTGTTTTTCGTATCTTAGTTGTACTTCTACAGTTCAAAATTTTAACGATTTGACTGTTGTTATAGATCAAGTCCGAGTTACTGTAAATCCGAACACTGACAGTTGCACCGTCATCCATAGAGAACCCTAACCTCAACTCGGTGAAAAAAATTTGAAATTATTGAGATGCCGTTTAATTTTATGTTTTGTCCGGATCTACAAAAACGTTTAATTTAATAGATTTCCAATGTATAAAAGATGAAATTATGATTGTTTCTTTAATGGCGTAAGTGTTAAAGCTCAATATTTTACAAGAAAACTATTCAAACATTTGTTTCTATTTCAAAACATGAGCGAAGTGCCTGCTCATTTTCACTGCACATACGTTGAGGTTAGGGTTCTCTGTGGATGATTTTTGACATTTAGAATAACCTTGGACTTGATCTATAGGTTTGTTCCGAGGCTGTATCAATTGTCAAATTTCATGGACAGAACCATAACCTCAATAATGTTTCAGTGTAAATCGCGTCGGCGACGTTCCTCGATTTGTATGAAATATCACGTAAGCGCTGTGGATGAAATTGTCGTTGTTCGGGTTGTCAAAGCTCGTGTTTACAGTTACTCGTAAGAAACCTATATTCGACAAGAATAGTATTCCAGGATGGAAAATCAGTGGAACTTAGGATTTGAAAATCGGGTGTACAAACGTTTCTCGTTTTATTACCCCTTCTCATGTCATACCCTGAATGAAGATATATCATTATTGTTACATGTTTCCATTTCTTGTAGTAATCTTAAATATTTTTGTGTTCAATAATGGCAGGATCACACAGACAATATTTTCAAGTACAATTTTGATTTCTCAACAAAAAAGTTTTTAAATTTTGGAGCTTAGAAGCCCAACTCGCAGGCTGCGCCATCGTTGATATTTGCGGTAGTGTCGATAGCAACTTCCACAATGAATTTTTGTTTGTCGAAAACGTCAAAAATCACTCTCCACTCGACCGCATTTTCTTTGCTTTCAGCAAATTGTTGTGAATCGTAGGAACCGTATACAATTGACATTCTAATCTGGAACATTCGCTCACAGCGACTGGTGTGAAAACGAGTGTGTCAGTTGAAATAATTGAGAAAAAAAACTTATTCGAAAAGGAAAATGTCTCTCGAAATGGCTGAAAACTATCATTCTGACGAGAATACTATTGATACTGTGCTGCAAGCTGCGCACTCTCTTCAAAACCGATTTTTGGCGATAATGAAAGAACTTCAACAACAAGCCACGACAATTATTCGTCAAGGCCAACAAGACACTGGTCTCGCACAAATACCGTTTCAGTTCGAGTCGCTATCTGAAATCATGCACATGGTACTGGACATCGATGCCATATACGACGAGGCATTACGAATGAGCCACAGTCCGGCTGACATGAAGATTCTTCACGATTTCGCTAAGGAGCGACAACAGGAACGGATGGTTGTGATTCGCGAAATTATGGATAATCAAATCGTCCGAATTGCATCCGATGATAAGCTGGCAGCTGAGATGAAAGATTTCATCAACTTTGTAAGTTCGCTCGATTGTCCAGGGTGTCGAAGTGGTGGTTTATGCGGTGACCAGGAAATGTGTGGCATTGCTGTCATCGAGAATGCGGAGGTACCGACTGGTGCGGTCAATCAATGAGTGGCAAGGAAACTTGCCATTATTAATTGCTGTTTTTTATGATTTCGTTAATATTAAACTGCATTGATACGCATTCGAAAGTCAGTCGAGTTTTATTTTGATCTAATTTAGTTGAGCCCTCAACCCTTACAAACAATAGACCCAGTAATCAAAGAAGCCAAGTCAAGTGATTCCGACTTTACTGTCACTGAGCAGCAATGTTAAACATCATTGCACTACGGTCAAGGACAATTTTCATGGTAAAACACTGACGTACATCATCTTGGCATTGTCGTCTTCGGAACTTGCTGAAGTTATGATCTACCGTCTACCGTGAATCTGATCTCTAATCTAGATCTGTGTCATTAAAGTGATCGTCCTACCCATGTCTTCCATTTCACTTTATGTGTACCAAGTCACTAACCAGTTTGAGAGCTTAACAATGACATCCCTTTTTGGCATACAGAACAGTTGTTCCTTTCGCAGGTGAGTAAAGAATATTGAACTGAAAAATCGACGACACGAGAAATTACGACTTTTTGAAGAAACGGCGAGTTCCCGAAAAAGACGAGTCGTTCAAGCACCCACCTTTTCGTTCAGGAAGTAGTCATGTTAAAAAACGGCGATTTCCTGAAGAAAAGGTGAGTCGTTGAACAATGAACAATCGGCGACTACTCACTAGCCCTATTCACGTTAAAAAAATGTGGTTCAGATCCTTCGGAGGAATGTCGATTTCGTTTCATTATCGGACACTAAACAATTCTCTAGAACATCATAATTGACAAAGAATTGTTTCTGAGTTGCGCGACTCAGAAACAATTTTTTGTCAATTATGATGTTCTAGAGAATTGTTTAGTGTCCGATAATGAAACGAAATCGACATTCCTCCGAACGATCTGAACCACATTTTTTTAACGTGAGTAGGGCTACTACTCACCGCTTTATCAGGAACTCGTCGCTTCTTCAGAAAGTCGTCGTTTCTCATGTTGTCGTTTTTTCAGTGCAATTTGTTCGAGGCCTTGGTTGTAGCAAAGGTTCGGAAAGAACAGGTTAAGACAGCCACGAAGGTGGGCGACACCGAAATTGATAAATGCACTCAGTACAGATTGTGTGTGAAATCAACTTGAAGAAAATGAGTTTTTAGGAAAATTCAAGATTTTGTTTTTGTTAAGTGGCTATTTTCATCAAGGTTCTTTCAGAACTTTGATTTTCATATACACTTTGTAGCCGCTGACGCAATTTGTGTGTCACCGCCTTCGTGATCAACTCAGAGTGGTCTTAACATGTTCTTTCAAAACTTTGGGTTGTCGATGCTATAGGTTTGTTCCAAGTAACTGTAAACACGAACTTTGACAACCCGAACAACGACAATTTCATCCATAGCAACGTCGCTTACGTAATATTTCGTACAAATCGAGCAACGTCGCCTACGCGATTTACACAGAGATATTATTGAGGTTATGGTTCTGTGTATGAAATTTGACAATTCATATGGCCTTGGAACAAACCTATGCCTTGGATGCCTTGGATCAAAGCTACGCATCGAACACGTCGAAATGATTTTTAGCAATGATAGCAGATGGCGTTGCTTCCGCTCCACAATTTGAACGTTACAAATCATTTTGATATGTTCGATGCATAGGTTTGTTCCAAGGCATACATTACAACCAAGGTCAAGGCCTCGAATAGGTGAATTGCTGCCAAACTTAATCCGTAGAGACATAACCTCATACATATTTATATGAAAACCGATCTCAGTGGATGAAATAAATTCAATTTCCACTCCGTTTGCGTGACAGTTCTTTTGTTCTATTTTACAACTGTCATGTAGACGGAGGCTAAACGGAGTGCTCTTTTTAAGTGGAAACTATACTTTAAGTCATAACTCTATGAAAGGTTAAGTTACTAGAGCAGGTATAATAACGTGAGAGCTGTAGGCGAAAATATCATTAAGTCACAGTAAATGTGCAAGAAAAAAAAACGAAAACAAAAAGCTTCTGTGATTTTTATCTATTATAAATTGAATTTATAATTTTGTTTACTGTTTATCTGGCTACTTTTGCGTATTGGTTCTAATATGGAAAGTTTTTTTTAACCTTTCCTGAGAACTGTAGTTCTACTCCACTCATCGCATCCATTAAGAATTTTTTTTTTCTATTTTTGTTTCACCTTTTTTTCGAATTTAATTTATTTGTTTACCAAAACTAAAATTTAACATTAATCAAATCTACGATAATTTTACGTCGCCAATGACTAATACAATGTTCTAGGGATTAATAATTGTTCGGTTTGATAAATCAATTTTGGCGACAATGCAAATGCTCACAGAAATATTTTATTGGCAGCGAGACCCGTACAGAAAATTGTACCTGATGGGAAAGGTGTATCAAAAGTATATAAACACTGAAAACATTAAGGAATAGTAATTTGCATCACTTGGTTTGAAACCACGAAATTACAGTATACAAACGCACTTCAAGCAAAAGTGCTTTTAATGACAGCTGTCAAATAGAGTACTATTTTATATGAAAAAAATTTCCAATTTTTTTACAGTGAAAAAATTTGTTCGATACACTGTCCAGTTTCAGTACTCTATTTAGAGTACCACTCATGCTTGATAGGAAGAGTTATCTCCGCTTCGTCAGATTTCTCTCGTTGAGAATAACACATACAAACACAGAAATATTATTAACGTTACAAAAAATAAATTCATCTGAAAAAAGGGATCTGCTGAGGGTTTGCATTATCTTCAGTTTTATATACTTTGAATGTACATACACTACCATTCAAAAGTATTCGATCATTGTGTGTTTTCAGTGTAAACTGACAAACTTTGAGAGGGAGCCAAAACAAAGTTGTTCCTCGACTATGCAGAACTTCGGAAAAATTAAAAATTCTCCAAATTTTCATATTTGGTAAAAATATTTTTTATATTTTTCCCTTAAAGATTAAGGATCAAGCTATCGAATGCGCCATCTTTCGTGAAAATCCGGTACCAATTCGATTTTTATCGCCCTCTCAAAGTTTGTCAATTTACAATGAAAACACTCAATGATCGAATTCTTTTGAATGGTAGAGTGTCTACCTCGAGGTGTTATCTTAGACTAAATAGAAATAGACTGGTCCTGCATACAAACATTTGGTTCGAGCGCTGCAACAAAAGCAAATTCGACATCTGTAAGTGAGTACCATTGATTTTTGGTCCTCCCTTGGCGTAAACGCTTATTCGTATGGATTATTTTTCAAATTTTGTTTGACGTTCGATCGACGTATGAATGTGTTTGTGCATGTTTATACTATTATACATTCGTAATATCCAGAGAAATGATAAGCACGGCACCTCACGGCTGGGATAGAACACGCCTGACGGATTTTTTCTGAAAATTTTGAAGACGATGCGATCAGAACGTCAATCATATAGTCAAGCTATAAATGTCGTTAACGAAAACGAGATATGTCGTTAACGAAAACGAGATATGTCGTTATTAAAACCAAACTGTCAAAATTTTACATACAAATGTAAAAAAGTTTGACAGTTCAACCGTTCTATGAAAAAAGCAGTCAGGCGTGTTCTATCCCAGCCGTGAGGGGCCGCGCTTATCATTTCTCTAGTAATATCGGTTTACTTTGGTTTCAGCCGACGTATTGCTAGTCATATTTATTTAGTCTAAGGTCTAAGGTTGGTGTAGTTAAAGAAATTAAAAAATTCCACGTCCAGACGATCTTAGACCTAGTTTAGTACTGAATCGGATAATTTTCATCTTCAGATTAACTTCGCTTAACTCACGAGAATGTTAGTGCAAACATGTTAGACTGGTATACCTTGCACGGGTCCCACACATAAAACAATTTTAAACTTTGATTGTTTATTATACAAATAAACATCAAACCGAACGAAAACAAAATTGAAACCTTCGGGTTTTTTTCTTCTTCTACAATTTCTGTAGGTCAACAAACGCGACTGGTTAGCTTTGTATTTCGCTAATTGCTAATTAAAATATCTGAATTTGCGTTTCTACTATTATTATAGGGTCAAGAAATTAACTGGCATTACGATAAGTGAGTGTAACAGTTAACCAGAGTTCAATCGTTTTTGGACGGTTATGTGTGACGAAGATTTCTTTGAACGCCGAAGTATTCACGACACCAGTTATGAACAATTTCCAAGTCATTTAATTTACAATCTGCACGTAGCAAAACATTAATACCACTTCGCAAGCTGTCAACGCTGAAAAATCTAACTCGACGAAAACACATAATTTTCGTCAAGTTAGATTTTCTTGTAAATAAACGTTGAAAAAAATTGAACTACCCCTAATCTTTGAATAAAAATGAGGAAGAGGGCAAGGAGCTGTGAAATGATTGTGCAAGAAACGCTTGATTAGGTATCCCAAATCGAAACAATGTTCCTCTTTATCGATGTAGAAAAACTTCTAAAATTTGCTTCAGACATACCATGATCCATGAGTTTGCTTAAAAGGCAAGGACTTGCGTCACAGACCTTTTTCTTCCCGTTTGTTCCATAATTCAATGCAGTGTCTCGTTGATTTAGGATTTTGCAAAAATACTTTTATTTCAAGAAAACATTAACCGCATTCAAAATGAACTTTTCTTTAAATTAATTTAACAGCCCGTGTACAAACTGAAACATATTCTGAGAAAGTACCACACATTCTTCGTCCAGTTTAATGGCGTTTATCTTTTAGTGGTATCGCCTAATTGTCGTTCTTTACTTTTGTTTATGTAACTGAAAAGAAAGGTCGTCTGCTCATATGAGTGGATCGAAGAAAGTCCAAAATTTAACGAGCATTTTATTGTGTATACGAAAAGAATGTGAAAGAATAACTGTTGGGTATTTTACGATGCCACTTCTTCTATAACCGCGCTGTTTATTTTGTGTGTTGACGAGTTTTTGATAGCCGATTGTTTTGCAATGTCGATGAAATTCGATTCTAAAAATAACTTTGTCTTAACAATATACGTTCGAGTGGTTCCAGTTTACTTATATATGGGATAGTGCGGAATTTTTATGGCATTTTTGTTAAATTGATCTTACTTAAGGCGGTTTGTTTAAACAAAATACTTGCTCGTTTTGGATAACAGAACGAACAAGTTTCACATAAAATATTCTCGCATATCCAAAATAAAGGCAAAAGGAACACAGCTCGTGACAACATGCAAAATTCCAGAAAAATGAGCGTTTGCATGAAAGACATTTAAAAGATGGCACGGAATGTACATTTTCTGTGATTTTTTTAAAATCATTTTGCAAGGGTCTATTTATCAAGCATTTTTCCAAACAGATTTCACGAACTGTGTAGTCATCTTGAGTCAACTTGAATGAACGAAACATTTAACGAAACTTAAGTGAGGTTACGTCTGAAAGTACAGTATCTTGAAGATGATCTATACAACCAGTCGGTGAAATGAAATTCTCAAATATTTTTTCACAACGCAGGCGAAAAAATAGCCATTTTCTTCCCTCCGCTGAAACTTCGGGAGCCTTTGTTGTGAAAAATGTTGTGTCTAACTCGGGAAAAGTTGGAAATTACATTTTCTCGGGTGAATTGTGGTCCTCGCTTCGCTCTGAATACTCTGAATGCTATCAACACCCTAGAAATGCAATTTCTAACATTTCTTCCATCGTGGAACAAATAATTGTTTCACACTGGCTGAAACGTTTGACAGATGACCCATACATTTTGTGTCAACATTTCTAATCATGCTGGTTGTATACTTGGCTTTAAATCCATGTACCAGGGCCGTATCTAGATGGGGCGCAGGGGGAGGCGCCCCTCCTAGCGAAGTCATTTTTTCAATTTTTTTTAATTTTTCCCATACAAAATAATTTTTTTGGACCTTGCCCCCCCCCTAGCGCACTCAGATTTTGAAGTCTGGCTACGGCCCTGCCATGTACAATTCTATACCCGGACTGTGAATTCTGGTCATTCCTGAAGACTTGCGTCTGGGCCCTTCACTAACGTAGGGCCATGATCCTTTCTGGATTTATTAATAAAAAAATGTAATTTTCGGGCCCTTTGCCTCTCATGAGAGGTGAGTTTGTTTATATGAAATCGCAATGTCCTCCACTCCATACAAAGTTTGACATTCGACCATACCTTGTGTTGACGTTCATTGATTCCCTGAGGGTCTGCGATACCTTCAGTGTTTATATACTTTGATCAAAAGTCGGTCCATTCCATCTGTCAGAGTGACGTTTCAAACGTCAAACCAAAAATTTTTTGCCAAATAGTTAAGAAGTCGCCTATTTTTCCTCAATTCTGTCAGTGGAAGATACTTATAGAAAAATAAACGATTTTGTAATTATTTGGCTACAAATTTTTGGTTTGACGTTTTGATCACAACTGTCACATTTGGAGCGTTGCCTTAATTTTTGATTTTGTAATTAAAATATTGATTTCGATCGTGATGACCGCCAATTTCTTTCTGAGTGACTAGAGCCAATATTGTTCAATTTGGTCATGAGAATTTATTTAAATTTTTCTTGTACATTTAATATCACATTTATAAGCATAAAAGTCTTCCAATGATTCCATTCAAAAAATGTTAAGAGTTACCGGACACCAACAACAGCAATCCACTTGTTTTTATTATTTATATAAAAAATTCCAATAATAAGGCATAAATTGCAGTGTTAGATAAAACTTGCTGTAAAAGCTATATTAATCAAAGCTAGATGGAAATTCGGGAAAAATAAAATATTTTTTTAAATTCTTTACTGGATCGTCATTGTGGCTCAGTACAGGTCATCATAACCGGGAGGTTCTTGAAAAGGGTTAAAAATAATTGAAAGAAGAATCTGTTTTTTTCCTTTTTAACTTTAACTTACGCGTCTCCAGTGACAATACCGATCCCGATCTGGACGAAAGTGTGGAATAAGGCGGAGGTAAGGTCATCAATGATGATGCTGAGTCACTTCTGGACGCTAGTGTTAAATTGTCAAAACGATTTGCAATCGCTGACGTTGAACTGCTGCTTTCAGATGTGGTTCCTACTTTCACTTCAATAAAACCAATGCCATCGATGCAAATGCCATCCTGGTCGTTCAGTGGTTTGAACGTGGCTTCGTACTGAGGAAGAAATTGTATTTTTTGACCAAGGGAAGGAAACAATGATGTGCGCAGTTCAGCTAATCATTAAGTCATAAAGTTAATCTAGGCTAGGCTACACATATCACCAGTTCTTAATGTTGATCACTTCGCGACGGCAGGTGCCAATAGTCAGTTGACACAGCGAAGTGATCTATTGTTGCCAACGCACTTCAAGAACATGCAAAATAACACAATTTCAAGAAGAGGCCTCCACGACGCAGTTGTCCAAAGTGATCTACTGTTTCCAACGCATTCCAATAACAGGCAAAATAACACAATTTCAAGAAGAGACCTCCACGACGCAGTAGTCCAAAAATTTCATATAAATTCAGGTTTTTATGTTGGTATAATGTCACTGCGTTACCTACGTTCCATACAATATAAGAGGCCAAATGACAGTTAATAAAATCTGCTCCCTTGCCTGTTCTTGTAGTGCGTTGCTATTGTCCATATCACATCAAAAAACAAACTCGAAACAGAATGATGGCGTGCGTCGCCATCAGCTAGCACTCGCAGAGCAAAAGATCAAATTGCAATTACCTTGGCAAAATATCGCACCGAATAAACAGGAGTCAGTTCATTCACATATGTGGCTCGTGATATATTGGGGACGTTGAAATTCCAATTAAATACCGTCGTATCGTCGCAACAGTCAGTCTGTTGCTTCTGTAGTATGATAATCTCTGCTCTAACGTTTTCCGCACATTTTGCCCGTCGTTGAAGCGTTAACGTGACATCCACATTGTAGTCGCGAACCCCTTCCAATTCCAGTGTCGCAGTCAAGTTTGTATCGCGTCCTATCAACAGCACCGGTTTATTCAGTGTGAAAATGGCGGTGATTTTCTCTTCGAAAAATTGCTTAAAATCGACCGATGGACCCAATTCCATGCCACTGATGTTGTAGTATCCTTTAAAGTCTAGAAGCAGTTTGTTGGCGATCACAGTCCATGTAACGTGCTTGTCGCGTGTTATAAGTGCAACAAGTCGATACGTAAGGCTTCCTTGTGATGAGATGAACGATGTCGGACATACTTGATTTTTGGGAATATCTAAAATGAAGTTCAACCGTTTCTGTGCACGAAACACACCACCTGGAAGAGAGGCAGTACATTATTCTGGAGGAAGGGATAGGGTTCCGAGATGACTTAAATTCTTGAGGACAAATCGGACAAAATTTATTGTTGTCCCATATCATCATCAACTTACCGGGTAAACTAGTTTCGATTGGACAATGCTCAAACAGGTCTGTCTCACCACCGACAGCATTCACTCGATCGGTGATTACTGGTTTCAAATGTAAATTTAGCCGAATTTTAATTCCATCATAAGAACATCGATGTAAATTGAAGTTAAGGAACAGCTTTCCGCTGATCCTATCGCAGGCAGATGAAATTTTCAATTTCATAAATTCTCCGCATAGCTCTGGCGGTGCTATTGGCGAGGGCTCACTGCCGCCATGTCTGGATAGCATGTATCCGCCTAAACCGACCAGTGGCATCCTGCAAATATTTTACAATGTGATGGTTGAAAAAAAGGATCAGGTCGCGACCACGAAGGCGCTAAAAATTTAAAAATTTGACTTTAGCAAAGCACCTAGCATAATAGTAAAATATTGCTTATGTCAAATTACGACAGTGTACCATTTCATTTTTATATTGTTTGAAGGTCACGCCGTATTCTTTTTGACATAAGCAAATTCTACTACTATGCTAGGTGCTTTGTCAGTGCTAACAATATTGTTTAATTCTCGAAAACGGCATGGTAAAATGTCCCATACAGAGAACTTGAAAATTGGCACGTCACTGACGAATTTTCCTTCAAACAAAAGTATTGCTCACACGCCTCTTTGTAACTCAACAAGATATTATCATGTCTTAGTCCCACATATTTTACATCGAATTCTTTGGAACTGAGCGTTGAACTGTTTAGAGATTAAGCCATGTCCTGAGCGAAGACCGTTCAACATGTTCTTTTATCTATCGGTAGTGGTAAAACCATATTAGTTATTGTCTCACCATGTGTAGGAAAACATACTGCGAAACATGATTACGGCTGACACGTATAAAGTGTGATAAGGAAGTTATACGCCAGACCCATATGCGTGCTAACGTACGACGCGTATTGTTATACATACGCCTTGTATAAAATACGAGTGGCATGTTTCTTACCTTAGTCATCGTATATTATACAAGAACTATGTATGGAAATACGTGTTGTGCGTATGTACGCATACGTGCCTGACGTATAACTTCCTTACCACACTTTATACGTGTCAGCCGTAATACTTTTTCTTAGTGTATGTACCAGCTGGAGAGTTGAGCTGAGGTAAACATTGATACAAAACTGACTGATGACAGCTGTACGAAATGCCCATAGGGCCAGCCAGACCTGAGTGTTTCGACTTCAATCTTTTGCACTTCTTCAAGAGTTTTATTGAACCTAACATTTCGGGTCATCTTTAAAGTATGGTTAATGGTTCAGATTCTTCTAATCTGGATGCTATGGCATGGGAGTGAAATTTAATTCATAATCTTTGCTTGATATCATGAGGGCGGCTCCACCGAGAAAGACAAAAGAATTTCTGCAAATCAAAGAATTTCGCACGAAAATGCCGATACGATGTGAAGTCAATCGTGTCGAGACCGGATGTTACTTGCTTCCGAATTTCAAGCAACATGTAAGTGATAACCGAAGTATTTGCGTCTCTATTTAATGTAAACAATGAAAACTACTGCGTTTTAACTATTGCATGAGCATACGTGTTATAATATGACACACAGCACCAGATTTTATCGATTTTTCGAATAAAATGAATCTGAACTAGGGCAGCAGTATTTTCATTACAACAACGACAATGTTTGGTAAATCATCAATCCATCAATTTTATTATTCGTTTACGAACTGAGTGTGTACCTTTTGAATTTTTTTTTAAACTTCCAACCGGCACACAAAATCACTATACTGCCACCGCAATATTGACGGTAAAATTTTCTTTATTCCAAGTTACACACTAAACATGTAACCGAGTGCAAATTGTCCGTTTCGTGTTCCGTTTTTTTCCTCAATAGCTTTTCATATAATTTATGTCCTTCAAATTAACTGCATTCCCCTGACGCGCCGTTTATGAACGTTATGGCCTCGGTTATGATAATATTATGTGCACACGCGTGGTTTCGAGAGCTCTCAACTACCAAAATTGATGTCTTGTTAATTATTGTAAACAAATTTCGAGAAAATTCAGTTTGCATTTTCCTGACACACTCTACGTACAATTTATTGTGTCATCGAATGTTGGGGCATGCGCGTTACACAAACCGGTAGAGAAAAGAAGGATAATGAGTAACAGGATGTTTACATTTTCAGTGTAATAATGTCAATGGGTAGTTAGTAAAAGAGAACGAATATTATAATCACGATTAGAATGATCAGTTTCTTATCTTACGTCGATTCGGGGGTCATATTTATCAGCAAAGATGTCAATGATAAAGTTCAGGTCCGTCATTTTTTAGTGAATCATAAGCAAAATGAAGCAATTGTTTGTAAATATTTGGGTTCCACTAGGTAAACGATTTTCTCGTTATTTGGGGTCAGGTTAAGTTAAAACAATCGCTAGGGTGTAGCTACGGACAAGGGGCGTGCAATTTTATATTTATGGTGCGAGACTATTGACGGAAAACAGATTTAAAACGAAATCAGGTTGAAACATTCAATTATAACGCCCACCGATTTGAGGAAACGTAAATTTTTCTACTATAAGTGCGAGGTTATCGATGGAAAATAGATTTAAGCCCGAATGAGACCGAACATCTTTATGATAATGACGGCAGGTTTTGTATGTCTGGAAACGGATTTGCGAGGCATTAGCTACAGCTGGACAGTCTGTTAGAATGTATATTGGAGTTTCCTTATCATCCTAAGCACTGAATGTACATTTCGTCCTGAGACAGTACCATACTTTGTAAATGTTTGTTTAGGTTGCAGTGTAGTAGGAGGGTATTTCGTCAAAAAAACATAGCTAACGCCGACCCGTACGAAACACCTATTCGTATCAAAAGCCTTTACTGTGAAACTCTTCATTTCTTTTACTTCATTCTCTACTGAAAAGCTATTCGCCCTTTAAAATCACTTACATTATCTTTCTTTGCCTTGTTATCATATACAAATAAATTGCCGGAGGCAATATAGACAGCCCCGTTTGAAGTCAACTTTCATAAATTCCTATTTAAACAGCTATATACCGCTATATTTACCTATATTTCACTATAAATAAACATTTCACAGATAAATATATGCTATTATATAGCTCTATATGCCTGTATATAGCTCAATATAGGTGAATATAGATATATATAGATGTCCATATATGGAATGCCTGAAACACCCCACACACATAACAAATTATTTCCATGTTAACAGAAACTCTCTAAGTACCATTTTTCCCAATATATATCACTTTTATTAAAATCCAATATGGCCACCGGCAGCCATTTTGTTAGGAGACCGGAAATTTTACCGACGTTTTACATTCGTTAATACCTTTCAAACAAAACAAAATTCATGAAATTCGGTCAAAATTTACTCGAGATATTGACAAAATACTCCACATTCACTGTACGGCCGAGTAGCCAGATAAGAGCTCACTCCAAGAGACCTAGCTCACGCTCCGGAGAACATAATTTCAAAAACTTTTTTTTCCCTGATTGGTACGGTCAATACCTATCTAATAAAGCTAAAACAGACGAAATATGTTGAAATGTGGCCGACCTACAAGCAAAAACTGCTTGCCGCCCTGTGCCTGTTTCACACCAAGGGGTCTAACTCACGAGTCGGTCATCCGCTTTCCATAAACTTTTCTTTTGTCGATCGGTATTGTAAATACCTTTTATTTGACGTATCACTTACAAGGTGAGATATCTTCGAAAAACCGTAAAGCACTTATTGGGCCACACCTCGGGAAGGGTCGATCCAAAATCACTCATCTTCGAATTTAGCCTGTCTTTTGACATTACCAAACGGGAAAAAAAAGAATTTTCAAAATCGGATGCGTTTTACTCAAGTTATCGTGCAGACGGACAGACGGACATTTTTTTTTTCACTGATTTGGCATCTCTAGACAACCACAATAGGTTTCCCCTTACTCAGGGAGTCCAATTCGACGTGTTACGGATGTATGCGTAAACGCATAAGACCCCACTACTTCGTACGGGTCTAAAAAGTGCAGAAAGAGCAGAAAGTACAAACCAGGTATGGTTTTCATTGAACGGTGAGTTTGTTTATATGAAATCACTATTTTCTCCGGTTTGTATGGACAGACCATACTTGGTTTGTACGTTCATTGATTAATTGATTTTACAATGCTCTTTTTTATCTCTTCCCAAATATTTACGATAGAGGGTTCTGCTAGAGTTATTGTCCTAGTGACGTGGAGATTTTTAGCTGAAGATCCAGCGCATAATTCCATTTTAGATCCGTCAGTAAAAAAAAAATTGTTTCTAAAGCATCTATCGTAATTCCTACTTCCCATTCAGATCGCAGTTAGATATGTTCATTAAAGTTTCCACCAAATCGGTAGATGACCGAGCTTGTTCCCAACTTTACAATTTCGGAATTAAATTCCAGACTGGAATTTTTTGCAGTTCTACCGAAATAGTTTTCAACTAAAATTTTCCAAAACTCAATTTACATGTTGAACGTAAATGTACGTTCATAAATAAGCATACAAATGTCCAATTTATAGCAACCTTTAGACGCTTCGGAATGAAATAATCAATTGGTGCTAATAGACAAACGTAAGCTTCGAAATATGCAGATGTCTTTGGCTAGAAAAACACTCCTGCTGACAACAACAAAAATGCCACATTTTATTGCCTCTAATGAGACGGATATGTCACCAGAATTCTCCTGCTCATTTAATTATTCGAAACCATTTGCATGTGAAATAGATGATAATTTGAATGAATAGAATTCGAAAGAAAATAGTCGACTCAAACCAAATAACATCTTCACTTTTTTTCGTATTTTGTTAATGGTAAATTATTGTCTATCTGGCGCCAGATACACATTTGAATTTATGCAAAATTTGCGGAGAAAAAAAAACAAAAAAGTTTTAACAATCGATTGATTCAGAAAAAATCGATGAACTTTTGTTGAAAAACGACGAAGAAGAAGCAGCAGAGAAAAACAACTACATTCCGGTAAAGTACGAATTTCAAAATAGGAAACGTGTTTAACTCATAAAAATTCTTTTGAGCTGAAGCAAATACACAATCAACAGATTGAAGATGACGATCAACACCTTAAATACCTATTTGCGATGAAATCTCTTTTCTGTTCAAATTATTGCGAACATTTTACCAAATATCGCGCTAAGTGCTCGGTGTTATGGCCATTCAGGCTATTTTTGATGTTAAATCATGGTCTGAGTGCTGAGTCATTAATCTATGAAAAAAGAAAAGAAATTTCATCGACAACAGGGCCTATTTTTGCGAACTTTTTAAGGAACTTTTAAGAACTTTAGAAACTTCAGGAACTTTATGAACTTTTGAGAACTTTTTAAGAACTTTTTGAGTATTGGGTCATCAGTACCAATTTTGGAGAAATTAGTTCTTAAAGTTCCTAAAATTTTTTAAAGTTCGGAAAAGTTCTTAAAGTTCCGAAAATTTCCTGAAGTTCTTAAAGTTCTCAAAAGTTCTTAAAGTTCTGAAAAGTTCTCAAATTAGTGGTAGAATTCGAGACGCGTTTGTACTTCTTGCGAGACATACTGGCGCCTACGAGTTAAAGTAAGAAAATATTGTCAATTATAAGTTCCCTATGCAATGATGTGATCATTTTACTTTTTCTTAGAAGAGATTTGCGCCTCTTTACGAATTATAACGCTGAACTGAAATTCAAATCGATAATTGAATCCTTGTGGCTGTGCCACACAATATGAGTGATGTACATACCATCTTAAGAGTTATGTAAATCAGATTAAGAAAATATAATAAATTAATTTTAAGAGTCAATTCGCGAAATTTTCGACCGGTTTATATGGAATCAGGATTGACTCCATATAAACCAGTCGAAGATTTCGCGAATAAGTATCTTAAAAGTTTTTCATACGATTTGTACGAAATATAGGCAATATATAATTTGTACGAATTTGTAGGTTTGTGGCATGGGTTTACGATTTCGATCCAAAAATTTGAGAACTTTTAGGAACTTTTAAGAATTTTAAGAACTTTAAGAACTTTTTGGAACTTTAAGAACTTTAGGAACTTTTCGGAACTTTAAGAACTAAGTTTCAAAAATAGGCCCTGATCGACAAGAGGTTATTCAGTTTCGTTTACCTCTTTGTCATCCTTTAAATGATCTTGTCCTAACTATCTCACTCAATGCGATGACCTTGACCTTGCGATGACCTTGACATAATTTCAAATAACCTTGGTCCGGATCTATAAATTATGTCGCACAAAATTAGCTTCAGACTCGGTCAGTGGGAATTGTTTTGTCACAGAATTTCAACTAAATCTTGCGAGGCTTAATAGGCTTCCACGACGCAGTAGTCCGAAATTCTCATATAATAGTTATTTGTTAACCAAGGGGAGAAAATAGGAAAGTACCTCAGCTCTTCAATGTCAATTTGTTGCTTACACATTCCTACAATCGATTTTTAACCGGCACATATATTTGGCCAAATGGAGCAAAATGTAGATCATGCTCAGGGTTCCCATTTTTCAATTTTGAAAAAGAGGACATTTTGGCATCAAAAAAGAGGACAAAAAGAGGACACCTTCACATTCAAAAAAGAGGACGAAAAGTGAATTTCTGACGCGGAATTACAGCGACTGTACATGCACTTTGTGCAACTATTGTGTAATTTACACCACAGTTCATGCTGAAAACAAAAAAATCAAAAATGCTCTGTGCAATATGCACTGAAATCTTCCTGATATTCTTTTGGATTCCTTCTCAGTGATAGCATCCACTTCATATTACCTGAATACAGACTTCGTTTTACCTTATCCTTGCGTGATCTTTGGTATCTCACACAATGCTACACTTTTCTTGTAAAATGACTAACTTTTAATTTAATGTATGAAAGAATGAGGTGGTAAAGAATCCGAGCGTAGCGAGCTAAATTTTTTTTTTGTGATGAAGAGTTCGTTGTATTACCTTTCAGAGATTATCTGACAAAGAAGATTATTAGTTAATGCCGCGCAAATTTTTTTGTTCTTTAGGTATGAGCTGTATCAAATTTACTTAAAAAGAAGAAGACCTGAAAGAGGACAAAGAGGACGTCTTCTTCAAAAAAGTGATGTTCTTAGAATTTTTGTAAAAAAGAAGAACAAGACGAAAAAAGAGGACATGTCCTTTAAAAAGAGGACGAATGGGAACCCTAATCATGCTGTCTTCTGCATTTTTCTCCATTTGGCCGAAAATGTGCCATCATGGCTTCTCGGTTAAAAATCGATTTTAAGGATGTATAGGCCAAAAATTGTGGTTGTTTCACCACTCTGGCCGCAATACACTCAAGGTGGAATTTCCTATTTTTTCTCACCTAAAATGAGGCCTCTCAGAATGACAGCAATAAACACCATTTTCACAACGCTTCACAGTCAACAAAATAAGGATTTTCACGTCGCTAGCATGAAAATGATTGTTGTTAGTATATGTAACTGCGTTACAGATGTTCCATACAAAATAATAAGCCAAATGACCATTAAAAAAGCTGTCCCTTTTCTTGTTCCTGGAGTGTGTTGATCCAGGGGTTAATTAACTGTTAATACATCTGTTTAAAATCGTATGAATTTCCCGAGTCTATCAAATTTACAAAGTTCTACAGCAGAGCTCGTACACCTTCGTTATCAACCATAATAACCTGTTACAGACGACTGTCATCTGTTATCAAACGGCAATAAATGCCCATTCAAATGATCAACTTTGCTTTGCTTTTGACATTATGAGTCCCTTTACTTTTGACATTAAGAGTCCCGTGTACTGTCTGTACACGGAGCTGTCACACACACATTCAAATATATGATTTTTCATTTTAATTTGTCAGTTTGTTCTATTGAGAGGGCCCTTGCGACAAGCTCTGACTGCAAAAAGCAGGTTCAAAACAAATGAAGTAAAAGATTTCTGAAATCAATTTCTGAAAATCTTCGATCAAATGAAGTAATAGTTTTAACAGTAAAACTGTTAATATCACGGCAGAGTAAAATAAACCAGGCAGGAGCGGTTCATTTTCGAAACGTCAAATAAGGGACCTAATACACGGGATGAAAATGAATTCAAATGAACACTGACATAAATTGAAAAATTTTGTTCGCAAAAAATATAGGGCTACTAGATTATTCAGGTCCCTAGTCAAACAAGCGCTCCTGCCTCGGTTAACTTTACTCTGTCGTGTTAATATGCTTGCCGTCTGTGACAGGTCAATGATAAGACGTACAATAAATAACGCCCTTGCAAGAACGATAAACAAAGCGAACGAGGTGAACAGGGAGAACGAGCCGAAAGATTGATCATCACTCTTGTTTATTTGGAAATGTTTCCAATTTTAATTGCTGTTGTCGATGGTTGTTCACGAAGAGATTTTAGCCTCTGAACAACAATTTTCGACTTTTAAAAACAAAAAGCAGAAAACAAAAAATTAATTTCAACAAATAAATACACAAATCCGTGTCCAGATAGAACCGATTAATTATAAATTTTTGCATGAATTGATCGGAACGAAATCATTGCGAAATGCTTCTAAATATAGCAATGACTTAAGGAAATCGTCAGACGTTCATTAATTAGTGGTGCCAGGCCAGGTATGGTTATACGATATGTGACGTTCATTTATTGAATGCCATCGATTATTCATTTTGTGGCTGTTGCTCTGAACGATCGTCCTATGTTAATCCTAATGCGTTGGCAGTTCTAGTGTTTTTGATTCATACAGTTTCGTATTATTCTGATCAAAGACACACTTCGACACCATAACCGAACCTTTTACATTAGTGTGCGATAGTGATAGTGATTTGAGTTCCCGTCTCTTAAAGTGCGGAAAAATTGGGACGTGAGGTGCCGTCGCCCCTGGTGTAAAAAATAATGGGATGAGAGAAAATAGAGAATTCACAAAATTAAGATACGCTGCGATATATGGTGTTAGTTCACTAAAAATGGCGGGGGTTTTGAAACGTTTCCGATCGTCTCTGGTACAATGGGAAGCCACTGACTCCGGTCACAACTTACGACCTTCTGACCATTCCGGGTTCTTTGCAAGTGGAATGAGTTAATTTCACATGAAGTGAGTTTGAAACGTTCCGCGCGTCCTTTTTATGGTGAACAATGTTGAGGTCATGGTAACCGAGCCCGTGAGAGCCAGATGAAGATAGATCGTAGTATCGTAAGCCCCAAGCCCGCAAACTTTGTGGAGGTCACGTAGACATGGTTGACTCTCTAAAGCTTACAGCCTTGGTAAACCGGAGCTAATGCTAATTAAACAAAGGCATCGAATGTGGAATCTATATATTCTAACCGTTCATAGAAAACATATTTGGCTTTGATCAGCTAGCAGAGCTAATAGTGAAACCAAACATCTTCATTTTAAACATCTTTTATCCACAGCGTGTGCTCATATGTTTGTCGTGTTCGTTGTTACGATAATTTTATTCAAATATTCAAAATACAAAAATTCCTTAATGCAAACGAGAGGCAGCATTTTTAGCCAATAAACTTTTTTTTTCCGATCGGCAAAAATGTGCAAACACCTCGTCATACCGTATTCTTGTCATCTCTGACGTCAATGAAATATTTTCGATAATCGATTCTATTCTCAACTCATCAAACAGAAGATGGAAAAAAAATAGAGAAAAAAAACAATTTTTTTTTTCTGATAGAATTAAAGATGTTCGGTGTAGTGTACTATATGGATGGATGCTATCCGGAATCAGAAAATGTTTTCAAATAGCGAGAAAGACGCACGGTTAACAGTTGAGTGTTTTGATTGATATCTTCAACATACATTATGCTGATGATGACATTGCACGATTGGCGGTATAATATCGGATTGCGCGGGGCGTTTCGATGGAATTTCGAGGAATTTGTGATGGCATTTTTAGATCCGTGCACCGAAGTCTAATTTCTGTTTCGCAATAGGTTTCACAATGATGTTGAGGAACGGTCAATTGTGACGTATGTTGTTGATTTGAGGTCGTCTACAAGGTCACATTTAAAGTTACCGGTATTTTGTGTGATCTTGTGGTTTGTAGGAGCACAAATCATTTGAGAATTTTAAATCTGTATACAGAGGAGCCTCCCGGATTAACATATTTTTCGTATTATCGGTTGATCTGTTAAAGAACCCGTTTTGCTTTTAAAGTATCCTACAGTACAGTTACATGCATTTGAGTCATTGGGAATATAATTTTTACCAATTACTAAGTTCTAATGCCATTTTACAACCCTCGAAGAGTCTTAACTTTGTAGAAGTTTTACATCTTCGTGAATTTCAAACCAAAGAGATTTACCATCTTCTAGAGACTTATTGCCACTACAGTTTAAGGTCTACGGAAGACTTTTAAGTCCAGTGGACAGTTTGAAGTCATCTGGAGAGTTTTGAGTCCACTTTGGAGTTTATAATCCACTGGTGAGCTTTAAGTCCATTTGAGTGATTTTTGTACACTGTAGAGTTTTAAGTCCGTTTGTGAGTTTTAAGTCAACGGTACAGTGTTAGGTCAATGGTAGAGTTTTAACTGATCCGGAGAGTTTTAAGGCAACTGTGGAGTTTAAAATCCAATGTGGAATTTAAAGTCCATGGGAGAGTTTCAAGGGTTTCAAGTCATCTGGAGAGTTGTAAATCAACTGTAGAGTTTATAATAGACTGGAGTGATTTAAGTCCATTGTAGAATTTTGAGTCCATTTAATAGTTTTAAGTCCACTGGAGGGTCTTAAATAATCGGTAGAGTTTTAAGTTCATACTAGAGTCATCGGAAGAGTTTTAAGTCAACTGGAAAGTTTTAAGTTCACTGGACAGTTTAAAATCGACTGTAGAGTTGAAAGTCCATTGGAGAGTTTTGAGTACATTGGATAGTTTTAAGTCCACTGGAGAGTCCTAAATACTCTGGAGAGTTTAAAATCCATGGGAGAGTCTCAAGTCATCGGGGAGTTTTAAGTCCATGGTAGAGTTTAAAGTCCGTTGGATATTATAATATCCGTTGGATAATTTTAAGTCCATGATAGAGTTTAAAGTCCGTTGGAGAGTTTTGAATCCATTGGATAGTTTTAAGTCATCTGGAAGAGTTTCAAATACTCTGAAGAGTTTAAAGTCCATGCACTGACAAAAAAGAATTGAAATTTTTACCTGTAGCAGGTAACTTTGTCTCCAGGTAATCTAGAAAAGCTACCGCAGCTGTAGTGCCTCATACAAAAACTACAGCTGTAGCAGCTATTCTAGATTACCTGGAGACAAAGTTACCTGCTACAGGTAAGAATTTCAACTCATTTTTGTCAGTGTGGGAGAGTTTCAAGTCACCTGGAAGAGTTTTAAGTCCACAGAAGAGTTTAAAGTTTCCGGATGACTTAAATTCGTAAGACTTTCAAGTTGAGAACACCGTGCGATATAGGAATATTGCAACGAATAAATAAAAAAAAATCTTTTATTTAACGATTCCGTTTAATAAACAGATTGGAGACATCCATCAACTACAATCTTGCCCAAACAAAATCCTCGCTCCAATTAAGGTGCTTCCTCCAAAAATCCATCCGGTCTTTGTTCAAATTGCTCACTAATCCGATATCGTCGTTTATAACAAGATGATTGATCCCATTTCCACCGACAACATCCGCTCCTTGCACCGCAAGCCATTTGAATGAAAGCGGATTATCCTTATCCGGAGTCGGATCACCATACTTCGCAAAATTCGTCCACAATTTGCACATCGTTTCTCTCATTTTCCATTCTCGTGAATCTTTCGCCAATTTCGCTCGGTCCACCAGTGTTCCTCCGAACAGATAGTACACATCGTCAGCATGTGACGCTAAGGGAATGTTCTGAATTTTCATTTGTTTCTTCATCATGTTCAACTCACCGACGAATTGAAATTCGTACAGGAATTGTTTTGCTTGAGGATGGTATCGTGTCAAGAGTTCATTCGATTTGGTTTGATCGATGAGATATTGGAGATCGGACAATAGTGTCACTAGCTGTTGAACATTTTCGTCGGACAATTGGCGATTATCGAAGTAAAATTTGTGAATTAGGCGTAGAAGGTCATCCGATCGATCACCAAACTTCAAGCGAATAGAGCGAGAAATCAACGGTTTGATGTGTTCTAAGCTAAACAATTGCCGGGAAATTATTCTCATTGCCGTCGGCATTCCGTCACCATTATTTGTTCCACTCATAACCGATATGTTAATCTGTCCGGCTTGACCCATCATCAATTCCAGCGGCGACTTTGTAATGAAAGCATCGTTCGATTCCTCCTCGATCACCATTCTCCATTTATTTTTGAAACCGGTGTTCGGTTCCGTTTCCAACCGAATTTCACAATTGTCATACAGATCGACCGCTCCGGCTGTCATCAACGTTTCGTAAATATTTTCCCACGATTCACTGGTGCAGCCCAATCGCTTCGACAAAATTTTGATCCGTTCCTCCGGCTGAACTTGCATGTATCGTTCACTCAGAACCGTTCCACTCTGACAAATTGCTGAGCTCAGGCACTTCCTCGACCTTTCGTTCAGCACTTGAAACTGGACACACACGGCCCCAGCCGACTCGCCAAACAGACAAATGCGGGACGGATCACCGTTGAAGTTAGAAATGTTTTGGTGAATCCATTCCAAGGCCAGTTGTTGGTCCTTCAAGCCAGCATTGCCTGATATTCCCATTTGGGGTAAACTGAGAAAGCCCAGAACATGCAAGCGATAGTTGATTGTGATGACAATGACGTTTTCCATTAACAAAAATTCTGGTGAATGGCTGGAAGGATGAGGTGAGGAGTATATTAGTAACGGGCAAGGTAATCATCTAATATTGGGGACTTTGCTCAAACATACCCGCCGCTATAAGTAACGGTACGTCTTGTCGAAGTCCGTTAAGTTTAAATTTGTGAAAAGAAAAGAACTTAAGGAAACTCGAAAGTAAGGTCTGACATGACCTCGATACGTTGAGACTCCCCGACTAAAAAAATCAATTTGCTACTTACAGATCCATCGAATTCGAATCATATTTCAGCGCCCCACCATGAATGTAAACCATGACTGCAAGTTTCTCCCTCGCATCACCGTCCATCACCGGCACATAAACGTTCAGATTCAAACAGTCCTCCGATCCGACGTACTTTCCCGTCAAAGTCGATTTGTGTATACAAGCATCCCGTTCCCTTGTACAGTCCAACTCTGGTTGCTCGAACTTTGTTAGCGGTTGCGGTGCACGAAATCGAAGTTCGTTGATAGGTGGCTTTGCGTACGGAATGCCCGAGAAACGGAGAAACGTTTTACCATTTGGCAATTTCTCTTCACAGCCACACACAATTCCTTGATTCACTTTTACTTTAAGCGACGACATTATTGACAACCGTTCATAATCACTACGATTACGTTACACGACTGAGTCTCTTATCTTTATTTACATTTTTACTGTGACCAGCTGATGCAGTTTGACAATGGAAAAAGTTTTGTTTACTCGATCAAGTAACTTAAAAGCTCGGAAGCTAACACAAAGCTCGTCAAGTATTTTTTGTCTGATGTTTACTAACATAGCTAAATGGGGTGAAAAACGTTACTCCTGTCGATGATCACCATAACTAATGGCAAACTTATAAGTCTTTCACCCAACAGCGGTCGTATGAGCCTAATAACTCTTTTGTTCTACACTTAAATACTTGCAATAATGGCGCCAAATTTTGAATTTTTTGTGTTCTTTTTTTAAGTTTTCCATCAAATAAAAATGCATCGTGAGTCCACACACAGACCTAAGGTCATCATATCCGATTCATTTTTCAAGGGAGATACTTAAACTAAAAAAACCTACATTTGTATTCCGAGCAGTAAGTGTGTACCCATGCACTTCCAAAGCATCGTATCTCGCCGCCGGTGTCACATTAGATATAGGCCAAAGTCGGACACTTGCAACAATAAAACAAATCACTCAAAAACGAAGTTGCGGGAAATTGTTTTATTTTGTAAAACATTCTTTAATGAAAATGAGCCACATTCCTAGTTGTCCTTTAAAAGCTTTTGAGGAATAAGTAGAGACGATACGATAAATCCATAATCTGAAATGGAAACTTTTTTAAGCCCAATAAAAACAAATTTGTTTATAAAAGTGAACGGAGCCTAAAGTTAGTAATGCAGTGTATTGAGTAAGAAAAGTTCTGAGATATCAATCAGTTTCTCAAAAACAACACCTTATACCGTTTTATACAACACTGTAAGCTTGGGGAGGTCACGCAGACAGCCATTTTAATGGGAACACCATCCATAAAAAAAGGATTTAAATGAATCTGTATATGAGGTGGTGAATTCTGTGTATGCATACTGGTGTGTCATAATAATTCGTGTGATCTCCCTTGGCCTTCTTACTTTACAACTTTCTTATAGGTTTCTTCCATCGTACGGTAAAAACGAATTTTGACAAGCCGAAAACTAACGAGAGCATCCACAGAAGCAAACATAACCGCAACTTGAAAAAAATTTGTTCGTTGAAAATTCAAAGTGAGGTTGTGTTGCCTTCTCTGTGGATGACGATTGACATTTTGAATGGCCTTGGAAGAAACCTATTATTGTCCTGTAGGTTTCAATTTGTTTAGAGTGTGTTCACTTTCATAACTTTATTTTACTTCATTTTTCCGAAGGCTGTAAACTTTGGGGAGAGATACACGGGAACACACCACCTCTGATGATTTTACATTAAAACAATTTTTTTATGAAAATCCGAATATTATCTGCGTGACTCGACAAAGTTTACCCCCTGAATGAAACTTACTTTCGAAAACATTTGTAAATTAAGCGGAAACAGATTTCCAGCGAACATTTCCGATTTTAGCTTAAGACGTTCCATAAAGATAACCAATGTCTGTCCCAGTTCTGGCAACATTCTATACCATTTCGAAAAATACATCGCATTCGACAGAGCATTACTCGTCTCGGAAATGCCATTTCCGTAATAGGTGTAGAGAAATGTTTGAAATGTAATGGAAAATAGGAAGGCCAACAGATATGTAAATAGGAAAATATTTTCCGATGGCGATACCTGGGAGGAGAAATGATTGGAAAATAAATTGAAATGACTTATCAAATTAACGAAAATTACCGTATTCAATTGATAGATCGACGAGCTTAATGTTGCGCCGCTTAGACAAATTTGCGTAAAAAATTGAAGGGAAAAGTAACGCTTGATATCTGACACCAGGCTATTTGAAACAATTTAAATTATACAAAAACATTCGCAGCTATTGGTGGTGTTGGACTAGAGTTGCATAAAGGTTGAAGTTAAGAACCTTGAGAACTTTATGAACGGGTCCCTAAAAGCTATATTTTATGTTATGTGCTATGATTCTACTGCATGTTGCCATAGAGATGTGGCGTGAGGCGCAATTTAGTCAGTGTAATAAGAAACAATTTAACTCTGACGGTACATGTTTGAAGTATGACAAAAATTCGTTCAGAGAGACATCTCGCTGGGAGCAGAGAAATACCGCATCTGCCCTTGTAAGAACTAAAATAATTGAGCGTCTGTCCCTTTATTTTGAATTGACACCATAAATGCGCCCACTTTTTCAGTTGAGATTTACTTTTCGGTTCATTCGTTAGTTAAGAGGTTCGTTCGTCAATTAGAAGGTGCTGTTGAGGTGTGTTTTGGGCAATATCTTATATTATAGGGTTGTGTAGACCTCTCTGCATTTCAGCAACAACACCGACACTTTCATGATCTGTGAACCCTAACAGCCCAAGTAAGAAAATTGTGGACTGTCTAATCCGATTCATGCCCTAAGTACGCTGAAAATTCAATGATGGTCTAGCGCAACAGCAACATTTACGTGAATTGATCTTGTATTATTACTCATTTGATCAAATAAGGGGTCATTCATAAATGACGTCCACTACTTTTGGTCAGTTTTACACCCCCCCTCCACCCTCTTCACGCAAAAGTGGTCAAATTTGACCCAATTTTGTATGGAGTGTCCGAAATCGTAGACCCCCCTCCCCCCTCAGCACCGGACGTCATTTATGAATGACCCCTAAGACCGTGCAACTCACGCCGTAAGTGCGGTCGAAATTCAAAATGGAAAGTGCGGAGGTCTTTCTGACGCAGCGTCATTTTCATACGTTGAAATGTTTCTGTTCACTTTTTCATTGACTCGTTCACTTGAAATTCAAATCTTAGGCACACCTACGGCGTGAATTGGCAGGTTCGTGTCGGAACTGAATTATAATGAACAGTGCGAAAATAACAATGAATATAAACTACCAGATATGGTCAACCTTCACCGCGGAGGACATAACGACTTTAATAACGGATCCAAACGCAATCATTTTCAAATTTTTTTTGACATAAATAATGAACTCGTTCAAGATAATTCGACCGATTTTGAAGAATGTCCATACCTGTTATGTACATTCATTGGAAAATAAGACTAGAACAATGCCTGTCAACTGACTTCAAAATGCTCTGATGTTCTTCGAAACACAATCTCGCCGACTCAACATTCTTCCCCATTGCCACTTTGCGTGATAGTTTATTGTCATCCACTTCATTGAAATTGGTTCCCAATTCTTCGATTCGTTCGTGCAGCATTTCAAACTGTGCCGTTACCATGCCCATTAAGTAGTAAGCGTAACAATCCATTGTCACATTAAGATTCCCCACAATGAACGCTCCAATCATATTGTGAGCGTATGCAATCCAGTAATCTCTGCGATTGTGCTTCCAGTCGAGTGGATACCAACTGGGAATCGGTAACTCAAAGTCGGTAGCCAATAATGTTTTGAATATGGCAGCGAGAACTGCGGAATTGGCACCACAATAGAACATTAGCGACAGACGCTTGAGATTGTACAATTTTGCGTAGAAAACTTTGTCATTCGGTTGGCTCTTCCGTTGGATCTCTGACAGTTTCCCATAGCATTCGATTATGTTGGGTTTGTAATAGCTGTAGTTCAGCAACTTGAAGAATGTAGACAGAACAGCCAGGGTCGACGTCAACGTTTCCGTGAAGTGGTCCATGTCGTTGATATTTTTCAAAATGTTCACAAACATAAAAACACTGTAGACTAGAGGTATACTGATGTGAAGCAGTACGGAGTACATTTTGTACAACGGATGTTTGGTTGATTTAGGCCATAAGCCAAATATGTACAACATGCGCCTCAGACTTTTACTCAATTCATTTTCGCTGTAATCTACCATGTCGTTCTGGTGGTTACACCTCTTAGAAATTACTGAACTGGTCGTAGCGTGAATTCGATAGCTTTATAAATTAGTAGATACATAGTCGCACCGTCGTTGAGCGTTTTCGATAAATCACTTCAAACAACGCACTCTCATACAGGCACAAGAACAGATTTTAAATAAGTAGTCTACTCGATGCAGTAGTCAGAATTTTCCATATAAATTGAGTTTTTTATGTTGGTATAATGTTGGACCAAAATAAGAGGCTTTTGATGAACTGTTATGACGAAAGAGAAGGATATATGATTTGGATCAGTTATTTCAACTTGCCTTGGTGTAGATGCCAAACATTTATATGAAAATATGCAACGACAAGAACCCAAAGGAAAGTTATAATTAACTGGTCCGCGTAACTCTAGCTCTGATCATAACAGTCCATAGACTTATGATGAGAGAGAAGGAAATATAATTTGGACCAGTTTAACTTGCCTGGCGCGATGTGTCAAAATTTATTTGAAAATATATAGTGTTCAAAGAGAATGTCAAAAAGAGTGTTCACCCATCGAGCTCAGTTAAATTAACTGGTTTTTTCCTAGTTAACTGGACTTTTACATACAAATTTTGACGTATCACCCAACGGAACCAGTTAATTTTTCTCTCTTTTACGCTCTTTGAACACTGTATTCAATGACAAGTACTTCATCTCTCATGGCGAGTTATAGAATTCACGGTAATTCCTCTCATTTTGACATGTGACACAGATATAAGTTACAAAACAGCTGGTCAGAAATCGCTCTACGTGAACACTGTATAATTAACTGGTCTTCGATATTCGTGTTCTAATCTTTAAATTCTATTCGTTATAACCATAGACCCTAGACTTCCCCTGAGTTTCACACCGAATTCTAATTGCCTAAATCTACAATGGTTTTTTTCTGTAGTTTGGAGCACATATTTGATATTTTTTAGAGTTTTAATGCTTAGTTTCCTCTTACCAAAAAAAGTAACTCCGTGTTAAAGACAAAATTTAAATTTTTCAATTTTTTCTTTGTTTATTTGACAGCTCGCTCTCTCACGGAGTACTTTTTGTTGAGTGGAATGGACACCTAAAAGTCTCTGTTACAACAAAGTGTTTTGAGGTAATCATATTTTGGCACAAAATTTGAAAATCCCTAAGCGAATTCAAGTTTCACGCCTTGACTGGGAACATCGATGACTTTTAAAACTCTGATAAATCTGAGATTGTGCTTTTTAAAGATGAACCAACTGTAATTTAGAATACGATGTGCTTTTGGATAATTGATACTTGGAATCACGATTCTTACTGCACCGTTTAACATTTGCTGTATTTTGCATTATAGCATAAGTCTCATCCTTCAATAAATTATTTGGAAATTTTGAATAATTTATTTTCCACATTTATATGTCGAACATCCCGTCAAAAGTTTGGTTTTACCCACAGATAATCAATTCTGTTCAATCAAACTGTTTAGAAAGTAAAAATGGTTTTCTGAAAATTAGTGACCGACGATTAACGGTACGAAATATAGAATATGTTCATTCTCATATTTATCAAGGTCATACCAGTCCTAAACTTTCCTTACGAGCGAAGCGACGTGTGCTGAAAAAAATCCATTTCCTGTCGAGATACGAACAACGTTTTGTGCACTGGCAAAACACATCAATTTTCTTCAGTCATGGAAAAATTCATGTAATTCCTTTCACGCACGATAAATCGTAAAAAAAAGTTTTTTCCCGCACAATACATCGTTCGGGAAAAGCTGTAAATTTCTCTACGAAAAATCATGGCAAAATATGTCGTATTTCAGCTGTCCGGTGCACAAATATGTAATCGACTGGACAGGGCACTTTGTATATGGGTCGAAGAAAATTTGTGGGACAGGTCGTTTCATTCATAACTTTTGTGGAAATCTATTTTTATCTGTTCTTGTTATTGTCATCCATTGACAATGCCCATAACTGTGGTGTGGATCTATCGATCCGATTTCTATAGTTTTAAGAGAATATGAAACAGTCTTTGCTCTATTTGCATCTTTTATCGAATTGCACACTCAAATTGCTAAACATGCTTGCATTCATTTTTGCATTCGATTCGTCTCTAAAAGACGGAAACAGAGCAGAAACATTACGATTTGAATGTGAATTCCCACATAAATGCTGCAATCAACACGTTTGGAGCTACATCGGCTTATGCCAAAGTATACTTAATTTCATGACGTGGTGCATAACCTGTTGAGCAGATAATATGTTTTGTTTTATAAAAGATGCATCGCGTCATGAAACTCACTATACTTTGACAGAAGCCGATGAACCACTAAAATATGGTGTTTTTTCTCCCTATGCGCATCGGCTTGAAAGCCAACCATTTTGTCAATTTAACTCACATTTTTCAACAAATTTAAATTGTGTTAGAATCAGAAGAAAAATTGTCATGGCCCATCAAGCAAATGCAGACGACATTTTATCTGATGTAGAAGATTTGAACCAGGTCAGAAATTGCCGGTCATTTGTCGCTCACCATTACGGAAGGAAATTCAAGGAAATAAATTTTGTGTTTTAGATGGGCGCCATAACACCGATTGAAGCAGCAAAAACAATCAACGATTTGGATGACATTTGTCTGATCAAAATATTTTCAAACAAATCGCTGACCTCGATCGATCTCTGTTCTCTGGCAGAGACTTGTAAACGTTTCAAACAGTTAGTCCAGGGTGTGTTTCCAGAGGAATTTCACATAACAAGTCAAACATTTATCAGCAGCTGGCTCACCTCTATGGACTGTTGCACATTTTTCTGTGGGTGGGATTGCGAAAGAATTTTAAAGAATTTCGGATCACGTTTGGTAGCATTTCGTGTAGACGAGACGAATGAATTCGTTGTGAATTCGGTAGCAAGATATTGTGGCGACGTCACGTTGAAGCTACTCGAAATTCACGGTATGAGAAAAATGAAATTCCTCCTACACCAACTGAGGCCGATCTTTCGACGGCTGCTGACACTTTCTATCGATGGCTGTGATTTCCGTAATATGAAATATCGGCATATCAGTTGTGATTCACTGGTTGCGTTGGAAATCGTTCAAACGGAAGATTGCAATAAAATCCTAAAGAATAATTTCCCGAATTTGGAACGATTCATTTTTCGCTATGACGCTGTCGCAGCGTGGCTCAGGAGGACTCTCGAAGAAACTGATGTCATATCATCGTTTATCGGTCGCCATAGACGCCTCAGAACTCTACACTTGTTTGGATCGTCTATAAACTGTAGCAGCAAGCTCGTAGAAGCAATTGGCAAGGGTTGTGGGCAATTGGAAGAATTGACGATAAAGACCAAAAGGCGCAAGAAATCATACGAAGTGTTAAATCGGCTGAGTCTGCCAAAGTTAAGCAGATTGGAAGTGGTCATAAGTCTTGAAAATTGCAGGCAGATCGTTTCACTTCTGCAAGCATCATCCTCGTTAGAAACGGTGACACTGTACTTTGAGGACACTGTTCTACTTCCAGTGGTCAATGTTCTATCAGAACTGCAATATTTACGGGAAATGATGTTGATTTGTCACGCCTTTCATATGATTCCATGGACGAAGCTAACTCAACTGAGGAAACTGTCGCTTATGGAACCAGGTAGTCGTTTTTTCCGTTCTAGCGATCTGTTCAACATAATAAGACAACTGACAAGTTTGGAAGAATTAGAAATTATTTCTTTCTCCATGCATCCGTTTTTACTGCACCAGGGAGAGTTTTCGCAAATTGTTAAAATTGTTGAAGAAAGATCACATATGCTGACGCTGAAGTGTCGATCTAATTTTATGGCCTCAAATGACGAAAACCAAAAGGTCAGATTAATATAATAAATACTACGTGCCGATTGGAGACGAAATATGAATCTTTTAATTATTACATTCTGTGCCCGCATTACAACAATTTGTTCCCGAACACAACTCAGTGGGAGCTGCGGGAATGGACGAAGAAAACTAGCTTTTCGATAATTATTTCGTCCCTGCACTATTGTACTAAATGTATCAAGCAAAACGAATTTTCGGCCATATTTTCCAAGGCTGTATACTTTGGGGAAGTCACGCAGACCGCCATTTTATTAGATACGCGGGAACACACCACTTCTGATGATTTTATATGTAAAAATTTTCACCACATCATCAAGACGACGAGAGTAGGTGAATTTTTGTATGAAATCGGCCATTTTATCATCAACTGTGGTGTGTAACCCGCGTATCTGTATCTGCGTGACCTCCCCAAAGTATACAGCCTTGATATTTTCAACTTTGTAAAATAATAGAAATTTCATCATATTTTCGATTTAGTTTTATTCATTTCACATTGGAGGTATTTCTAGCGAACCCTCATTCACAGAACACGTAAGTTTTAGGATGATTTCGATATATTAGCTATTTTTAGCCTCTTTTGCAAATATTTTCCTTCAAATTTCCTCAACTTTTATCCTATTTTCTAGACTTTTCCAAAGAACCACCATTTGTGGAAATGGGACCACGTTTGGATGAACTTTACGAAAATGTTTGATCAAGTTTTTCACTTTTTGTAGCGTTTTATGCAGCGCTGTAGCGCAATTGGAAATTTTAGGAAATTCCTTTGAAATTTTCCTTCCCAACTTCATGCATCTAACTTCATTTCCTTACATCTGTGAAAATTGTCCAAATCAAGGTTCTGAAGGAACAGGTTAAGACACTTTCGAGTTGATCACGAAGGCAGTGGAATCAAAATTTTCCCGTAGCGCCAACGAGGTTTGGAAAATTTTATATGACGATTTCAACTTAACAAAAAAAATGTTTTCAAGTTGACTTCGGACCTTTCAAACAATATACATGTCTATTCCAAGATTTGTGTTTCACCCGCCTTCGTAAGTGTCTTAACCTGTTCCGGCCTAGCTGGATAGAATTGGATGATTCTAGATGTTCAAAAATCGTCGCAAAGTTTTTCAAATTTCATACGAAAATTTCGGTCAATATGTGTCCAATTGGTGAAAAATGACTTTGCTGTCAGTTTTGTACGAAAAATTACGTCATTTTCTGGGTAATGATTGAAAATAGGGACCCAGGGCGAAAAAAAAGAATTCCACTTTGTTTAGCTCGAATACGTGAGGTCTAAAACTAATTATTTTTAATCATTTCATACATTATGACACAACCAAATTTTTTTGACTCTCTGGTAATGGGTTTCAATTTTTTTTGTATGTTGTCACACGCAAGGCTGTATACTTTGGGGAGGTCACGCAGATACAGATACGCGGGTTACACACCACAGTTGATGATAAAATGGCCGATTTCATACAAAAATTCACCTACTCTGATGATTCTCGTCGTCTTGATGATGTGGTGAATTTTTTGTATATGTAAAGTCATCAGAAGTGTTGTGTTCCCGCGTATCTAATAAAATGGCGGTTTGCGTGACCTCCCCAAAGTATACAGCCTTGGTCACACGCATGCTATCCGGTGAAGCGGCAGCAACGCCATCTGTTATCATTTCTCTGTATTTCCTAGTACTCGATTAAAACTAGAAACTAGGACTTCTGACATAGATAGGTGATGGTCTCGCAAATTTTCTTTCAAACTATCCATTTTCCAGACTGTTCGTGGGATCGCTGGCACTGAGTAAATATTTCGTTGTAAATATCAAGGTTCTGAAGCCTGCCTTCGTGGGTGTCCTAACCTGTTCTTTCAGAACCTTGGTAAATATACCATTTCTAAAACTGTCATTCGTTATGTTAGACAAAGACATGGAAGCCACACCAATTGTGTTGTGCGTCATCGGTTTTTGTCAAAGTAATGTAAATTTCGTCTTGATATGCTTAATAGTAAAGTTCACTGAAACGTTTTGAAATCCCAAGCCTATGCAAAATATATGAAATGCCTCGTCAAGAAATGCCATCCACGTTAAAAAAAAACTCACACGAATGAATTCATTTACAATTTAAGGAAACTAAAGTGAGGTTACTTTCGAAAGTACAGTCTCTTGAAGATTGATGATCAGGATTTGAGTTTTTCTAAATTGTAGCTCTGTATTGTATTGGGTTGCATTTTAGTTTCATTCTAGGCTTGTACAATTTAACACAAACTTTGGTCGTTAAATAAAGGCTGATGCTATTCGCACGCGCGTGCGAATAGCCATTCCTTATTGTAATTGACTATTCGCACGCGCGTGCGAATAGCCATTCCACACTGTAGAAGACTATTCGAACGCGCGTGCGAATAGCCATTTCACATTGGATTTAACTATTCGCACGCGCGTGCGAATAGCTAAGCCTACGAGTACTGGCTATTCGCACGCGAAATCGAGCGCCCATGAAAAATACGAATATGATTTTCGCGCGAAAATCATATTCGTATTTTTCATGGGCGCTCGATTTTGCGTGCGAATAGCCAGTACTCGTAAAACTGATAGATCAACAAACGGCAATGTGAGAGTGTCTTCATTTATACACAGACACGTGTCGAAATAGTATTTCATGCAACAAGTTGCGAAAAGAGGTTTCGCAACGTGTTACATACAAGGTTGTTTTAAAACACAGAACTACATTCGCCATACATTTAACCCTAGGTACGGAAAATTACGTGATGGTTAGAGTTGTTGCTTCATGAGCAATTGGTTTTAGTGTCATGGGTTCAAAATTTGTTCAGAACAGAATTATTATTTACCATTAATGGCTCAAAAGGAGTGATAAAAAGTGAGTAGAGTGATTAAAATTAAAGTTGAGCATTAAAAAGATTCTTCAGTCAACACCCAAAACAATCTTGAATTTCGCAGCGCTCGTCCAGATAATCATATTGATCATGGCAAGCCAATGCACCATGAACTACATAGAAAAAATAGAAACTAATGAAAAAATTTCGCAAAAAATCATTTTTTATGTTCAACATTTCGATATTGTCAGCATTAAAATGTTCCAATAAAAATAATTGTAAATTCAAATGTTCCAAAACGTTTTTCGCTTTATTCTAGCAAAAAATGGTTTGTTCCAAAGTGGAACAATGAATGTGCCAATATGAAAAAGAATGTATACTATACATACCATCTTGCGTTAAATTTCGTAGGAGGCTAAGATCGAACGAAACGCTTTGTCGTTACATTAAGTCGTTAAAAGGAAAAATTAAATTGTGACCCTTTCGATATTTTTGCTTTTACTTATTTTGAATTAATTTAAAAAAAAATCCGTCATTTAATGTAACGTAAGTTTTGGATATTTCGATTTAATTCTGATCTCAAAATATTTGTATATGTTTTTTGAATGAATTTACGCTAAAGACATGTTAAATTGAAGTTTTCAGCCAATAAATAACGCTATAACGACAAAATGGAATCGTTTTGATTTGAGATAAAATGTGAATGCGTGCGAATAGTCAAACCCAATGTAAAATGGCTATTCGCACGCGCGTGCGAATAGTCAGGTTCAATGTGAAATGGCTATTCGCACGCGCGTGCGAATAGTCTACTACAGTGTGGAATGGCTATTCGCACGCGAGTGCGAATAGTCAAATCCCAAGTGTCATGGCTATTCGCACGCGCGTGCGAATAGCCACAGTGTTAAATAAAAAGTATTTTCTAATAGGAATAGATCACTTCATAACTGAGTTGGCCCAACTATAAAAAGTCAACTTCACTCGAATTCGCTACAGCAGAAATACTTTCAGAGGGTGAAGTTGATTATAGATGTTCTCTTTACATGTCCTACCTATCCTCTCATGCATAATATGTTAGTTGATTCACAGGATTGTACAATTAGAATTTTGAGACTATCGGTAAAAGGATTGTATTGGCTAGGTCCTTCACTCCATCCATTTTAAATTTTTCCCGCCATCACAGCTTGACGTGATGATATGATAAAACCGACTCACTCAAATCATGCATCTCACGATGACAGTCATGATTTGCTTTGACAGAAGCCGACGACGCACCAATATGGCATGGCTTGTACTTCATTAGTTTGTTAGTAATCGGAAATCAGCAGCCTAACCATTTTGTTCTGGTCAATTTTAGCCAAAGTTTTACCAAATTTATTGTGAAAAAATCAAACGAAAAATTGTCATGGAAATTGTCTACGATGTATCATCTGCTGTAGGAGATGTGAACCAGGTCAGTAGCGACAGCTCATTTGTAGCTCACCATTATGATGCTAAGTGAAATAAATTTTGTGTTTCAGACCGACAACATGGTGCCGATCGAAATGACAAATAAAACCGGCACAAATCTGGCCGATTTGAATGAATACTGTCTTCTCGATATATTTTCATGCGATTATCTGACTCCGGCTGATCTGAGCTCATTGGCAGATACTTGTAAGCGCTTCAAACAAATAGCCGAGCGTGTGTTTCCAAAGCAGTTTGGCATTATAAGTGAAAAATATTTGATCGGCAGGGAAACCTCTGACAGTAAATCAAAATACTTTCGTCAAAAATCTATCGAATCAATTTTGAAGAATTTCGGCTTCCGTCTTTCAACATTCAAACTAGACGAGACGAATGAAGATGTTGTAAGTTTGATAGCAAAGTATTGTAGCAAGGTCCATTTAACGCGACTTGAAATCCACGGTATGAAGAGTATTGAGGGCGTCAGACTGCAACTGCAATCGATTTTTAACCGGCTTCTGAAGCTCTCTGTCAACAACTGTGACTTCCGTGGTACATCCCCAGACATCACTTGTGATGCACTGATTGAATTGAGAATCACTGAATCGACGGGTTGCGGTCCAATTCTCACGAAGACTTTCCCAAATTTGGAACGGTTCATATACCGTTACGATTCAATGTGGTCTAAAATTAGCGACGACAACACCAGCATCATCGTAGCATTCATCGAAAACCATAGACACTTAAAGACTCTGCAGTTGATTGGATCGTCGATATACTGCAACAGCGAACTCGTGGATGCAATCGGCAACAGTGGCCAAGAATTGGAGGTGTTAACCTTACAAAGCTTGATGAGGCCGAAGATTTCATTTGATGTTCCAAATCTACTGAGTCTGCCAAAATTATGGAGACTTGACCTTGACATTAACTTTGAAAATTACAATCAGATCATTGCACTTTTGCAAGCATCACCGGTATTGAGAGAAGTCAAACTGTATTTTGAGGTCGAGATTCCAGTTCAAGTTTTTGATAGTCTAGCGCAACAGCAACATTTACGTGAATTGATTTTGTATTATTACTCCTTTGATCGCATTGAATGGTCAATGTTGACTCAACTCAGGAAGCTTGTCCTGTTCACACTAGTCAGTAAATTTGGTCCGGTCGATCTCCTCAAGATAGTAAGACAACTGACAAATTTGGAAGAATTGAGAGTTGATGATTATAAGGGTAGTGATGCGTTTCTTCTAAGCGAAAGGGATTTTGATCGAATTGTTAGAATAGTTGAACGTAGGTCGAATGTGCTGACATTGAAGTGCAGACATGAATTTAAGTTGTCGGAAAATTGTGACAAAAACCGGAAGGTCAAATTATTAAAAATAAACTAGACGACGATTGAGTATTCATACGGTGTTTGTTTATCCCTCAAAGACAAAAATTGGTCAGATATTTGAAATACCTGATAAAGTCTCCCTCCATTGGCACCAAAGGTAATCAAATTTCTGCTGCAATTTACTTCAGCTGATTCCCTTATACAAACTGGCTATAAGCAAATTTTTAGGCTGAATTCTTTTCCTTTTCCTTCTTTCAGCTGGTAATTTTGGCTCCAAGTAATCTACAATAGCTGCCACAGCTGTAGCACCGCATACAAAAAATACAGCTCTCGCAGCAATTGTAGATTACCTGTAGCCAAAATAACTCACTATACTTTGAAATGAGCTGATTACGCACTAATGGCATGGATTTGTCTGTCGTATAAGTCTGACTCATAGAGACAAGAAGTACAATAATGATAGGGCCGAACCACATCGAAATTTTCTGCTTCGAAGTGACTCGTCACTACCTCAACTGAAACGTGTACTGTACACAAAAATTGTCTCTGTCTCTATACTGTATACAATCAATTTCGAATAATATTACAGTGTTATCTATAATATAAAACACAAAGACGGTGCACCTCATCTCACCGCGGTGCACCACGCTTCACCGCGGTGCACCACGCTTCACCGCGGTGCACCACGCTTCACCGCGGTGCACCACGCTTCACCGCGGTGCACCACGCTTCACCGCGGTGCACCACGCTTCACCTCGGTGCACCACGCTTCACCGCGGTGCACCACGCTTCACCTCGGTGCACCAAGGCCTACCCGATGAATCAGTGGACCGAACCCGCTAGGGACGGATCAGAGAAAAAGTTCTTCGAAGGCGCCCCAAGATACGGTGTGGCAGACTTCTTTACTTTAAACACAGTGGTACCTCGGCCTCCGATTGGTCAGAGGGCCACACCTCCGAGGATTTCTTTCAAAAACAACACAGCCGTCGAACAATAAGGAGCTGAAGGAACAGGTTAAGACACTTTCGAGTTGATCACGAAGGCGGTGGAATCAAAATTTTCCCGTAGCGCCAACGAGGTTTGGAAAATTTTATATGACGATTTCAACTTAACAAAAAAAAATGTTTTCAAGTTGACTTCGGACCTTTCAAACAATATACATGTCTATTCCAAGATTTGTGTTTCACCCGCCTTCGTAAGTGTCTTAACCTGTTCCGGCCTAGCTGGATAGAATTGGATGATTCTAGATGTTCAAAAATCGTCGCAAAGTTTTTCAAATTTCATACGACAATTTCGGTCAATATGTGTCCAATTGGTGAAAAATGACTTTACTGTCAGTTTTGTACGAAAAATTACGACATTTTCTGGATAGATTCATCTCCCATGATTGAAAATAGGGACCCAGGGCGAAAAAAAAGAATGTCACTTTGTTTAGCTCGAATACGTGAGGTCTAAAACTAATTATTTTTAATCATTTCATACATTATGACACAACCAAATTTTTTTGACTCTCTGGTAATGGGTTTCAATTTTTTTTGTATGTTGTCACACAGCAACACCATCTGTTATCATTTCTATGTATTTCCTAGTACTCGATTAAAACTAGAAACTAGGACTTCTGACAGACTTCTGGTCTCGCAAATTTTCTTTCAAACTATCCATTTTCCAGACTGCTCGTGGGATCGCTGGCACTGAGTAAATATTTCGTTGTAAATATCAAGGTTCTGAAGCCTGCCTTCGTGGGTGTCCTAACCTGTTCTTTCAGAACCTTGGTAAATATACCATTTCTAAAACTGTCATTCGTTATGTTAGACAGAGACATGGATTCCACACCAATTGTGTTGTGCGCCATCGGCTTTTGTCAAAGTAATGTGAATTTCGTCTTGATATGCTTAATAGTAAAGTTCACTGAAACGTTTTGAAATCCCAAGCCTATGCAAAATATATGAAATGCCTCGTCAAGAAATGACATCCACGTTAAAAAAAAAACTCAAACGAATGAATTCATTTACAATTTAAGGAAACTAAAGTGAGGTTACTTTCGAAAGTACAGTCTCTTGAAGATTGATGATCAGGATTTGAATTTTTCTAAATTGTAGCTCTGTATTGTATTGGGTTGCATTTTAGTTTCATTCTAGGCTTGTACTATTTAAAAGTATTTTCTAATAGGAATAGATCACTTCATAAGTAAGTTGGCCCAACTATAAAAGGTCAACTTCACTCGAATTCGCTGTAGCAGAAATACGCTTTAATTTTATTTGTACAAATCGAATGACCTTTGTACAAATTAAATTCTTTTTTGTACACAAAAAATGACATTTTGTACTTAAAATTTCCATTTTGTACCATCCATTTTGTACTAAAACAAAACCATTTCGTACGTAAAAATTACTTTATGAACACAAAATGTTTTTGTTTCATTTGAGAGACAATTGTATGCCGAATAGAATTATGGCAAAAACAGTTTCAAATTTGGGCCCTTGGACTAAGGCCGCTACTCGGCGCTAAGTGCTTTTTGCACATAAATTGAGTAATCTCAACCGATTTTGCTAGTTTTTGTTTCATTTGAGAGGTAATTGAATACCTAATGGAAAGTTGGCAAAAAATTTTGGGTTTCTAAAATAATGTCGTAAATTGTTGGTTTTATTTGAAAGGTACTTCGTACGGGCTTTCGTAATTGCGCTATGCGCAATTTAAAAAATGAACACTTTCAGTAAATTTGACCATGCCCAACTTGACTTGCATTTTGGTAACAGACGCATTGGAGGGTTGTAGACGTATTAGGGTTCCGGGCGAATTACGGCTACGGACGTATTATGGTTACGGACGGAATAGGATTACGGGTCGTACGGGGCTAAGTCGCAGCAAACGCTCCGACTGTTCTGATGCCTTGTTTTGGGTAAGATGCAACGCGGGCTTGTTGGGAGGGCTCAAAGGTCGTTACTCGGCCCTAAGTGTTTTTTGCACATAAATCGAGTAAATTTCATCCGATTTTGCAAGATTTAGTTTTTTATGGAAGGTAATTGAATACCGAAAAGAACGTGTCGAAAAAAATTTCAAATTTGGGCCCTTGGACTAAGGCCGCTACTCGGCCCTAAGTGTTTTTGCACATAAATCGAGTAAATCTCATCCGATTTTGCTAGTTTTTGTTTCATTTGAGAGATAATTGAATGCCGAATAGAATGATGGCGAAAAAAGTTTCAAATTTGGTCCCTTGGACTAAGGCCGCTACTCGGCCCTAAGTGTTTTTTGCACATAAATCGAGTAAATCTCATCCGATTTTGCTAGTTTTTGTTTCATTTGAGAGATAATTGAATGCCGAATAGAATGATGGCGAAAAAAGTTTCAAATTTGGTCCCTTGGACTAAGGCCGCTACTCGGCCCTAAGTGTTTTTTGCACATAAATCGAGTAAATCTCATCCGATTTTGCTAGTTTTTGTTTCATTTGAGAGATAATTGAATGCCGAATAGAATGATGGCAAAAAAAGTTTTAAATTTGGGCCCTTGGTTTAAGGCCGCTACTCGGCCCTAAGAGTTTTTTGCACATAAATCGAGTAAATCTCATCCGATTTTGCTAGTTTTTGTTTCATTTGAGAGGTAATACCCAATGGAAAGTTGGCAACAAATTTTGGGTTTCTAAAATAATATTGTAAATTGTTTTTTTTAGAGGTACTTCGTACGGGCTTTCGTAATTGCGCAATGCGCAATTTTAAAAATGAATACTTTCAGTAAATTTGAAAATGCATTTTGGTAACAGACGCATTAGAGGGTTGTAGACGTATTAGGGTTCCGGGCGTATTACGGTTACGGACGTATTATGGTTACGGACGAAATAGGATTACGGGTCGTACGGGGCTAAGTCGCAGCAAACGCTCCGACTGTTCTGATGCCTTGTTTTTTTATGTACACTGTGGCACATTTCCGCCAATTTTTCAGTGTACAAACAATTACATTTTGTGTTCATAAAGTAATTTTTAAGTAACGAAATGGTTTTTTTTAGTACAAAATGGATGGTATAAAATGGAAATTTTAAGTACAAAATGTCATTTTTTGTGTACAAAAAAGAATTTAATTTGTACAAAAGTCATTCGATTTGTACAAAAGTAAATGAACCCAGAAATACTTTTAGAGGGTGAAGTTGATTATAGATGTTCTCTTTACACGTCCTACCTATCCTCTCATTCATAATATGTTAGTTGATTCACAGGATTGTACAATTAGAATTTTGAGACTATCGGCAAAAGGATTGTATTGGCTAGCAATGAACGTCAACACAAGGTATGGGTCCTTCACCCCATCCATTTTAAAATTTTCCCGCCATCACAGCTTGACGTGATGATATGATAAAACCGACTCACTCAAATTATGCATCTCACGATGACAGTCATGATTTGCTTTGACAGAAGCCGACGACGCACCAATATGGCATGGCTTGTACTTCATTAGTTTGTTAGTAATCGGAAATCAGCAGCCTAACCATTTTGTTCTGGTCAATTTTAGCCAAAGTTTTACCAAATTTATTGTGAAAAAATCAAACGAAAAATTGTCATGGAAATTGTCTACGATGTATCATCTGCTGTAGGAGATGTGAACCAGGTCAGTAGCGACAGCTCATTTGTAGCTCACCATTATGATGCTAAGTGAAATAAATTTTGTGTTTCAGACCGACAACATGGTGCCGATCGAAATGACAAATAAAACCGGCACGAATCTGGCCGATTTGAATGAATATTGTCTTCTCGATATATTTTCATGCGATTATCTGACTCCGGCCGATCTGAGCTCATTGGCAGATACTTGTAAACGCTTCAAACAAATAGCCGAGCGTGTGTTTCCAAAGCAGTTTGGCATTATAAGTGAAAAATATTTGATCGGCAGGGAAACCTCTGACAGTAAATCAAAATACTTTCGTCAAAAATCTATCGAATCAATTTTGAAGAATTTCGGCTTCCGTCTTTCAACATTCAAACTAGACGAGACGAATGAAGATGTTGTAAGTTTGATAGCAAAGTATTGTAGCAAGGTCCATTTAACGCGACTTGAAATCCACGGTATGAAGAGTATTGAGGGCGTCAGACTGCAACTGCAATCGATTTTTAACCGGCTTCTGAAGCTCTCTGTCAACAACTGTGATTTCCGTGGTACATCCCCAGACATCACTTGTGATGCACTGATTGAATTGAGAATCACTGAATCGACTGGTTGCGGTCCAATTCTCACGAAGACTTTCCCAAATTTGGAACGATTCATATACCGTTACGATTCAATGTGGTCTAAAATTAGCGACGACAACACCAGCATCATCGTAGCATTCATCGAAAACCATAGACACTTGAAGACTCTGCAGTTGATTGGATCGTCGATATACTGCAACAGCGAACTCGTGGATGCAATCGGCAACAGTGGCCAAGAATTGGAGGTGTTAACCTTACAAAGCTTGATGAGGCCGAAGATTTCATTTGATGTTCCAAATCTACTGAGTCTGCCAAAATTATGGAGACTTGACCTTGACATTAACTTTGAAAATTACAATCAGATCATTGCACTTTTGCAAGCATCACCGGTATTGAGAGAGGTCAAACTGTATTTTGAGGTCGAGATTCCAGTTCAAGTTTTTGATAGTCTAGCGCAACAGCAACATTTACGTGAATTGATTTTGTATTATTACTCCTTTGATCGCATTGATTGGTCAATGTTGACTCAACTCAGGAAGCTTGTCCTATTCACACTAGTCAGTAAATTTGGTCCGGTCGATCTCCTCAAGATAGTAAGACAACTGACAAATTTGGAAGAATTGAGAGTTGATGATTATAAGGGTAGTGATGCGTTTCTTCTAAGCGAAAGGGATTTTGATCGAATTGTTAGAATAGTTGAACGTAGGTCGAATGTGCTGACATTGAAGTGCAGACATGAATTTAAGTTGTCGGAAAATTGTGAAAAAAACCGGAAGGTAAAATTATTAAAAATAAACTAGACGACGATTGAGTATTCATACGGTGTTTGTTTATCCCTCAAAGACAAAAATTGGTCAGATATTTGAAATACCTGATAAAGTCTCCCTCCATTGGCACCAAAGGTAATCAAATTTCTGCTGCAATTTGCTTCAGCTGATTCCCTTATACAAACTGGCTATAAGCAAATTTTTAGGCTGAATTCATTTTGTATTGGTAAATTACGTAATATTACCAAAACATCGGTAATATTGGTAATTTAAGATTTCGGTAATATTACCCAATGTTACGTAATATTACCGTAATATTACGTAATATTACCGACAAGAAATAAATTACCGGTAATTTCCCATCTCTGCACCGAGGTGAAGCGTGGTGCACCGCGGTGAAGCGTGGTGCACCGAGGTGAAGCGTGGTGCACCGCGGTGAAGCGTGGTGCACCGCGGTGAAGCGTGGTGCACCGCGGTGAAGCGTGGTGCACCGAGGTGAAGCGTGGTGCACCGAGGTGAGATGAGGTGCACCGTGTTTGTGTTTTATATTATAGATATTATAGAAGATAACACTGTAATATTATTCGAAATTGATTGTATACCTACAGTATAGAGACAGCGACATTTTTTGTGTACAGTACACGTTTCAGTTGAGGTAGTGACGAGTCACTTCGAAGCAGAAAAATTCGATGTGGTTCGGCCCTATCATTATTGTACTTCTTGTCTCTATGAGTCAGACTTATACGACAGACAAATCCATGCCATTAGTGCGTAATCAGCTCATTTGAAAGTATAGTGAGAACCGAGGAAAAAGAGTTGAAAATCACACCTGTAACTGGTTATTTTGGCTACAGGTAATCTACAATTGCTGCGAGAGCTGTATTTTTTGTATGCGGTGCTACAGCTGTGGCAGCTATTGTAGATTACTTGGAGCCAAAATTACCAGCTGAAAGAAGGAAAAGGAAAAGAATTCAGCCTAAAAATTTGCTTATAGCCAGTTTGTATAAGGGAATCAGCTGAAGCAAATTGCAGCAGAAATTTGATTACCTTTGGTGCCAATGGAGGGAGACTTTATCAGGTATTTCAAATATCTGACCAATTTTTGTCTTTGAGGGATAAACAAACACCGTATGAATACTCAATCGTCGTCTAGTTTATTTTTAATAATTTGACCTTCCGGTTTTTTTCACAATTTTCCGACAACTTAAATTCATGTCTGCACTTCAATGTCAGCACATTCGACCTACGTTCAACTATTCTAACAATTCGATCAAAATCCCTTTCGCTTAGAAGAAACGCATCACTACCCTTATAATCATCAACTCTCAATTCTTCCAAATTTGTCAGTTGTCTTACTATCTTGAGGAGATCGACCGGACCAAATTTACTGACTAGTGTGAATAGGACAAGCTTCCTGAGTTGAGTCAACATTGACCAATCAATGCGATCAAAGGAGTAATAATACAAAATCAATTCACGTAAATGTTGCTGTTGCGCTAGACTATCAAAAACTTGAACTGGAATCTCGACCTCAAAATACAGTTTGACCTCTCTCAATACCGGTGATGCTTGCAAAAGTGCAATGATCTGATTGTAATTTTCAAAGTTAATGTCAAGGTCAAGTCTCCATAATTTTGGCAGACTCAGTAGATTTGGAACATCAAATGAAATCTTCGGCCTCATCAAGCTTTGTAAGGTTAACACCTCCAATTCTTGGCCACTGTTGCCGATTGCATCCACGAGTTCGCTGTTGCAGTATATCGACGATCCAATCAACTGCAGAGTCTTCAAGTGTCTATGGTTTTCGATGAATGCTACGATGATGCTGGTGTTGTCGTCGCTAATTTTAGACCACATTGAATCGTAACGGTATATGAATCGTTCCAAATTTGGGAAAGTCTTCGTGAGAATTGGACCGCAACCAGTCGATTCAGTGATTCTCAATTCAATCAGTGCATCACAAGTGATGTCTGGGGATGTACCACGGAAATCACAGTTGTTGACAGAGAGCTTCAGAAGCCGGTTAAAAATCGATTGCAGTTGCAGTCTGACGCCCTCAATACTCTTCATACCGTGGATTTCAAGTCGCGTTAAATGGACCTTGCTACAATACTTTGCTATCAAACTTACAACATCTTCATTCGTCTCGTCTAGTTTGAATGTTGAAAGACGGAAGCCGAAATTCTTCAAAATTGATTCGATAGATTTTTGACGAAAGTATTTTGATTTACTGTCAGAGGTTTCCCTGCCGATCAAATATTTTTCACTTATAATGCCAAACTGCTTTGGAAACACACGCTCGGCTATTTGTTTGAAGCGTTTACAAGTATCTGCCAATGAGCTCAGATCGGCCGGAGTCAGATAATCGCATGAAAATATATCGAGAAGACAATATTCATTCAAATCGGCCAGATTCGTGCCGGTTTTATTTGTCATTTCGATCGGCACCATGTTGTCGGTCTGAAACACAAAATTTATTTCACTTAGCATCATAATGGTGAGCTACAAATGAGCTGTCGCTACTGACCTGGTTCACATCTCCTACAGCAGATGATACATCGTAGACAATTTCCATGACAATTTTTCGTTTGATTTTTTCACAATAAATTTGGTAAAACTTTGGCTAAAATTGACCAGAACAAAATGGTTAGGCTGCTGATTTCCGATTACTAACAAACTAATGAAGTACAAGCCATGCCATATTGGTGCGTCATCGGCTTCTGTCAAAGCAAATCATGACTGTCATCGTGAGATGCATAATTTGAGTGAGTCGGTTTTATCATATCATCACGTCAAGCTGTGATGGCGGGAAAAATTTAAAATGGATGGGGTGAAGGACCCATACCTTGTGTTGATGTTCATTGCTAGCCAATACAATCCTTTTACCGATAGTCTCAAAATTCTAATTGTACAATCCTGTGAATCAACTAACATATTATGCATGAGAGGATAGGTAGGACGTGTAAAGAGAACATCTATAATCAACTTCACCCTCTAAAAGTATTTCTGCTACAGCGAATTCGAGTGAAGTTGACCTTTTATAGTTGGGCCAACTTACTTATGAAGTGATCTATTCCTATTAGAAAATACTTTTAAATAGTACAAGCCTAGAATGAAACTAAAATGCAACCCAATACAATACAGAGCTACAATTTAGAAAAACTCAAATCCTGATCATCAATCTTCAAGAGACTGTACTTTCGAAAGCTACCTCACTTTAGTTTCCTTAAATTGTAAATGAATTCATTCGTTTGAGTTTTTTTTTAACGTGGATGGCATTTCTTGACGAGGCATTTCATATATTTTGCATAGGCTTGGGATTTCAAAACGTTTCAGTGAACTTTACTATTAAGCAGTAATTTTACGTAATATTACCGGGTAATATTACACGGTAATATTACGGGCCCATCTCTGCCTCGGTGCACCACGTTTCACCTCGGTGCACCACGCGATGAATCAGTGGACCGAACCCGCTAGGGACGGATCAGAGAAAAAGTTCTTCGAAGGCGCCCCAAGATACGGTGTGGCAGACTTCTTTACTTTAAACACAGTGGTACCTCGGCCTCCGATTGGTCAGAGGGCCACACCTCCGAGGATTTCTTTCAAAAACAACACAGCCGTCGAACAGTAAGTAGCCGTCCACGCCAAAGACAAAAAATTGTTTACTCATAAGTCTTGCTTCATCTAAGTAAAACGAAACTTAAATTACGTATTTGAAATATAGAATATAGAATATATCGGCAATAAACAAAAGTCGTAGACGTGATGGAATTGATAGCATAACTGAAGTGGAATTATGCAGGATACATTGCGAGAATGACAGCCGACCGTTGGACCAAAACCACAATGAATTGGAGACCACCAATGACACAACCAATATGCAGGCCACGAGAAAGATGGACGAACTCCGATCAAGCTAATGGTGGAGACAAACTGGCAGTGAATGGCAATGGATCGTTCAGAATGGAAAACAAAAGAGGGGGCCTACATTCAGCAGTGAATATCAGCGGGATAATTAAGAAGAAAACGAAGAAGAACTTATTCGCAAATCATGTTCAGAGGCCTTAGAAGGAAAATCTATCAAAATCTATCGACATAAAAAGGCATTATCATAGTTAGTATGTGAAAAATATTCTCAATCTAAATCAGGACTTTGAATATGAATTTTGTAGGTCTTACCAAAGAGATGATTTTATATAAGTTTGAACTCGCAAAGTGACGTTAGGTGTGAGTTAATTGTGTCCATTATTAAATAAAATTAAATTAATATCATCAGTACAGCCCGGCCGAAGGCCGGGAATCAGTGCTAGTCGTAAATATAACAGTGTAGTGGCTATGAAACTGTAATACTAGGCCCCACCTTTTGGACGGGTCAGGTCCCTTGACTGACAATTTTTTCAATATATTTTTAATCAATTTCATTTTATTTTCCGTTGTTAAACTTCCGAAACATCACAAATATCTGATATGAAAACCTTCGCTTGAGTCCAAATTCTTTGGAAAGGTACTTTTTCTGTTGTCTATTTTCTTGTAAATTTACGGCCAGATTTTTAATCAACAATAAATCATAGATAGACAAGGACTCATGTGAATTACGACCCTCGCTCCGCTCTGCCCGCAAACTTCACACTCGTTGGAGTTTTAAAATGAAAATGGTTTTTCATAAAATTTTATAAATATTTTATGTCATGGCGTGAAATCTGCTGCTTTTATCCGTGATAGCTGACTATCACCGTTATAGAAAACTATCATGCGTGATAGCTGACTTTCACGTGACTAACTCTGACTATAGGCAACTATCACCGTGATAGCTGACTATCACCTGACTATCACTGACTATAGTCCAATGAACGTCAACACAAGGTATGGTCGAATGTCAAACTTTGTATGGAGCGGAGGACACAGCGATTTCATATAAACAAACTCATCTCTCATGAGAGGTGAGTTTGTTTATCTGAAATCGCCATGTCCTCCGGTTTGTATGAACAGACCATACCTGGTTTGTACATTCATTGCTATAGCCAACTATCACCGTGATAGCTGACTATCATCATGTGTGATAAATGGATATAACTAACCGACAAAATCAAATCTTTTTCGGTTGATCGAATTTCCAACAGTGGAAAATACTGTTTTTCTGTAATAACTTCCAGTTCCTTAATCCCACATAGTCCATCTTCGAACTTAACCTCAGGAATTCAATTTTGCGTCGATTAAAAAAATTAAATTAGTAATTGGTTGATAACATTACTCAAGTTATCGTGTTTACAAGCAAAATATTGGAACAACCAATTCCGTTTTTCATAACATATCATACAACCTTTCATACAAACATTTTAGGGTATTTTCCTGCATAAGACCCTGACTTACAGTCAAGGGAATTATTCGGAATTTGTTGAATAGAGACAAGTTTTGTGTACAGTACACGTTTTCAGTTGAGGTTATGACGAAATTTTTAAAATGTCAATGTCAGAACTGTCATTTCGAAACAAAAATTTTGAATAAATATGGCTTGGCTCTGGAATCCGCGTCATCGGCGTCTGTCAAAGTGTAGTGCGTTTCATCCATAATCTGTGGAGGAGTTACTGCGGTTTATTTGACTCAGAATCGACAGTTTTTTCTCCGATTGCATATTTTGGTATTATCGAATTGCTTACAGCGCAGGAAGTTTTGTTTGATTTTGTATCAAAACTTTTTTCCGTTCGACTATACAAACTAAAGCTGATTTAATGACGATACGATATCAATCCATCGTCCATACATTTTCGCTCGATGAAGCAACCCTGGTTTAAAATGTTAGTTATGCAATCCAAATGCGCCTCGACCAGAGATTTTGTTATAGTATGCTGTGAGATGAAATGAATGGTTCGATCTAAGACCTAGTTCATTGAAATGGCAGTCTGTGAAAGTCTCTATGAATAAGAGTCACTTTCTAACTGCGACAATTATGCTGCGTTTCCCATTGTTTAGCCAGTGGTTTAATATCGAATTACAATGGAAAACGCAGCATAATTGTCGATCCCATCAACACAAAATTGCTCGTATACTTTCGGCCTAAAGCCAACCAAAATGTCAACGACTAAGCAAATTAAATCGACGATTGCGTTCACATATTGTGCATGAAAAACAAACTGATCTGACAGAAGCCGATGACGCACGAATATTATGCCTTCATACGTCCATTTGCATTGGTTTTGTCAGCAATTGTACAGTTGTCTACCAGCCATATTGTTGTCATCAATTTAATCCAATATTTACCATTCTTTGATTTACAATTATTCGAAGTTGTCATGGACTTGGACGCGCGCAGATGTGGTTACATTCGTCCATTGATTTGTAAGTAATCGGATAGCAGTTACGTAACCATTTAACCAACTTTTTACCATTATTCATTGACGATTAGACGAAATTTTCGTGGACGAGTCCCAAGAGGTTGACAACGCTGGCGGTGCATTGTCAGCCTTAGACAACCCAGAAGAGGTTTGGTTTTTTTGTAGTTCACCGTTACGATGCTAGAACAAATAAAATTCGTATTTTAGACGGACGCCATAACACCGATCGAGATGACGAATTCCACCGGAACGCGTCTTACCGACTTGAATGAGTATTGTCTTCTCCAAATATTTTCATGCAAATCTCTAACTCCGCTCGATATGTGCTCTCTAGCAGAGACTTGTAAACTATTCAAACAAATGACCCGGCGCTCGTTCCCAAAGGAGTTCCAAATTACAACTGCACAGACTTTGGAAGGCAGATACATTTGCAGACGGATTAAACATTCAAGATGTTATCGTATGCGAGATGTCAAAAGAATTTTAAAGAATTTCGGATCCTTTCTCGTTGCCCTTGAGGTGGGCAAGACGAATGAAGTTATTGTTGATTTGGTAGCAAAGTACAGCGGCGATGTGACGTTAAAGCGACTCGAAATTAGCAAAATGTGTGATTTTGAAGGCCTCAGAATGCAACTGAAACCGATCTTTCAACGGTTGATGGGACTTTCTGTCATTGACTGTGATCTAAATGTTATATCCCCAGATTTCCATTGTGATTCTTTGATTGAATTGGAAATCGTTGGATCGACTGGTTGCAATGTAATTATCAAGAACACCTACCCAAAATTGGAACGATTCACATTTCGTTGTAATTCAACACTGGATCCAAACAGCGACGACAACACTGACTCCATAATAGAGTTAATCGGTCGCCATAGACATCTTAGAACTCTCCATTTGTTTGGATCGTCGATGTACTGCAGCAGCGGCCTCATCAGTGCAATCGGCATCAATTGTCCAGAATTGGAGGCATTAACTTTGCAAAGCTTGAACAGACCCAGGTCTTCATTTGATGTTCCAAATCTACCGAGTCTGCCAAAGTTAACGAAACTTGACCTTGACGTTAGCTTAGAAAATTACGATCACATCATTGCACTTTTGCAAGCATCAACGTTATTGGAAGCAGTGAAACTACATTTTGAGACTGAAGTTCCCACTCAAATTTTTGATCGTCTATCGCAACAGCAGCATTTACGTAACTTACAATTGGTTCGTTACAATTTTGATCTCATTCCATGGAAAATGCTATGTCAAGTACGAAAACTTTCACTCGACAAAATTCATGCAATCGACCTGTTAAGCATTATAAGACAACTGACAAATTTGGAAAAATTGGAATTGGATTGTTGGATTCTGAATTTGAGGAATACTATGTATGTGCTAAGCGAAGAAGATTTTATTCAAATTGTCAAAATTTGTGATCAGAGATCAAATGTGCTGACACTGAAGTGTAGATGTAATTTTGAGACACTGGCTTGTACATGCAGTTTCAATATAAAATGTGAAGATCAAAAAGTTAGAATATAAAAAAAAAGTAATTGTGATCATTGACCTCAGCCTCGCCTCGGATCAACAATATTCGCAATTAAACTCGATTTTCAAATTCGTATCCCTAGTTATGTAATACTATTTTCCGAGGCGTAGCCGAGGTCAATAAACATAAGAAAACGAGACTTCATTTTCATTCCACGTTTTGTAATGGATTTTACATGCTGAGGGCGTCGAAAAGTACGGTTTTCGATGCATGTGGCATGTAAATATATATTACGTCATGCATGAAAAAATTGTGACAGATGACAGATTTTGTCAACATTTAGCATACGCACTTACATCACGAAAGAAATTAAAGAAATTTGATTAAAATTTGATTTTGTTTAAACTGAACTAATGAAATCTGATAATTTTTATGGTATTGAGTTCATTGGGTCTACTTGCTACGAACTGTAAGATTCATATGCAAAATAGATACTGTTCTCAAATCTGTGAACGATAAGTGAAACTTTTATTGGCTTTTTCGTGAAAAACAATTTGGTTTCTTTCCGGTGATAGATGCCTTTTTCCAAGGTTCTGAAAGACACACCAATTTTGACAATTAGATGCTTTTTATTGAACAGATTCATTACAGCTTGTTTGAAATGTCAACTTGATAAAAACTAATTTTTTTCTTCAAGTTAACATTTCAAACAATCTGTAATGAGTCTGTTCAACAAAAAGCATCTAATTGTCAAAATTGGTGTGTCACCGCCTTCGTGATCAACTCAGAGTTGTCTTAACGTGTTCTCTCAGAACCTTGGCCTTTTTCGACACATGAGTGTATTGTCACACACGGCCTTCGAGGGACAATCTACACGTCAAGTGCCTAAAAAAGTATCTATCCGTCCCTGGCATAATACTAGTTTCTGCAAAAGTGAACTTTTTCATGCGTGATTTGGGTGGCGATCGAAGGGTCTTTTTTCTTCGGTTTTCTATGTTTTACTTTTCATCACTAGTTGTGAAATGGATTTTCATATATGCTGTTCGTCACTAGTGGTGAAATGGATTTACTTTTTAACCACTCCTCCTGAACATCTGAACAATTAACCGTAAATAAAACTTCTGCCCTGACCAAATTTCGAACCACCGACACCAAAATCGAATGCTTATCGAGCAACACCCAGTGCCGGACTGGCTCAAAAAAGCCCTTCGGCCGTTGTATGGAGAAATTTTTCAAAAAGCCCATCGGCGTCATTTATCCATACAAAAATCAAAAGGCCCTTCGGGAATCGCCCGAACACCCATAGGGCCAGTCCGGCACTGGCAACACCTCTAACTATAGGTTTCTTCCAAGGCCGTTCAAAATGTCAATCGTCATCCACAGAGAAGGCAACACAACCTCACTTTGAAGTTTCAACGAACAAATTTTTTTCAAGTTGCGGTTATGTTTGCTTCTGTGGATGCTCTCGTTCGTTTTCGGCTTGTCAAAATTCGTTTTTACCGTACGATGGAAGAAACCTATTCGGCTATTGAGATATATAATCGCAGTGAACCAATTTTTGAAGCGTACATAAATGCAGTCTACTTGATCGTAAATACAATATTTCGTTGATACAGTAGAATGTATGTTTTGCATTTCAAAAGTTCATTTTTTGCAGCTGGTTGCAGAAAACGTTGTATGCAACACATTGCGAAAAGTGGTAGTTTTTGTCACAGGAAGTGGTTAACGCATGCAAAAATGCTTTTTATAGCAAATGAGAGTTTTTCGGCACGAGTCGGAGGCCTGGAATCGAATCCGCTAAAGCCATGCAGCAAGTTGGGAAGAACGGTTTGCTTAAAATGAGCGACGATGTTGCGATGATATTTTAACAAAATACATTGACGAGAACCAGATAGTTGAAGATTGGCTCTAAAAAAGCGAGAGGTTTCACGGGTTCTGAAATTTATTTATTTTTTTAAATTGTGTCCAAGTTCTTAAATTTGTGCAAGGTACACCTACAGCGTAGCCTTCCTTTAAAATATTGTACTGCGTTCAATTTTACTTTCATCGCAACTGAGCACTTCACCCATTACTCGTTTATCATTCTTAAACCTAATAATGTCTCTTGGTTGGACCAAGGCTAAAGACTTTGGGGAGGTCACGCAGATCGCCATTTTATTAGATTACTAAAAATTCACCACATCATCACAGCGACAGAATCATCACAGGAGGTGCATTTTTGCAAAATATATAAACACTGAAGGTAATGCAAATCCACAGTTGCATACGGATCCAAACTTTCAGGTGAAATTTAGCTCCTTCATGTTGCACACTATTGAATTCGTTTGCGGCAAGTTGCATTTAGTGGTGAATTTCGAACGATTTAGCGGCGTTATGTGGCAAAATCAGAGAGGTGCTAATATGACGACTGGGTCGTTTCGACGGATAGAGGGAATATGTCGAATGACAGTTGGGTTTTTGAGAGAGAGTTCAATACTTCTTCGCTCAACCAATTTCAAAATCATTCAACATATTCCCTCTATCCGTCGAAACGACCCAGTCGTCATATTAGCATCTCTCTGGGCAAAATGAATTCACCTGAAAGTTTGGATCCATAATTTCTCTGATCCGTTGAGAGTCTGCATTACCTTCAGTGTTTATATACTTTGAATTTTTGTACAATTGTATCAAATCCGCCATTTTATCATCTGTGGTGTCTATCTGTATCTAAATCTTCCTTCAAAATGGTTGACTGCGATTTACTTGTGTTTCATCAAAGGCTCTATACCAGGCAAAAGTTGACCGATTTTTAAACGTTGGATTCCTTCCTTACATCCGCCGTTTATACAATGACAACAAATGAATGAGGGTGATATGGATTTTTATTGTGCGCGAAATTTTTGAAAACGCAAATGATTTTTGTGGAATTTTTTTTATTTTTATTTTTTTTAAAGGTATTTCAGGTTTTAGGTATTTAGGGTGATCAAATATATATCACTCTAAATACCTAAAACCTGAAATATCTTAAAAAAAATAAAAATAAAAAAAATTCCACAAAAATCATTTGCGTTTTCAAAAATTTCGCGCACAATAACAATCCATATCACTCTCATTCATTTGTTGTCATTGTATAAACGGAGGATGTAAGGAACGAATCCGACGTTTAAAAATCGGTCAACTTTTGCCCGGTATAGAGCCTTTGGTTTCATAAAATATAGATCATTGTCAATGTCGTTTGAGATGTCAAATGAGCTGTCATTTTCACAAAGCTAACCACAATATTAGAAAAATTTATATGGAGCTGTCATTGTTTGTGGTTAGCTTTGTGAAATTGACAACTCACATGACACTATTTTGAGAGAAAAACCGGGTTTTGACACTGATCTATTGTGCCTGTCAAATTGTTTTCTGTGCAAAATATTGTTTTTAATGGAACGCCGCGATGATGTTTGTATCGAACTCTATACATCTACCTTGTATTAAAAGTTTTATATGAGGAGGTTATGCCGATCACCGTTATCGCAAAAAAAATCCACTGAACTTTGACGTAATTTTCATACAAAATTATAGCGCAATGTCAATTCAGTTGAAATTTTGTACTGTTCTTGCTTCGGCAGAACATATACTAAAATTGAAACGATACAGAGAAGATTAGCATGGCCCTTGCGCAAGGATGACACGCAAAATCGTGAAGCGTTCCACATAAAAAAAAACAGTTTACTATAGGCGCTAAGACTCTTACGGCTAGTACAATAGTACCACTCTTTTAGTTCCACTTTTGTTCTTAAATGGGAAAAAGTGAAACTATGGTGACGCTGCATATATGCGGCGTGAAGATAGTTCCACTTTTATCTTTTACGAACAAAAATGGAACTGAAAGAGTGGTACTACGCTTGGTAATAAGCGTTTCCATCAGGTTTACGTCAAACATGAAAAATGTTTGACAGTTGGCCCAACATACATTTTATGTGAACATTTTGCATGGGCCAATTTTTCAAGCATTTTTTATGAACTGTGTACTCATCTTTAACTCATCACAGTAATTCAAAATTCAGTCACTCACTTCAGCAATGCAAGATGTCAGGCTACAATCGAATCGAAAAGTAAACAATGTGAGTTTCTTTAAACAGTGGCTGGTCAAAAATTGTCGATACCGATTATAAAGATCAATCCTTCACAGGCATTGTTCCCTTGAATTGTGAAAGTATGATTTGTGATGAATGAGTTAAACGTTTCGTATCATCTCGTCATTAAACTGACTATATATTGACATAAGCAGAAGACGCACCAATGGGAGTATATTATGTTCTCCACGGCCATACAAAATGTTCAAACCATTTTGTTCTTGTAAATTTTAATAAATTAGATTAGACGATAAATTGTGATTGAAAGTCCATCCAAAATTCAACCGAATCGACGGAATATCAACTGCTTTAATGGAGGTGAATCGGGTTAGAATAATCGTGACTGCTTCAAAGTCCTTTAGAGGCTAATGATGCTAAATAAAACAAATTTTGTGTTTTAGGCGGACGCCATAACACCGATTGAAATGACGAATACAACCGGAACGAAGCTGAACGACTTGAATGAGTATTGTCTTCTCGAAATATTTTCATGCACTTCTCTGACTCCGATCGATCTGTGCTCTTTGGCAGAGACTTGTAAACGCTTCCAACAAATAACACAGCGTGTGTGCGCAAAGGATTTCGACATTTCACGTTCATCAGATCGTCTCAGAGTGAGATGCACTTTTAAGAGTATGGAATATTCAAAATCTTATCGTGAGCACAATGTCGAACGAATTTTAGCAAATTTTGGACACTGTCTTTCAACGCTTTCAATAGGCGAGGGGAATCAATTCGTTGTGAATTTGGTAGGAAAGTATTGTGGCGACGTCACGTTAAAGCGACTCGAAATTCGCAGAATGACATATGTTGAAGGCCTCAGATTGCAACTGAAATCATTGTTTCAACGACTGCTGGCGCTTTCTATCATTGATTGTCATCTCCTTGCCGCATCGTCATATTTCAATTGTGATTCTTTGATTGAATTGGAAATCGTTGACTCGACCGGTTGCATTGCAATTCTGAACAATGATTTTCCGAATTTAAAACGATTCACATTACGTTATCATACAATGTGGCCGGGTCGTGATGGCTACTACGTCACTGGCGTTGTATCAAGGTTTATCGGCCGCCATAAACTAAGAGTTCTTCATCTGGATTCAATGTCGGTATGCCTCAGCGAAGATCTTCTAGATTTAATCCTTAACAGCGAGGAATTGGAGGAATTGACTTTACAAAGCTTGAAGAGGGAGAGGTCACTTGATGTTTTAAATCAGAAAAATTTGTCAAGCTTCAGGAAACTTAACGTTGACATTACCTTTGACAATTACAATCACATCTCTGCACTTTTGCAAGCATCAACGTCGTTGGAAACAATAGAAATCACTTTTGTGAACACCATTCCCATTCGTGTGTTCGATGTTCTATCGCAACAGCAGCATTTACGTGAATTGACTTTGAATTATTACTCCTTTGAACGCATTCAATGGTCAATCTTAGCTCAAATTCGAAAACTTACCCTATTCACGCCAAGGAATGCATTTGGGGCCGATCTTATCAACATAGTAAGTCAATTGACAAATTTGGAAGAATTTGAATTTGAGGATTATTGGGATAGAGACGAATTTGTTCTGGCTGAAGGAGATTTTGATCGAATTGTTAAAATTGTTGAACGAAGGCCGAATGTGCTGACATTGAAGTGCAGGCATAGATTTACCTTGTCGGAGAATTGTGATAGAGGTAAGAAGGTCAAATTGATAAAAATAAACTAGACGACGATCAAGAGCCCACAAATTTGTTTCAATTATTCATCTACCGTGTAGATTCTACTGTCTCGAAAGACAAAAATCGAGTGGGAAAGTGAACGAAACTGAAAGGATCAAAGGAAAAAAAAACAGAGCGCACTTGGCGGAATTGTTATTTTTCGCAACACTTGGCTTTTTACAAGAAATTCTAACTGGACGAACATTTTGGGATACAAATACTAAGTGTCCTAGAAGTTGACAGCTCATGGCAAAGCGATCATTCGGGCGATTTTTTTAAAATAACAAATTCACAAATGCGCAGATCTATGCACCATTGTAAACCATTGACATCGCGATGATATTACCGCTATTACCGTCACAAGCATGACATCTTTTGGATTTTTTCTCTCTAAAAACGATTTGTTTCACCTCAAGATTGCTTTCGTTCCATCCACTCTTTGTACTCCTCACAACTTTGTTTGAAATGACATTTCTTTTCACAAAAGAAGCATATAATATCATCCTTACGAGTAGATTTAGAATTCAATTCTTTCTTTGATCAATTTTGAGCAAACAACACTCGAAGCTAGTTTGCACTGTAACTCTCTGGTAACGAGCCAATTAACGTCGTGCTAAGGATAAATTCAGGTTTAAATTTTTCGCCGAGAGCCAACAATTTTTCAAACAACTAATTCATTGCATTGACATGGGCCACCAAATCTCCATTTTCTTCCAACTTCTTTGTCAATAATTTTCGCAGAACAGAAACGCGACTGCGAATGTTTGCAGTGTTCTTTAAATGAAATTCCTTCCGTTGGTTCCATGCTTCCTTGGTTGTGCCTAAAATTTGAATTTCAAGTGAACGAGTCGATGAAAAAATGAACCGAAAAATATATTTCAATGAATGTGTTTTTTGATCTTTTTCAGTCCATGCTTCGGTAACTGGATCATGTACATTTACCTTGAAGACTTTCCAATAGCCTCTTCCTATAGGTAGCATTTCCATCTTGTAACACCAGTTGAATCAATTATTTCCATTTAATTTCGTCAACGACAAGATGTTCAATTCCATTTCTACATAGTTTTATTACTAAACTGGGCCCATAACCTGTTAGATATATTATTTCTGCAGCGAGACAATAAAACTTCTTCTTTTATGAATGAAAGATTCAGAATAAATGTTCTAACAATGTTCAATAAAGGCTAACGTGATTGAATTAACTTAATTATAAATTATGAGAATGCTAAGTCTACCAATTTCGGCCAGTTCCGCTGAACCTTCATCCAATGAACCTTCATCCAATGAACCTTCATCCCTTGAACGTGTCAATTGTGGACTGCATCCAACAATAGAAAAATTTAAATTGGAAACCTATGCAATGCGTTATCGATCGATCATATTATAGGTGAAACGACGATCGTGCTTTCAGCAATCATTTCTTACAAATCGAAATAATTTTTTTTTGTTTATTTAATGCGCAAAAATATTTAAATTAAAATTTTATTCAGAACAAATAACACGACGAGAGAGACGCGACGGAAAACTTAGTAGAAAGATGTTAAGTAAAAAGGTAAGATTGGAATTTTTTTACGCTGTCTCGTCGGCGCCAAAAAATAATTTACCATTCAAAATATGTTGACATTATTTTTCGTGCTGTTATGGCCTTAACATTGAATTTACACGATAAAAATGTTGGCGAAGAATGAAACGAATTAAATGAAGAAGCAAAGATAAAAAAGTCAGCATCAACAACAACTCTTCTTCGGAAAGAAATGAGAGCTGAGAAATCCGTTTTTTTTTTGTGTGTGTATGTGTTCGTTCATCTGGCTTGTTTTTGAATTTGTAAGATTTTGTTTGAAAACAAACTACCGGTATAATAACCATCAGCTATAAAAACGACCTTAACCAAAGGCCATTTGAGAGTGTCGTGTTTTCTGCATTATATAAGAAATGAATCATTTTACATTTTTGTGTTATTTTCGATCCGAATGGAATGCGAAAATCGTCACCACTCTAGCAAGTGAAATTTTTAACGTATTACAACGTTCAACATATTACAGTTAGGTAATTATAACTTCCTTAGTTGTAGTGTCACTTAAATTCAATTACAATTGAACGAAGAGCTTAAAGCTTTGTTAGTTAAGCTTTTTCATTTTGATGGTAACAACACAATAGAATTAGATTGTGAGATATAAATGGGTCGCTGAATTTTCAGCTTATTTATGTAGCTTTTGAGATGTTGGCTACAAACTGTATAGCCGACCTAAATAAATTTTAAAATCCACATTTCTCAACCGATGGCGGCGTTTGAAAGTCTGAACGAAAATAAAAGTCTAACCAGTCTAACTGACCTTACACACAGCAACGTCCGTATCGAATTTCTTTTGTACTAAGTATCATATAGAACAATAGAACAATAGAAATTCGATACGTCGCTGTGAAAGTGGAACCGAAGTAAAGCTTTTGTCGTAAGCGATATTAACGTGCAGTTCAAAATGGCAAAAAGAATTTTCCTCGTTGAGATCGTCCTCTTCACTGGAGGAACATATTGTCTGAAGGATTAATCTGTTGAAAGTCTAGTGTCACGTCGGAAAACTCTATCGTTTGAAAGCTGTTGTTGGTTCAATTGAAAAGCGGTTCTTTTGAAAGCTTAGTTTAGTTTATTTATTTATGTCATAATATGAGTAAGGCCTGTGAGCCTTTTTTAGTACATATTACAGTAGGATGTCAATCAACGCAAGATTAATAATTTAATAGCTTTTGCTATTTGAGTTTGTACAGAGTTAAGTACAGTTGAAGGCGCCGTACTTCGCAATGGCCTTGATCAATTCAAGACCGGAGATTTGCAGTTTGGAAGGTAAGGTAAGATGATGTGATGTACGAGGCGAGAGTTGATTGATGTAAATGGAATCGGCATTTTATGAGGTTGAGTGTGTTTCCCAGCGCTGTCTTGTCTACTATTGTTATTCCCTAAGATTCATTCCTATCAATCAGAATTATGTTAGACAAGTCAAAACTATCTTTATGACGATTTACATGTTCGAATGCGTTCATATTTGATCCACTGATCCACTGATGACGATCACGATTGCAATCTGAGGCCAAAAGTTTCTTTTCGATACAAAAATCAGCAGTTTGCGTTTAGTGGCTTTCTGTTACTGTCTTGACGTTGCCTTTCGTGCTTGTCTTCTGTGTTTGGGAGTTGCTTTTTCGATAATCCTAACATCGTCGATAAATCTGTACAAAAGCCACAAAGTTAAAGAGATCGTTATATCAAAATCGTGGAGGATTGTTTGTCATGGTTTTCGTGTTTGTCATTGATTTCCGGTTGTACTAATCAAGCCTGTTGAATCATTTGAATTTTGAGTGAAGGAGTGGGAGAGGAGTGAGACCCATAACCCAGGAAGTCGAAAAATAAATTTCTTCGCTACCTTATATGCAGAGGAATGATAATATGGCGACTACGACGTCGCTACGAAACGACTACGTGAATTTACTGCTTAAAACTCAAAACTGCTGTCGTTGACAATGTAACTAAATGAACTTAACACTTAATTCGTCCAGAACACGTTCTCGGTTTATTGAAATTTAAAATTGAAAATTTAATTTTCTCTAATGACATTGATCCCACTCGCAATTGCTGGAATTAGCAATTTTTTAAGGAGTGTGATGTGATAAAATTTGCAACAAAATGACCACATAAAACTTTAATTGCCCGGAGAGTATTAGCTCTGAACAATCGCATAAAAAGCAACAAAATATTTATTTTAAATGTTTTAAGCGCACACACGTTTCCACTATTATTGCCAGCAAATTATTTTTAGTATTTTCTTAAACCATCTTCCGAAAACGTCCTTGACGACCTTTACGTGTTTGAACCGACCTCTTGAGGTCGACAACATAAAGGCAGAACCGGTATATCGACAATCGTGAAAAATAGCGTTGTGTTTCGTTCATGTAAATGAGTACGCATATACACACACCAACCGCAAAACCGTAAATTGATTGAATTTGAAACATCTTCGTGCTAATTGTTACAACTTATTTGTACGAGTGTGGACGCCTTTTAATGAAGCTTAAGTAGAAGCATGTGTACTGCAGAATTAGATGCAAATTAATTTGTTGACTTTGCTCATTTTTACTTGATTAGAGTCTGATAAAATGTCGCTGTCTCAATGAACACTAAACCAATTTGATATAATTGTAAAACGTGTGCAAACAGAGTGTCGCCTCGGCGGTCGGGTTCTTCAATTATAGGCTTCTTGTGAAAGACAAAATGAGATTTAGATTAGCAAAAAAAGTCGACAAAATACATTGTTTGAGCTGATACAATTCAAGCCATACGAAAACTGGACGAGAAACCAGAATTTTTTAAACTTTACATGCGATTTTTTAACCCACAAAAATCTTTTTATGTTCACAGAAGCGTTTAAGGTCACAGAACCGTTTGATGTTTAGAAAAGCTTTTGATGTTCACAGGAGCTTTTGATGTCTGTGACTTTTTATGTTTACAGAAGCTTTTATGGTTACAGAACCGTTTGATGTTCATATAAGCTTTTGATGTTCACAGAAGCCTTTATGGTTACAGAAGCTTTTGATATTAACATATGCTTTTTATGTACACAGTAGCTTTGATGGTCACAGAACCGTTTGATGTTTACATAAGCTTTTGATGTTCACAGAAGCTTTTGATGTTCACAGACGTTTTTTATGTTTACAGAAGCTTTTGATGTTCACAGACGCTTTTTATGTACACAGTAGCTTTGATGTTCACAGAACCGTTTGACGTTTGCAGAACCGTTTAATGTTTACATAAGCTTTTGATGTATACAGAAACTTTTGATGATCACAGACGCTTTTTATGTACACAGTAGCTTTGATGGTCACAGAACCGTTTGATGTTTGCAGAACCGTTTGATGTTTACATAAGCTTTTGATGTTCACAGAAACTTTCGATGTTCACAGAAGCTTTTGATGTTCACAGACGCTTTTTATGTTTACAAAGCTTTTATGGTTACAGAACCCTTTGATGTTTACAAAAGCTTTTGATGTTCACATAAGCTTTTGATGTTCTCATAAGCTTTTGATGTTTACATAAGCTTTTTATGTTCACAGAAACTTTGACAGTTACAGAACCGTTTGATATTTACATAAGCTTTTGATGTTCACAGGAGCTTTTGATGTTCACAGGAGCTTTTGATGTTCACAGAAGCTTTTGATGTTTACAGATCCGTTTAATGTTCACATAACCGTTTGATACACACAGAAACTTTTGATGTTCACATACGTTTTGATGTTCACTGACGCTTCTATGGTCACAGATCCTAACAGAAGTTTTTGATGGTCGCAGAACCGTCTGATGTTCACAGATGTTCACAGGAGCTTTTAATGTTCTCACACGCTTTTTATGTTGACTGAAGCTTTTTCACTGGCTAATCTTAAATTGTTAGAAATTGCGGTTTTTAAATCCACAAAAGCTTTTCATTTTCGAATGAGTTTTCAAGTCGATGACTCCACAGAGAGACTTTTATCATTACAATATTACAACAACTACAGAGAAAACTTTGTCACAAGAACGTTTTAGTCTTGCGATAGCTTTTTAGCTTTACAAAGGCTGTTTCATTTCAGCCTCATCATGCATTCTTGACATTTTTCAACTGACACCGTAATATAATTGTTCCTCAGAATTTGATTTTGAACAGTGGAATGAATTGCAACGCATGAGAATGGAAACCATTGGGACAATTTGACGTAGCGGTAATTACATCCTTACAATTTTGAATTTTCAGCGCATTTACATCGTCAATACAATGATGTCACCAAAAAAATGTAATTTTCGGTCTCTTCCTCAGTATCGTTATGTCTCTTTTTCGCTTGTTATTCACTTTAAATATTTATAAATAAAAAACGCTAAATTTATGCTGTTTTATCAGCTGTCTATTAATATAATTGCTGATCGCTACTTTACTTCCGATCAACAACAGTTTTTTTCCAGATGGAATTTTACCAACAAAAAACCTAAACAAAAGACAAACCATCTGAACACCAAAGCGATAAACAACTGTGTCTCTATCACATTACCTCTGTCCATCAATAATGGTTTTATTTATAGCAACAGATTAAGTTAATTAATAAACTCACCGTTTGCTAATACATTTACCACAGTACCTACATAACAACACTGTCTAGTCACGTATGGCCAAAAAAAACAAAGGGAATCTTCGATAATCTTAACCGCTAGACAAACGAAAAAAACATGTCTCGCAAACCTTAAAGTCAATAAACAACAAGATTAGTCATATGGATGGATTAAGAGATTTTGAAAACAATTCAATAGAAACGCAAAGAACCATCATAAATCAATCGTAAACATCGATAACAGAGAGGTGTTACCGAGAGTCCATTTTTAGGCTTGTGCCATGCATAATCCTTGGATCGATTAAATTTTACTAATCTTTTTTTTCCCACTAATTACCTCGGAAGCTCATTAAAATTCAATTCTTTTGTGTTCTATTGATAGGTTTTTTGTTGCGCGAAAAAAAACAACAAAGTTTTGCCCAAAAATCTTAAGTCGAAATCTACCTATCAACAGCGGGTGATATTTAAAAAAAGATTTTTGATTTTGAGGAAGCAATAAATTTTTGTTTGTCGTTTCGGACGATTCCGCTGAAATATCAAAGATTAGGATTTACGATGTTTGCATCAAATTATTTATTGGAGAGAAACGTCTTTGCACAATTTCAGCGAGTAGTTCGAAGTAACGTGTTTTGTAACCCTTGGTTTCAACAGATTTTATTTTCGTCAATTGATAGTTCAAAAACAGCGAAAAGGGTTTTCCACTGAGAAGGTAGAACCAGAATGCGGTCGAAATGACTGCGAAAATTTACTCATCTCAAAGTAGTTATGCTGAAAACAAACGAGACATTGAAAACGTGTTTTGGTCCTAGTTTTCATTGACAAATGCAGCAATCGTAATTTTCGATAGAGAAATTTTTAACTTTATTTGACAGTTGAGACAATTTCGTCATGAAAACAAGGACCATGGAACATGTTTTGAATGCCTCGTTTGTTTTCAGCATTAGCAACAAATTCATGTCTTTGAGTGGTTTTCTTAAATTCCAAAAGTTCCACTTTTTTACACTCTGTCCACAATACACTATACATAATACACGCGCGCAATCGCGCATGCATGCATGCAGTAACTTCGAGTAAATATTATAGCCTAGTACTCATGTAATCGTTTGCAACGAGAAGTTATGGACAAAAAAATTTTCACGGAAATTGGGTTTTCCGATCGGAATAGCAATTCATATGAAAACCTTCAAAGTCCAATACCTCCGAAAATCCAATATTTTTTGACAAATTTCTTCTCTTCTGTCTTCTGGAAAGTATGGCTCATTACCGATATTTCATGGAAGAACCTTTTTTTGAAGGAGTGTCCTGGAAAATTCATCAACTTTGAAGCCATTTAATCAATTTCTTTCGAAACATTCAATTTAAGCAGAGTCCTTCGCTAAAACACAGCATATTATCAATCCACAAAATCCACCGCATACAGTTTGTTCATTTCATTTTTACACAGTTTCTAAAGATTGTCGATATGTCAGAGTTTTTAATGTACCCAGTCAATTAAGTTCTTCCCAAATTGCGCAATATTTGAATTCGCGATAGAAATTTTAAATTTTGCGCCAAAAATTCATAATTTGGGAAGAACTTCATTGACTGGGTACATTTAAAACTCTGACATATCTAAAACTATGTAAAAATGACATGAACAAACTGTATTATGTCAGGTTTCAGGTGGATTCTATGTGTGGGTTGAAAAGTAGAAAGGAAAAAGTTTCTAAGCTATTTCCGTCTAGTGCAGACTCTAGCGTGTATGAGTATAATGTCCAATGCTCTTCAAAGTTTGTAGCCTTATGTTGGAGCAGTTGACTTTGTGGAATGAACAAAATGTGAGAGAAAACTCGACGCAAATTCGATTTTCATAGCAAATCTGTTTGAATTCAAACTTGATGTTCCGATCTAACTACTGAAATATAAATTGTCATTTGGAAACATTTGCGCTCATTTCCCAAAATCTAAACATTATGAATTAAAAGTTCTTCGTCAAATCAGTCTATGATTGAGTTATACAAAGAACTTCCTTATCTTTGACGTGGAAAATTATCAGAGAGATGCTAAGATGACGGCTGGGACGCCGTTATGTTAATTTTGACACCGATTCCGTTTCTCGAATCATCGTAGTCAAAAATTAATTATTTTGTAAGCAACCGACCAATTTTGCAAATAGTCAGCCATTATTGGCATTTCATTCGTTATATATGGAAAAGGTCCAGATTTTATATCTATCCGTCGAAATGGCGTCCCAGCAGTTATCTTAGCATCCTTCTGCAAATTATCGATGATTTCTTTGTGGCATCATAGTTAAGGGAACTATTAGGGATTTACTGATAAATGGGATGACTACTACACGTTTCTTGGCAATTACAATCACACACTTCGTATTTCAAATTTTGACCATCGGTATGAGTCAGCAGACATCATTTCAATGTAGCATCACTTATTAAAAGTAGAGAGCCGGACACCGATGAGAGCCCATACAAGTCAGAAATTCTTTGCATAAACTTAACCCAAATTGAACCGTGAGGATTGTGCTTGAGACGAAATTATTCTCCACGCGAAATATTTTAAGTGAAAAAAAAAATTCCAAAAATGTTGATCGACACATTCATTGACGATATATCGATGAATAAACATAAATTCACACAGAGGCCCCAACATTTTGTGTACATCATTAATCTTTCACAGACAAATTGAATAATTTGACGTTAATTTGCTGAAATAGCAAAGGCAATAAATAACAAGCACTCAATAACAGCATCAGATTGTATAATGGATGAATGGATGTGTGTATGCTTCTCCAGTAAATAAACATCTGGCGGCATTGAAGTAATTGCGAGCGTAATTGATAGATGCACTCCATTTGAATATGATGCGACAAGGACATCGACCGACAATGTATGTATATCTAGTAGAGTGTAGTTTGTACTCGTTAAATTGCCAGGTTGAGTTTCATAAGAACGAGTACGTGCATTGAAATGTGTGCACTCAATGAACCTCACGTATGAGAAGTCGGCTGGTGGCCTGAGCCTCCACAAGCATTAAACATTTACTTTTCTTGTAGCGAAGCGAAAGACAAGACAGCTAATTCAAATCAATCTTTTGTTATTCTGTCAAACTTGTTAGAAGAAAAATAGAAAATTTGGATTAGGTCTCCTTCGCATTGCTATATGCAGGTACAGTAACTATACAGCTATCCGTAGCGACGTGAAAGTGATCATATGTAGCTACAGTAACTCTACATCTATCCGTTACGACGTGAAGACCTAAAACGACAGAAAAAACAAAAGGAGAATTTGAATTTGGTCTAATTCGCGTCATTATGTGCAGATCTAGCTACCCTTATTGAAGCAACAAAAAAAAACCTAAAACGACAGAAGAACAAAAGAAAAATTTGAATTAGGTCTCCTTCACATTGCTACATGTAGCTAAAGTAACTCTAGTTACCCTTATCGACGCGAATGAAACCTAAAACGACGACTGAAGAACAAAAGCAAAGTTTGAATTAGGTCTACTTTGCATTACTATAGTGAGCAGTTTAACGAAATTTTCATAAACTGCTCACGTTTCTCAGAGCCGGTCAAACTGCTACAACCAAATGTATATTCTGCTGAAAGTAAACTAAAATCCAGTATTTAAAAATCGCTGTAATGTATGCTTTTCAGCAAAGCACAGATGTTTCTTAAATTAATTCTCCATCGCGTCACTATATGCAGATACAGATACTTTAACTATACTTACCTAGTGCTGTATGTAGCTACAGTAAGGTTTGATTTCCACTTATCAAAAACAAACTCTGTGTGAGAGGTAAAATTGATTTTTTTGAAATTGATCGCTCTCACACGGAGTACTTTTTGTTGAGTGGAAACCATACTTAACTCTACCTACCCTTATCGACGCGAAAGAGACCTAAGCCAACAGTAGAACAAAAGAAAAATTTGACAACCAAGTCGCGACAAAATTAAGTAAAATTTTAATTAGGTCTTCTTCGCGTCGTTTTGTATGTATAGCTAAAGTCAGGCATTCAAAGCGTCGTTATTCCCTTGACTGTAAGTCATGGGTTTTACAAAAGAAAATACACCGTACGTAACACGTTCACTATGATTAAAAATGTATGGAAATGTGATGAAAAAACGTTAAATGTTAAAGGTTTGTGTCCTTTGTTAACACTATAGCTTGAGTAAATCTCAACCGATTTTCAAAAAAATAATTTAATCTACGTAGTATTGAAATCTTCAGGTCAAGTTCGAAAATGGGTGGCATTGGTTCAAAACCATCTGATGGTAGTTCTCGAAAGAAGCCTTTTCTGTTTTCTGTTGACACGACAACTGGAGTAATCTCAACCGATTTAAAAAAAATGTTTGATGGAGAATGGAATTAATTCCTGAGGTTAGTTTCTTAGATTGATTATGTTGGTCTAACGAACAAGCTGATGTTGCTAACAGAATTTTTGTATCAATTTCAATAGTATATGTTATGTGCTTTGTAAGCAAAACCGAATAAATAGAACAAAAATTAATGAGTGTAAAGTTTGCGGCGAGCGCGAGAGCGAAGCGAGGGCCGCAAATCACATGAGTTTAAGTTTCATTGAAAACATGTGTCATTTCGACAAATAGATACATTTTGTTGAACACATTCATTACAGTTTGATTTTATCATGTTTACATTTCAAACAATCTGTAATGAGTCTGTTTTGCGTGTCACCGCCTTAGTGATCAACTCAGCAGTGTCTTAACCTGTTCTTTCAGAACCTTGCGAAAATGGGTGGTATCGGTTCAACCATCTGGGAGTACTTCTCAAAAGAAGCCTATTCTACTCGTTGTTAAGACGATCTGGAGTCTTGTTATTTGATTTTGGGCCGCAATTCACACAAATTTAAATTTTATTGAAAACATACATCATTTTTTACCGGGGCATTTTATATACAAAGTTTCGAAGATTCTAGTAGTTCTTCTTCTAAATGCGTTTTTGTGGCCATCAACACACAAAATTACATTTCATTAAAATAAATCAATTAATCATTGCCAATAAAAATAGGTTGATGCTATTTGCACACTAAAAGTAAGCTTCACTCACTTTGTTAATATTGTCTTTCGAAGAATTTTGTAAAAGGAAATATCACTCCTTTATCGTAGTATTTTGTAGAAGGAGTAAGACTCTTCATTGGTACATTTTGTAAAAGGACATATCACTTCTTTATCGTAGTATTTTGTAGAAGGAGTAAGACTCTTCATTGTTACATTTTGTAAAAGAAAATATACTGGGTAGATTTTGTAATAGGAGGCATCAATCTTTTCCGAAACATTTTCGTAACGTTAACTATTTATCGATTGAAATTGAAAACAAAATAATTTATCGAAAGATACTTGCAAGCTGATTCACTTGTAATTTTTTTTTTCAATCGTTGTAAATTTTCTTGCAGCCTTTTCAGTTGGCTGGCCGAATTATTATTTTTTCATTTATGGCTTTTTCTTAACAATTTTCTTACCAAAATATATGTAATATGAAACTGTTTGAATAATATAAGTTACTAAAATTGACAATATTCGGTTTCCGTGAAATAAATACAGTTTCTGGTGCCAAGCTCTTCAGTGTGCAAATAGTCACTTTATAATACTTTGGCTATTTGCACACGGTGCAAATAGAAACTGTATTATAAAGAGACTATTTGCACCGTGTTCAAATAGCCAAAGTATTATAAAGTGACTATTTGCACCGTGTGCAGCGAGCCTTTTCCATAAAAAATACTATTGAAAAGCTCAGGCAAACAGTCAAGGGATGTGACCCACGCAACAGGTGGGACCTAGTTTTACTATGCAATTAGTCAACGCACTGCGTTGCATTAGTTTCCTTCGCGTTAGTGTGAATATCAAAATTTGGGCTGTGATTTTCGATGAACATTCAATGCAAACCGGCTTTCATTATTGCAACAAAATAAATAATTTGTTTGTCTTTAAATTTCCGTCGACAATGGGATATCCGCTAAGTAAAAAAAAAATGAAAAAAAATGAGAAAAAAAACTAAAGAAGATAACTCAGAGATATTAAGCGTCTCAATAAATCAATCCTGTCAATTCATTAGCATTCGATTTTATTTGTACACACTTTGGTATACCTACCAGCAGGTATGTGAACACATATATACCACCACACATAGTGTAGTCTCAGCATTTTATGTGCTCACACACAATATGCTCACCGAACAAATCTGAAGAAACAGAAAAACTGGCAAAAGAAGATGAATAATTAAAAGAATTTTGTCAAAAAGTCCTACACGCTCGTTACGTTCTGTTGGTTGTTTTTTTTCGCGATTAATTTCTCACTGAAATGAATAAATCCGGGTTCGGGCGCCAGACAAAATTTGTATCTCGACTGTGGATGGTAAATTACATTCGTTCTCTTGATGAATTTGTTGGGATACAGAAAATGAAGAAAGGTGAGACAAGAAACATACAAAGCGAACCAACAATCGGGAACCTGAAAGGTGACCGGAAAATATTTCAAGCGATTTATTTCGATGCGACATATTAAACTCGTTGGAATGAGATGGTTCTTCGGATGGCTGAATGAAACTTTTTCAAGTTATGATTAGATTAGATTAGATTAGATGGGAGGGTGTAAGCCCAGCACCTAAGCCTCAGATGGGCCTGTTGTGCTATTGTACAAGTCTCTTGATCATATGGACTGTGATTTTACATCATATCTCTCCCGACTTAGATTGTTCACAAATCGACCGTGTGTTAACGTCCCATACGTTGTGAATTCTTCAAGCCGTGGGTGGTATGCAAATACCACAACCATCACTAATTGACCTGTACATTTCCCCAAAGATGGCGCTATCAACATTGTCATGTTGTAGCTCTTTCTACTATTGACATTATGTCGATATGGTTTCTTTTATGGAGAAAGCGAATGTTGGGTTTTTTGATATTTCCGACTTTGTTACGGTTACGGCTATTAGTTTTAGGTAATAGCAAGTGTCTAATCACCATAGGCCATGAGTTGCCTCTTCGTATAAATCGCCATGCCACCATGTGACTGAACTCGTTCTGGCGTTGCAGGTTGTAGCGTTTGAATGATTCGTATTTCGTCATATCCCTTGACATCCATACAACGTATCAATCAATAGATCTGTTAAACCTCGCGGTCATTTTGGAGTACAAGATAGTTTCTGTATCTTGGGATTGTACCACAGCAAATTTGTAAAAATTTGCTATGTGGTTTTGGGGTGTCAAATGAGAACCCGAGGCGTTTGTACCTTACCTGCACTAAAATTGACTGCCAGATGCCATACGGCAATGTGTCATTTTCGTACATTAATCGAGCACGTAATTTAGCATTAGCTTCTGGTAGAGTCGATTGTTAATCCGTACACCGACGCCACGAAGCACATGTTAAATAACAAAGAAAATAACACAATTGTTGATATCGCACAATGAGGCGAGAACGACTTTATTGATCAAAGAGAAAATGACCTACGAGAACAACACTTTGACTTCGTTAATAAAACCTTTAAAATAATTTCACCATTTAACCATTACAGCAAAATAAAAACACCAAAGCCGTAAAAGTTGGCACAGAAATTAGACAAAATCGAAAATGAATTCACACACAGCCACACAAAAGAAACACTTTTAGAGAGCAACGCATAAACACGTCCGTTCTCTGTGACTGCCGTTGTCCAAGCCAAGTTCAAGTTATGATAAAAAATGAAAAAAATGTTTATTTAAAAGTTTCAAATCAATTTTCGTCTTTATTTATTGCCGCAGTAAACATCTTTTCGATTCTAAATCCAAATCTACAGTTGAGTCCGTTGTGATCAAAAGTAGGTCTATTTCATCTGTCAAAGTGACGTTTTAAACGTCAAACATTAGAAACTCTATTAAACGGTCGGTAATTTCGTTAATTTTTACTTATTTTTTTAAAAACAATTTAAGAAAAATCAACGAAATTACTGACTACTTAAAAGATTTCTTATGTTTTACGTTTAAAACGTCACTTTGACAGGTGGAATAGACCTACTTTTGATACCAACGGACTCAGTTAGCCTCAGTACAATAGGCCTCTGTTTGCTGAGGCAGAAGCGCCATCTGTTATCATTTCTCTGGTCCGACAAATTTAAAATTTTTGAGTAAAATCTTTCTTGTACTGAGGCTTCACCACCCAAACAAATTCAATTTTTTTTCACATTTTCCCTAGTTATTATGATGAGAAGATCGGCAGCGCACATATTACAACAGAGGTGATGATGGTCATGGACAAAGTTGAGTTAGCTTAGTTCATGGCATACCATCAGTGGAATCAAAACGCACGTACCTTATATAGGCGCGATAGAATATCAGTAACTGGAACTGGAAGTAGCTCGTCATTGAACAGCTTCACCGTTTGCAACGACGTTGATGATAGCAAAAGTGCCATGATCTGATTGTAGTTTTGAGAGTAAATGTCAACGTCTACATGTCTTAACCTTGACACACCCAGCCGATTGAAAACATCGAATGAAGTCTGTGGTCTCCTCAAATTTCTTAACGTCAATTCCTCCAATTCTGCGCAACTGTTGCCGATTGCGTCTACGAGCTCGGTGCTGCAGTATACGGACCCTCCACACAAACTGAGAATTTGTATGCGTTTGTGGCGGCTGATAAACTGCGATACAGCGGTAGTATTGTCGTCGTTTATATTCCACGTTGCATGGTAGAGGAATTTGAACCGTTCCAGACTCGGGAAATTATTCTTGAGGATTGCTTCGCAACCCCTTGAATTGCCAATTTCCAGTTCAATCAATGAATTGCAGTTGATTTGTGGGGATGTGAAGTCCTTGAGGTTACAATAACGCAGAGACAGTCCCAGCAGCCGTTCTTGAAAGATCGACTTCAGTTGTAGACAAACGCCTTGAATACTTTTCATACCGTAAATGTCGAGGCGTCTTAACGTAACGTCCCCACAATATTTTGATATCTTTTTCACGGCAGCCTTCTTCTCGCGTAGTGAAAGTTGGCACAGGTTCGACCCGAAATGCTTCAGAATTAGTTCGGCATCATGCTCATTCACAGACTTTGAACTGTTCTTCCATTCGAAGGTGTAGCTGAAAAAGTTTGAGCTTGAAATGCTGAATTCCTTCGGGAACAAGCACTGGATTAGTTGTTTGAAGCGGACACAAGTGTCTGCAAGGGTGACCAGGTCCATTACTGACAGTGAACCGCTTGAAAATATTTCGAGAAGACAATAATCGTTCAAATCGAGGAGACACGTTCCGGTTTTGTGCTTCATTTCATTAGGCAGCACGCCTCTCATCTGCAATTCGAAATATAATTGATTTAGCATCATAATGGTGAGGAACGAAAGGACTTTTATATCTGACCTGATCTACGTTTCCTAGAGCTGATGATTTAGCTCCGATGCGATTGAGCTGTTGTTGCACGTTCATCGCAATTTTTCTTTTAATTACAAAACGAAGAACCGGCCCGGTAGCAATTTGGTAAAATTTGACGAGTTACAAAATGCGTGGTAGATTCAGTTGTTTACAAGCGAATGGTCACCAACAAGAACATGCGCTATGACATATGTTCTGTCATATCAGAGGTTGAAATATAGCGGCATCGGCTTATGTCAAAGTATATTGAATTTCATCAAGCGATGAGGTTTTATCAAACAGACATGTCGAAAAATATCGAACACTGAGTCCATTCAATACTGCACGAACGAAGTTAAACGTCAATGAACTGTGAGTCTCAGTCTGTGACCTGAATGAAAGGTTAAGTTGACGAGTATCATATAATGAACATGTTGTGTAGTCGGTATTTTCGTTCGAGTGTAGGGAATCTCGCATCATATGTATTGCAGTGCGAAATTCATATTCTAAAGTGAATCTTGCACGTTTTAAGATCTCGTAAAGTGAAGCCATGGAAAAGCGACACTGGGGTGCCAGTCTATAAAAGTGTGGTGAGAGTCCGACACTCGCGCCCCTGTTGCCTGTTTCCATAACTCACATCTTATTTCCTTGAACTTTCCCCCAATTTCCGCATCTCACATTCATTCGTTCTGGTCTGTTTTATTGGAATGAATGATAACAAAATTTTATTGTCTACAAATATGTCTTCACGTTGTAAGAGCGCTGCATATTCAAAATAGAAGTGTTCCACGGTCTCTCTAACGCAGCGGTAAATCGTCCCATTCTCATATAAGCGTAGCTTTGCACAGCGACGTACGTATCGCAATTCTTTTGTTTTATTTCAAATATCACATTTAGAACAAAAGAAATTCGATACTTCGCTGTGCGTAAGAACAGTTACTGAAAGGAAGTAAATTTAATTCAATTTCTGATGCGCACTTACGGGCTGAAATGGGGATTTGCTGTGCTGTGGAATCGACATTTTCTTTAGAGAAGCTCAGGCATTCCTCCTGCTACTAAAGCTACTTCCCTATTTAGCGTGAATTTCCCGAATATAATCACCACCTACCTCTATGGTTTTGGAATGTACAATGGGAAATGAGAAGCAAGGTAAACAAACATACTGAAGGTAACGCTCATCCGCAAGAACAAACGGACCCCTACTTTCCGGTGAATATAATGTTGGACACAAGTGTAATTCAAACATGCACATGCAAAACTCAATACTAAGCAACGCAGTGCCCCGAGGGTTTGCGTTACCTTCAGTATGTTTATATACCTTGATGAGAAGTGGCCACGGAACGCTTCGATCGATTATAAATTTCTGTAGTTATTTTGTTATCGAGTAACCAACTTCACATCTTGCATCTGATTAATCATGTTAATCATCTAAAGTGTCTTTCCCTCGATGTGCACTCTCCACACAAAAGTATCTTCTTTTCTATGTAAGTCGATGTCTCCCTGAACTGGATTCTCTCGCTTTACCAATTGAAACCACAACCTTGCCAACAACTACCCCAACTCTGTGAGGAGTTTCTCCAACTCTCATTTTCCTACTTACTTTTATGATGGAATATTGATTGTGACTGAAAGCACAGCCCATTCATCTAATTAATTGTTAATTTCTAATAAACATGTGAAAGGTGTTGGGTAATTAGCAAGTTGAATCACACAGTATTGATTAAATTTCGGTTTATTGAACATAATGACCCAACCAATATGTCCCATTCAATACACTCTCTAGCAAACAAACTTCGTTTTGACGCTGTCTGTCAAAATACCACCGTATTTCTTTCCTTGTAGAATCATACACTGTTTTCTAATTTTACAAGTAAAATGTAAAGGCTACGTCGCAAGTTTTCAAGTTGACATTTCACACAATCTGTAATGAGCGTGTTTAACAAAACCTGTCTACATTGTCAAAATTTGTGTGTCACTACCTTCGTGTTCAACTCAGAATTGTCTCAACCTGTTCTTTCAGAACCTTGGTTAAAACACTCACCAAATCTATTTGGCGCCACAGGAAAATTTTTATGCCACAGCCGTCGTGATCAAACTGAAAGTGTCTTAACCTGTTCTTTCAGAACCGTGGACTAAATAACTGGGTATAGACTGTAATTAACATGGCCTGTTTTGAGAAATTTACAGGGCAATACATACAAGATGTAAATTCAACATACCGGTTCACTCACGTCAAATGTGGTTAGGTTGCTAGAGAGAGTATTGACCCAATACATTTGTCATTTCATTCATTTCAGTAATATTGGATGGGGAAGTAGTGAACACTGACCACATTTGACCTACAAAGTTTTAACAGAATTGACTCGCAATAGTATCGACCGCCAGCAAACTTTCATTGCGTTACAAAGAAAAATGTTCTTGCAAACAATCTTGATCTTGACAGTGTTGTGCACTTTGACCCCGGTTAGCAGTGCTCATCAGGAGATGATTCTAATCGGCCAATTAAACGGCTTTTTCCATTTTGACCACAACATTTTTTGGATAGACACGGATGTGGACATTAATCCATTTATAAGTAGGACCGAATTAACGCCCCGAAGTATGTACTCACTCCAAGCAAATTTTGGCGAGTGGAGTGTTGAGAGTAAAAATACGTTTGTCATTGTCGCTCTGGCTTCCAGTAAATTTAACCAGACGTCTCGTTTGCGGGAACGATTAGAGATACTTCAAGATCGTCAGATCAAGACCAAAATTGGAATATTTTTCCCGGTGTTTGCGTCGATGGACGATTTGCAGGAATTGTTTGAATGGTGCAAACTGAATCTCATTGTGGACATTTTTGCAACCATTCGGTTCCATCAAAGTTTAAACATTTTCACTTTCGATCCGTTCGGGCCGGTAACGATGGTCAATCTGACCAGTTCTGCGCCGGACAACTTTTTTACCAATAAAATATCGAAATACAAACGACTAACAGTGGAACGATTTGGCGGCGACCATGGTAGTTCAATACTTTGGCCGACTTCTTTCGATATCGAGGAACTTTATATGGAAATCAGGAGGAGTCACATGGATCTGGATTCAGATCCTTTTGAGAATGGAATTAATGTCATTCCGGCGATCAGTTACGATTGTGACACTCGAGTGTATCCTTTAGCAATGCTACCTCAAGTCATTGTAGTTCCACTGTCTTTGCCTTATTCAGATTTTACGGCCTATCTGCTATCTTTCACATCCGACAAATTTTTTGCCTACTTGTTGATTACAGTCGCTGTGTTGATGCTCCTACTAACAATATCTCGCTTCATCAAACAGAAAAAGATTCGATTCTTTCAAAGCGTCACCGATGTGCTGAGCCTTGTAATCAACGATAACACATCCATAAGTTATCAGCGCCTGACCCTGATCGAATGCTATCTCATTGTTCCGCTAACGTTTGCAGGGATTGTCTTTGCAAATGGCATCCTATCAATTTTGCAGAGCTTTCTGACACGGCCCGTCTATGAGCACCAAATAAACAGCATTGAAGAGATCTACAGGTTTGTACACATGGTGTGAAGGGTTGACTTGAATTGCGAACCTGTTTTTTGATTCAAATGGTTTCCAGGTCCAAGTTTCCTATTTTTACGTGGGGAAGTTGGGAAGAAGTGGTGGAAAGTGCGCTGCAAAGTCAAACAAATTTTGAAAATTGGAATGATACGATTGTAGTGATTGACGAGTACGATCTGGCGAATGACATAGGTCTATACAACAGAATTGCATTTATAGCTAGTTCGACAACTGCAAGGCTGTTGACAGACACTCAAAAACGGTTGAACATTAGAGGCTATCACAATACTCATATCCCGGTTGGCCATCTCTTTCTCTCGTATCCAATAGATAATCGATTTGTATTTTGGGAACGCTTAAACGAAATCGTTCTTGCCATTCAATGTGCTGGCTTATACGATCAATGGGAACGGGAAAATTTTGCCCGATTCGAAATGAAAATTGTAAAAACGAATCAGCAACGTTTAAGCACCCAAAGTGACGGCCACAACACTGACAATAGTTTGGGTTTTCCCATTTTTATTTGCTATAGTTGGTTTGCGAGTACAATTGTTTTCATTGTCGAAATTACTTGGAATAGTAGATTATATCGGATGCTGCGAAAGTAATTCATTACATGAGGCCACCTCATTGAGGTGACAAATTTTGTGTTACTCACAATAAAAGCAATAAAAGATTTTACATGCATCGAAAGCCGTACGTCTCATGTTTCCGGCTGTGATGGCGCAGCGCCATCTCTTATCATTTTAGAAAACACAATTTTAGATTTATCAGAGTTTCGAAAGTCATCGACGCTCCCACACAATTAGGAGATTTTCAGTGCATGGTATTTTGACACAAAATTTGAATATTCAAATTTTGCGCCAAAATATCATAACCAGAAAACATTTCATTGACTGGGAACATCGATGATTTTTTTAACTCTAAAAACTATCAAATATGTTCTGAGCTTAAAAAAAGCAAAACTGCAACTTTCGTAACTCATCTTAATGATGTGAATAACGTGACATTTGAAACGAAACTAAAGTGGGGTTACGTCTGAAAGTACCGTAACCGCAAGATGATCCAAGAATTCTAACGACTAACAGCTTATGTTGCCGTTTGCAATCTGTGTTCGATTAGTAATTCACGTCGTAAGTGTGCCTAAAATTTGAATTTTAAATGAACGATTCGATGAAAAATTGAACCTAAAAGTACATTTCAACGCTTCATTGTATGAAAATGACGCTACGTTAGAAAGACCTCCGCACGTTCCATTTTGAATTTCGACCGCACTTACGGCGTGAATACTTCCGACGCAGGATATTCGATGGCTGCTAGGAATTTCGCGCCGCGTCATTCACAATAGTTGACAAAATGACACATTTTGTATAAGGAAAATGTCACTTTGTGGGTTATTCTGAATGACACGGCGCGAAATTTCTCAACACCTATTCGATAGGTAACTAACTTTCGCATTCGGTTTCCAATTGCAAAGTAAAAATACGTGTCATATAACTGCAATCGCACGTATGACGTAATTGATATATTTTTTCGGGCGTCATATGTTTTACCAACGCTCTTCAAGCAGTTGAGGTACTGTAGTTAATCTAAATATAGTCCGTATTGCATGATCTCCAGAGCAATTTTATTGAATCTCTCCATCAATGGCAATCCTCTTGTTGTTATTGCCATTGTGTACTCATACAAACGGTCATCATTTAAAATCTGTAAGTGGAATGAAACGACCTGCCCTAAAAGCGCCATACAAATACACTTAAATGCTTCAATCTATCTGACTTAACGAAATCCTCAAATGTTACTCTACCACTGTGTAATCGTTCCACTGAAACGCAAAACTTTCCACTGAAGCTCATAATATGAGCCTCATATTGCATTGTACAACTTGTCATGACTTAGAATCTTAACTCGTTTACACATTAACATTGAATCTATGACTTGTGACAATTAAACAGCCGCAACCCATGCTTCATGCGGTACTTTTGAAAGAAAAAGTGAAATAGAATCTACTCATCCAGAATAATACTCTTAAGAGGTGAAGTGATGGCGCCGCCGTAAAAAAAACCAACAGAAAGATGGAGGTATCGGGTAATCTGGCACATGGTGCAAAAAGAATGCACTTTTAAACTACGTAAAAGGTGAACTCGCACACGCAAGTTTATTGCTGCAAATGCTTTTTAGCCATGTCATGGACTTAATGACCTGTTTTACAAAATTTTGGTATCGAAAATTTGTGTGTGAGTTCACCTTTTACGTAGTTGAAAAATGCGTTGTTTTAGCACCGTGTGCCAAATTACCCCACGCCTTTGGCGTATTTTTTCGCAGCTACAGTTGAAGTCATAGAAATGATTCTGAGAGTTGGAGTGTGAGTTGCCGTTAACATTTCTCTGGTTGAAGTTAAGGCCAAACATGAATTATCTGTTGAAATGATATCAACGGTAGCGCATCCTCTCACGGGACGTGTTGAAAAAATCGAGGTAGGTATTTTTTTTTATTAAAGTAAGCCGCTCTACTAGCGTAGATCACGCACGGGGGCCTCCGTTTGGGCCCATTGTACTGGCTTTGGGGTAAGGTTAGACATTCGCTGTTGTATGGGACTATCCCAAACTAACGGTGTAGCTCGGAATGTCCTCCGATTGCAAAGATCTATTTCCTCAGGCTCTGCCTGAGTATGTTTTTGTCAACACATTACTTCATCTATTTAATGATGAAAGTGACAGAAACAGCAGTGAAATTTTTAAGGAAACGATATCAACGAGCATTACATGTCTGAATATGAAAAAGAACAAAAAGTCTTGTACAAAGCGTATACGTCTGTACCGTTTGTACCGATAAAAATATCATTCTGCATTTCCAATGGAAATTTTCCTTACAAAACAAATTCACTGTTCAATATGAATTTTAACTTAGTTTTGCTCAAAAGAAGTCCAAGTACCGCTACAGCTGTAAATAACAATTAGATAGTTTACACATTCAATTATGGGAAATCTTTTTTTGTCAGCAAAATTATTCTTTTTTTGCAGCAAAATTATTTTTTTTATCAGCAAATTTATTCTTTTAGTTCAGCAAATTTATTGCTATTGTGACCAAATTTAATTCTTCGTCTGCAAATTTATTTTTTTGAAGCAGCAAATTTAATCTTATTTTGTCAGCACATTTATTTTTTTGCAATCTGCAAAATTAAATATTTTTTTAGCTATTTTTTAGCAGCAAATTTATTTATTTCTATCAGCAAAGTTAATACTTTTGTCAACAAATTTATTTATTCGTCATCAGCAAAATTAATTGTTTAGTTTAGCTATTTTTTAACAGCAATTCTATTGATTTTTAAGAGCAAATTTATTCTACTTTTGTCAGCAGATTTATTTCTTGTCATAAGCAAAATTAATTGTTTATTTTAGCTATTTTTTATCTATTTTTGGTGAAATGGATTTTCATATATGCTTTTCGTCACTAGTGGTGAAATGGACTACAAAACCCAATGCTTATCGAGCAACACCTCTAACCATTCGGCTATTGAGATATATAATCGCAGTGTAACAATTTTCAAAAGTTCATTTTTCGCAGCTGGTTGCAGAAAACGTTGTATGCAACTCGTTGTGAAAGTGGTAGTTTTTGTCACATGCTTCGCTCGCTTCGCACGTTTGATAACATTACATCTAGTGACACAAACTACCACTTTTCGCAACGAGCTGCAGAAATTACTATTTCACGTCTTACGTCAACGTAAATAGTTATTGACACTACACGGACAATTCATTTCTTTTTACGAAATGGATACCAATTTTCATTGCACTTAAAAAGCGTTTTAACACGCCGAGCGATCCGGTCCATTGCCCCGGAGCGAAGCGGAGGGCCGCAATGCGAGCCGGGCGCCGGAACGGTGTCGGTAACTTAGGAGTTAATTTTTTTTCTCTCGCATCGTCTAATAATTAGTCTGTGTAATTCATTGCCCATAAAGAGCGTTTTAACACGCCGAGCGATCCGTAAACTTAGTTAAAGTGAAATTATTATGAAAGGTGTGCAAATTACGAAGCCTCATTCAAATCGAGGGATAAATGCTTTTTTAGGCACTAGGTGTGTAGATTGTCACTCGATACCGCAGGTCGAGCGTGACAATACACATCGTGTGCCTAAAAGATCTATCACCGAGTTGTGTACAACGTTTTTCGCAATAAAGGCAACGGAAAGTTCTACTTTTCGTCGCTTGTTGAGTTGACGTTTTCGTGTTAGTGGTGTTAGTGATATAATTTTATATGTCCTACTGCGGGACATATGCTGATTGAAGATAGTAATTTTCCTACTTATAAAAAAATAAATTTGCAATTGAAACACTAATAAATTTGCTGACAAAAAGCAATAACTTCGAGGTATTAATTTTGCTGTTCGAAGGCATTAAAAGTGCATATTACAAAACAATAAATTTGCTGACTACAAAGTAATAAATTTGCTGCCAGGGATTTGCTGCAAAAGAATTATTTTTGCTGCTTAAAGTCAGTAATATTGCTGCTCAGAAAGCAATAAAGATGCTGTTCGAGTACTAATAAGTTTGCTGAAAATAAGACTAATTTTGCTGATACAAAACACTAAATTTGCTGATAAAAAAGATTAAATTTGCTGCTAAAAAAAAAATTTGCAGAAAAAAAGAATAAATTTGCTGATGAAATAAATAATTTTGCTACTAAAAGAATAAATTTGCTGACAAAAAAATAGATGCCATTCAATTATATCATGAGCCATCAGGCAAGAGATCCGTGGATCATTAGAATCAGGTTCATTAAGAGTCCCGACATAGAGCCATACGGCGAAGAGTTCTTTCGAACGATTGTACAACAATTGTACCAGAAATTTCATTGTAAATCCAAACAAAATCATCGCTGTTCATAAGCACATGTCCGTTAACAAAAGAGAACAATAGAATTGTACAAGCCGTACATATTGATCAAAGAAAAAATGGTTCACGAGCAAACGATTTTGATTTTGTCAGTAAATTTTAAATTATTTCACTATTTGACCACACATAATTAGCCAAGAAACATCGAAAGCATCAAAAAGCAGCACAAATTTAGACAAAATCACAAATCTATTTACACAAAGAAGCACAAAAGAAACACTTTCAGAGAGCGACGTATAAACACGTCCGTTCACTATGCCGTTCACAGCAGGAGGCAGGTGTAGTACGGTACAGAGTAATGAAAGGAAGAGGTGGCCTATGTGTCGAACTATCGTGTCACCGCATATATGATTAAACATTACCTCCCCCCTATACCACTATAATAACTTGGGCATGAGTCAACAAAACCCTAAAAGAAGATGATTTGGCCTTCTTCCGTTTGAATCTTTGCTGATCCTTGACAAACATTTTGTATGGTTGTCACACGATTCCGGACGATTCAGAGTTGCAAAACACGAAAACCGATGAAAACGCACGATTTTCGAAAATTGCATGTTACTAATGGATGATTAGGAGCAGTGTTAGGAGAAGAAAAAAGTTTTACCTTCCGTATGATCCCAAGAAACCATATATTGATCGGTCTACGCGGCTTACCCGTAGCTTGAAGAGTTGTTTTTCAAAATAGGCAGGTTCTACAATCATCTCAATGTTGAAGATCTACAATTTTAACCAACTTAAGTATCACAGAATGACTGCATTTGGCATTGCCGTTTTCTGGGTTTTCAAGGACTGTGGTTTTGTATCCTGAATGGTGGACATGGTAGCACTATTTGGGGATGGTAGAATTCTCGCGACCCATTCCCATCCTGGCAATACAACTCGGCTTATAACTCGGCTATGGTAACAGATTTTTAACACGGAGAGGGTGCTCGGAATAGTTAAGGCTAACGCACATAAAGTACGAGTGTTTACACTTGGTCTCGGTGCATCCGCATTACATTATTTGGTTGAAGGAGTTGCCACAGCTGGTGGTGGAACAGCGGTTTTTGTAGATTATAACGAAAGCATGGATAAGAAGGTTATCAATCAACTGAAAAATGCATTGCAACCGTCACTGTTTAATGTCACAATAAAGTGGAATGAATCGGCTACAGATGATGTTCCAGAGCTGAATACAGCTAGAACTTTAATCGGCTACAACAAACCAATCGAGACTGAAGCAGTGACCTCAGAATCGCGCCTTTCGGGGATCAAACAATCACCCAAGAAAGTTCGTCCAATATTTGACGGGTCACAGTTGTTGGTATTTGGAATTTTCAAAAATGGTGGTCCGAAATCGGTGCTTATTACGGCGCACACACCTGATGGGCCACTTACTTTGCGAATAAAGGTAAGACCATGGAGAGAGAGTGTCTTTGAAATACTAACAAAAAACACCTTGAAGCATTCTCCTTCCAATAATCTCGACGGAAATGGAAATTTACTTCATCGTCTTGCAGCGATAAAACTGATTCGTGAGCTGGAAATGGAAGTTTCTGCATTGCAATCCGAACATTCGGAAGCAGAGAAGATCTTGAAAAACGAAATCATAGAAATTGCATGTCAGAACGGTACTCATGTTTAAATCGAGCAATTCGCTTTCTGCACGAGGTTCGATAACTTTTTCCTCGTTTTTGTAGGAATTGCGTCCAGATACACTTCCTTTATTGCCACTGACGTGAGAAACGACAAGCAATCGGAGGAAAGCTGGGTGATGGTAACAAGACATGTACCTAGTCAAATTGCACATGGTTCATATGGTAGCGGATCTTATAGTTCGGTTAATAGGGTGGCCGACGCATCCTACAGCGATTATGACGAAGAATTAAGTACCATAATTAAGACTCAGTTAGAAACTGTGTCAACGATGCGACTCATCAATCTTCAATCGTATGATGGATCATTCAGCTTGAACGAAGAATTATCACAGATCTTGGGGAAAACGTTGCAGGAACTCAAAGCAGGTATTTGAATATTGAATTTGAATGTCAGTTCGACATTACACTTGCATCAAAACTTTCTAGCATGCGTCACACATAATTTGTCCGAACAAAAGTTTGCAACGGCATTGGCAGTAGATTTTTTCAGAAGTAAACTAGCCGACGAAAAAGACCGATGGGAATTGATTGTGTCGAAGGCTCAGCAGTGGTTAAGTAGTGCAGTCCAACCAGAAAATATGAACGCAGTTACCAAATTGGCATCAGACTTTCTAAAATGACGCTGAAAAATGTGACCGTCACCTTTTATTTGAGACACGAAAGACTCTGTTTTTGTGTGGTTTGTACCGACTTCAACTAAAAATAAATAAAAATAAACGGACTTAATGATAACTCAACACACAAATCATTTCACGACGATACAACTTCCAACTACAGCCCATTGTATCCAACTTTGGAAAATTCCATTCTTAATTTTGGGCCAATTATAGAAACGTTTCCACTTCTCCATACTAACGGAGCAACTAACTAACACAGGCAATCTGAGCAATCTGAAAATACGAAATTTTGCTGATTTACCATGATCCAAAAATCAAGTTTTTGAAATGCAATATCTCGGATGTGTCTTAACTGTGTTTCATGTGTATGCGTAGATTCCAACATTGCCATAACCCAACATTGGAGTCAAAAAGTTGCTTGAAATAGCAAGGTTCTGAAGAAACAGGTGACAAATAGATACATTTTGTTGCCCACACTCATTACAGATTGTCTGAAATATCCAAGGTTCTGAAAGAACAGGTTAGGACAACTCTGAGTTGATCACAAAGTTTGTATGAAAAAAGCAACTTAACAAAAAAAAATTGAACTTTCCAAAAAAAAATCAATTTCTCACACTATCTCACACTTGAAAAAAGTCTAAATAAAAAAGTCGTTGCATACGAAATTTTTTTATTTAGGACCATGCGACGAGTTTATATCAATTATTAGCAAAACGAGCCATCAGAACAGTCGGAGCGTTTGCTGCGACTGAGCCCCGTACAAACCCGTATATCTATTGCGTACGTGACCCTAATGCGTCTGTCACCCTACTTTGACCGTAAGCCTATGCGCCGGTTAAAGTAGTTAAAGTAAAATTATTATGTAATGTGTACATCTTAGAAATTGCGCATAGCGCAATTACGAAGCCCCGTACGACGTTCCTTTCAAATAAAACAAAACTTTCAAATAGCCTTAAAATTTTAATTTATTGAGTATAAATACACAAACACATAGGCCTAGTATCGACCTCAGTCCGAGGATCCAAATTTAATTTTTTTTCAACAACATTCTATTCGGCCTTTGATTACCTTCCAAATGAAACAAAAAATACGAAAAACGTATGAAATTTGCTCGAGTTATATGTAAAATACACATAGGGCCCTAGTAGCGGCCTTAGTCCGAGGACCCAAATTTAATTTTTTTTCAACAACATTCTATTCGGCCTTTGATTACCTTCCAAATGAAACAAAAATTACGAAAAACGAATGAAATTTACTCGAGTTCTATGTAAAGTACACATAGGGCCCTAGTAGTGGCCTTAGTCCAAGGACCCAAATTTATTTTTTTTTTCAACAACTTTCTATTCGGCGTTCGATTACCTTCCAAATGACACAAAAATTACGAAAAACGGATGAAATTTGCTATTTGTTATATGTAAAATACACATAGGGCCCTAGTAGCGGCCTTAGTCCAAGGACCCAATTTTTTTTTTTTTTTCAACAACATTCTATTCGGTGTTCGATTATCTTTCAAATGAAACAAAAATTACGAAAAACATATGAAATTTACTCGAGTTATATGTAAAATACACATAGGGCCCTAGTAACGGCCTTAGTCCAAGGACCCAAATTTAATTTTTTTTTTCAACAACATTCTATTCGGTGTTCGATTATCTTTCAAATGAAACAAAAATTACGAAAAACGGATGAAATTTACTCGAGTTGTATGTAAAATACACATAGGGCCCTAGTAGCGGCCTTAGTCCGAGGACCCAAATTTAATTTTTTTTCAACAACATTCTATTCGGCCTTTGATTACCTTCCAAATGAAACAAAAATTACGAAAAACGGATGAAATTTGCTCGAGTTATATGTAAAATACACATAGGGCCCTAGTAACGGCCTTAGTCCAAGGACCCAAATTTAATTTTTTTTTCAACAACATTCTATTCGGTGTTCGATTATCTTTCAAATGAAACAAAAATTACGAAAAACGGATGAAATTTACTCGAGTTGTATGTAAAATACACATAGGGCATAGGGCCCTAGTAGCGTCCTTAGTCCGAGGACCCAAATTTAATTTTTTTTCAACAACATTCTATTCGGCCTTTGATTACCTTCCAAATGACACAAAAATTACGAAAAACGAATGAAATTTACTCGAGTTCAATGTAAAATACACATAGGGCCCTAATAGTGGCCTTAGTCCAAGGACCCAAATTAAATTTTTTTTCAACAACTTTCTATTCGGCGTTCGATTACCTTCCAAATGACACAAAAATTACGAAAAACGAATGAAATTTACTCGAGTTCTATGTAAAATACACATAGGGCCCTAGTAGTGGCCTTAGTCCAAGGACCCAAATTTAATTTTTTTTTTAACAACTTTCTATTCGGCGTTCGATTACCTTCCAAATGACACAAAAATTACGAAAAACGGATGAAATTTGCTCGAGTTATATGTAAAATACACATAGGGCCCTAGTAGCGGCCTTAGTCCAAGGACCCAAATTTTTTTTTTTCAACAACATTCTATTCGGAGTTCGATTATCTTTCAAATGAAACAAAAATTACGAAAAACATATGAAATTTACTCGAGTTATATGTAAAATACACATAGGGCCCTAGTAGCTTTTCACTTCTAAGGCCCTAACTCACGGTCCACTCACCCGATTTTAAAAAACTTTTTTTTCCTGGATTGGTACAATACCTATCATTTGCCGTGTCATTTACATTTCCATTGTTTATTTTGCCATAAATATCACCAAAAGACCTTAAATCACTTAGGTGGCCCTAACTCACGAAGGGCCGACCCGAATATGCCCATCTTCAAACTTAGCCTCACTATTTTGACTATCTTTCAGGGAAAAAAAAATTTTTGAAATCGGATTTGATTTACTCAAGATATCGACGTGACGGACAGACGGACAGACGGCCCAAATTTTTATTGCGGATTCGTCATCTATGAACATAGGCAAACACTTTGCCCTTACCGTCTGCTTCGAATTCCATCAATTACACACGGCATCGTAATCCTATAAGCCCCTTCGTACTTCGTACGGGGCTAAAAAGTTAACGGTACTTTTTTGAGAAAAGTCAATGCCTAAAATAATTTGTCGAATTCTGTGACGCCAATGTGTTTTTAAACCGTTGGTGTATGCAAGTAGTTGATGGGAGCCTTTACAATCACATTAGCGCGCAAAAAATAGTGTTTAGAACGAGCGTGGTAAATTTCTGCCATGGATAGAAGACCAACTAATACTTCCACCTTTCCACCTATCATAATGTTTGTAAAATTGGTCTTTCTAGTCCGTCCCTTTATTTTAAAACAAAATAAACACATTTTTTCGCGATTCTCCTCGTGAGAATCAATTTTCCTCAGTACACTTCGATCCATGGCAGAAATTTACCACACTCGTTCTAAACACTATTTTTTGCGCGCTAATGTGATTGTAAAGGCTCCCATCAACTACGTGCCCACACTAACGGTTTAAAAACATATTGGCGTCACAGAATTCGACAAATTATTTTAGGCATCTAAGAACTTCCACTGAGAATGGTTGAATCGTAAACTGGCAAGCAATAGTAATGGATGTAATCAAACATATTTAACGTACAAAAATAAACGCAAATCCAAAGAAAATAGAGTCAAAAAAATACTTTCTTGATCAATTTAATAACATTTTGAGTAGGACCAGTTATTGGTGGGTCAGCTCTAATAGCATGGTCTATGCAGTTCGGATCATAACAAATGAGGTGTCGTTGTAAAGGTAAGACGTGAGGCTATCAAGTGGTGAATGTAGCATCAAAATATGTTGACTTTCACAAGTCAGAAACTTTCAGTAGGGTTGGCAATATTTTCAAATTGACTTTTCTCAAAAAAGTACCGTTAACTTTTTTTTGCTAATAATTGATATAAACTCGTCGCATGGTCCTAAATAATTATCCATAAAAAAATTTCGTATGCAAAGACTTTTTTATTTAGACTTTTTTCAAGCTCACCTTGTATCTGTAGTGAGTGCGTTTATAGAATTTGGTGTCACCCGCATTTCAAACAATCTACAATAAGTGTGTTCAACAAAATGTGTCTATTTGTCAAAATGTGTGTGTCATCTGCCATAGTGGGTGTCTTAACCTGTTCTTTCAGTGCCTCGGTAAATATGCCCAGTATTTCCAACCGTCATTTCGCTGTAAACTCCGTCTTCCCTCTTTTATAGTTAGGCTCGTTGTGTGTTTTCTAAAGTAAGATTTAAGACATTCCTTCTTCTAGTGCTCTTAAAAGAGCAATACTTTGTGGTACATTGGTATGTTTCAACTCTCTTCATATACATTTATGCTGGTGTCTAAGAATCTGATTTTTGGCAAACCTTCAGTTGATCTCTAGGAATAAAACTCAAAATTTGAAAGGAAAAATCTATTCAAAATCGGTAACAGCTAGAGAAAGCCTACGAGAGGCTGCAAGGCTGCAAACTTTGGGAGGTCACGCAGATACAGATACGCTGGTGAAACACCACAGTTGATGATAAAATGGCAAATTTCATATAAACGTTCCTCTACTGTGATGATTCTCGTCGCCGTAATGATGTGGTGGATTTTTTTATATGGAAAATCATCAGTAGTGGTGTTTACAGCCTTACAAATAATAGGAATTTGAGTACCACGTGAAGTTAGCGCCACCTGTTCATAATTTCTGTAATTTTTTATTGTTTTTGACCTTCATTGCTTGTTTCTAGTGATTTTATACCAGCTGTTGCTAATTTTGCATATAAACAATGTTTGTTCCAAATAGCTGTAAACACGAACTTTGGCAATCCGAACCACGATGATTTGATCCATAGCAACGTCGCTTACGAGACATTTCATACGCGACTTACACACAAATATTATTGAGGTTATAGTTCTATGGATGAAATTTGACAATTCATACATTCTTTCGATATCGAGGAGCTTTATATGGAATTCAGATCCGTTTGAGAATGGAATTAATGTCATTCCGGCGATCAGTTACGAATGTGACTGATATGATTATTGGACTTAATACCGTGAAAACGCTATGTAAATGATTGACTTCACTGGACATCCATCCTGTGCTACGCTTACTTCGTTACTCACTGTCATTTCAACGACTTCAGCATATGTTAAGGTGCAGTCCAACGTTCAATCACCCGCAACATTTGACCGAAATCGACAATTTCCACCGTATCACCTTAGAAGCAATCAACAATGAATTGAGCGATATATCTTGGACTCAAGCATCGTTACCACTGGCATTTGCAGCCCTAGGTATCAGAAAAATGGTCGACTTAGCGCATCCAGCATATTTCGCTTCCGTTTATCAATCGCAAGGCCTTGTCGAACAGGATACTTGCCAAGTTCAACTTGTGGCAAATCATTGGTGTGGGACGTTACTGTGGTTGATACGGTTGCCACAAGCTATTTGAGATGGAGTTCGGTACGTAGTGGATCGGTAGCTGACAATGCAGAACATGATAAGCATAACAACTACACTGGCCTCAAAAATCAATATATCTTCACGCCGCTGGCTTTCGAATCCTTTGGTTCTGTTTTAGTTTTATTGTAAAATGCAAATATTGTGAATAAAAATTCAGAAAAAAAAGTGACACTTGAGTGTATCCTTTAGCAATGCTACCTCAAGTCATTGTAGTTCCACTGTCTTTGCCTTATTCAGATTTTACAGCCTATCTGCTAGCTTTCACATCCGACAAATTTTTTGCGTACTTGTTGATTACAGTCGGTGTGTTGATGCTCCTACTAACAATATCTCGCTTCATCAAACAGAAAAAGATTCGATTCTTTCAAAGCGTCACCGATGTGCTGAGCCTTGTAATCAACGATAACACATCCATAAGTTATCAGCGCCTGACCCTGATCGAATGCTATCTCATTGTTCCGCTAACGTTTGCAGGGATTGTCTTTGCAAATGGCATCCTATCAATTTTGCAGAGCTTTCTGACACGGCCCGTCTATGAGCACCAAATAAACAGCATTGAAGAGATCTACAGGTTTGTACACATGGTGTGAAGGGATGACTTGAATTGCGAACCTGTTTTTTTATTCAAATGGTTTCCAGGTCGAAGTTTCCTATTTTTACGTGGGGAAGTTGGGAAGAAGTGGTGGAAAGTGCGCTGCAAAGTCAAACAAATTTTGAAAATTGGAATGATACGATTGTAGTGATTGACGAGTACGATCTGGCGAATGACATAGGTCTATACAACAGAATTGCATTTATAGCTAGTTCGACAACTGCAAGGCTGTTGACAGACACTCAAAAACGGTTGAACATTAGAGGCTATCACAATACTCATATCCCAGTTGGCCATCTCTTTCTCTCGTATCCAATAGATAATCGATTTGTATTTTGGGAACGCTTAAACGAAATCGTTCTTGCCATTCAATGTGCTGGCTTATACGATCAATGGGAACGGGAAAATTTTGCCCGATTCGAAATGAAAATTGTAAAAACGAATCAGCAACGTTTAAGCACCCAAAGTGACGGCCACAACACTGACAATAGTTTAGGTTTTCCCATTTTCATTTGCTATAGTTGGTTTGCGAGTACAATTGTTTTCATTGTCGAAATTACTTGGAATAGTAGATTATATCGGATGCTGCGAAAGTAATTCATTACATGAGGCCACCTCATTGAGGTGACAGTTTTTGTGTTACTCACAATAAAAGCAATAAAAGATTTTACATGCATCGAAAACCGTACGTCTCATGTTTCCGGCTGGGATGGCGCAGCGCCATCTCTTATTATTTTAGAAAACACAATTTTAGATTTATCAGAGTTTCGAAAGTCATCGACGCTCCCTCACAATTAGGAGATTCCCAGTACATGGTATTTTGACACAAAATTTGAATATTCAAATTTTGCGCCAAAATATCATAACCAGAAAACATTTCATTGACTGGGAATGGGAACATCCATCGGGGTAGGGTAATCTCGCACACCACACAAATTCATGGTGTGCGAGATTCACCTCTAAGTGGTGAATCTCGCACAGTCATGACTTTTCGTTTAGAGGTGTGCGCCGATCTTAAAATAGTCGGCGGCGGTGCGCCGACTGGTAAGGAATCGGCGGCGGCGCGCCGGGAGAAATTTATAGTCGGCGGCGGTGCGCCGATCTGCGCGCCGATAAATTTACAAAAAAATCTAAATTTTTCGAAAATAATGCAAAAACACTGAATTCTTACTGTCTTGCGATCTGAAGTATCAACCACTTATACAAGGGGAATCAACTGAGACGTATCTCACCTTTTATATTTTGAATGTACAATAACTGACCTATTATTTTAAAAACATCTAATTTAATGAATCCAAGAATGATTAGTGAGTTTGCGTAAATGACATATAAGTTAACTTATCAGTTGGAAATTTTAAGTCACATCTTCATACTAGATGTTCTGCAGGTTTCTTATTTCCAACTATAATGTATGCCATTTACGCAAACTCACTACTATTATCTTTCAATTTATGCAATACCCGTTCCTGTTGCCTTTAGTCAACGCACTTCTATTATGTGATGCTACGATGGGTTTATTCGAAGTAGCTTTTTACTGAAATGTCCTTTCCCATCAGTAGATGGCAAAACGTTTTCATGCAAACTTTAAAATACCAGTTCAAGTCAAACGTTTGCTGCTGTCTTGTGAAGGGTGTTCTTAGAGCAACTGACGATGGCCAGACCACGCTGGCCTGGGACCGCTATTAACACATGAGGTCGAAACAACGATTTTTCTCTTGAATCACTCACAATTTGGAGGGAAGAGCTGAAGTAGCTCTGTTTGTTTTTATTGTTTACTCTCGTTTTTTCTTATTTGCTCTCATTTTTCTGTTGTAATCAGGCTGTTGTTGTGTTTGTTTTTGTTGTTGGTGTTAATTTAATTTAGTTAGGGAACGAGGAGCGAGAAGTGCGTTGCTTTAGTCCATCTTCGATGTAGGAGTGAGATCGTAGTAGAAGGTTTTCGCAAATAAGAGATTCAGATAAACTTAAATTTATAAGTAATAAGCGTAATAAGTGTATAGACTACGCCAAAATGATTTTTTCCCAAATTTTTTTACATAAAGCAGCTAAAAATTGAAAATAAAGATATCCGTGTCTCGTCTTTTGACGAAAAAACTTGAAACCGAAAAGATTTTCCACTTTATAAATTCCTGAAACATGTGATTTGCGCCATTTTCTACCCAAATTCCATATAAGGTCTTAAGTTTGCCACTTTACAATTACATTAGTATCACACAGTTTTGACTGATTCACTGAATTTTGTTCTCTTTCTTCTTCCTCTTATCTGCATCAACAGACAATAAGAGAAACGTCGTCTGCCGCCTGCCGTCTGCCACGCTTCATTCCATTGCACAGAAAATAGAGTAACGTACCCAAGGGTTCACGGTAAGTGAGGATACAGAAAATACAAATGCTGTTTCGACCTCGGGTATCGATGGTGATCCCCAGTTGTATCCATCGATACCCTTCCCAAGACAGCAGCAAACTTTTTCTTTGGACTAGTATTTAAAAATTTGCATAAAACACTTGCCATCTGCTGATGGAAATAGGATACGTTAATAACGTTATAGAAAGCTACTTCGAAGATAACCCTATCGTAGCATCAGAAACAAAATCACTGTCGTACAGTGCAGGTAAGAAGAAAAACCCAAAGTTTTTACAAATTTTTTTTAACCAAAAACTCATTTCTACGCATATAGAAACCTGACTTATAAATTAAGAGAGATAAACATTTGCTAAAACCTTGTACTCAGGCACACACTTTTGTATAGATTTTTCAATTTAAGTTTATATTGCCGCCCATTAAAATGGCTGGAAGCACTAAACGTATAAAATTTCGGCGCGACGAAAATACAATCGGCGGCGGCGGCGGCGTGAGCTATTATTTTTCGGCGGCGGCGCGCCGAAAATATAGCAAAAAATCGGCGGCGCGCCGGCGTAAAATCGGCGGTGCACACCTCTATTTTCGTTACATGTCGTAAAAGGACGCATACTATGATCGCGTGTGCGAGATTCCCCGACACCCCTAAAAACTATCAAATATGTTCTGAGCTAAAAAGAAAGCAAAACTGCAACTTTCGTAACTCATTTTAATGATGTCTTGTGAATAACGTGACCTTTGAAACGAAACTAAAGTGAGGTTACGTCTGAAAGTACCATAACCTCAAGATGATCTAAGAATTCTAACAGCTTATGTTGCCGTTTGCAATCTTTGTTCGATTAGTAATACTTCCGACGCAGGATATTCGATTTTTCCGGCAACTTTCGCATTCGGTTTCCAATTGCAAAGTAAAAATACATGTCATATAACTGCAATCACACGTATGACGTAATTGATATATTTTTTCGGGCGTCATACGTTTTACCAACGCTCTTCAAGCAGTAGAGGTACTGTAGTTACTCAAAATATAGTCCGTATTGCATGATGTCCAGAGTAATTTTATTGAATCTCTCCATCAATGGCAATCCTCTTGTTGTTATTGCCATTGTGTACTCATAGAAACGGTCATCATTTAAAATCTGTAAGTGGAATGAAACGACCTGCCCTAAAAGCGCCATACAAATACAATTAAATGCTTCAATCTATCTGACGTAATGAAATCCTCAAATGTTACTCTACCACTGCGTAATCGTTCCACTGAAACGCAAAACTTTCCACTGAAGCTCATAATATGAGCCTCATATTGTATTGTACTCATGACTTAGAATCTTAACTCGTCTACACATTAACATTGAATCTATGACTTGTGACAATTAAACAGCCGCAACCCATGCTTCATGCGGTGCTTTCGAAAGAAAAAGTGAAATAGAATCTACTCATCCAGAATAATACTTGAGAGGGAGGGATTCTTTTGAAAAACAGCCTACCGAAATCGGACGCATTTTCCAGTGGACTTTTTTATATGTGCCTAGAAAGGACTTCGACCCTAGAACCCAAAACCACTTTCCAAAAAATTCTTCGAAGCTTTTGTGACTGGTGAAAGGTGATCAAAAACCGAAAACTTGCACTTTTCTTACCAATATTTCTCCAGTTAGACGAACCGTACATGGTGGTGTGGGGTATCATTTGAAAGGTAATTTTATGTGCTTTTGGGCCAAATAGGGTCTTATGGGGTTTGGATGCATATGCGATGAAATATGAGAAGTTGAAATGTTTAAGTGCCCATATTTCATCGCATATGCATCCAAACCCCATAAGACCCTATTTGGCCCAAAACCACATAAAATTACCTTTCAAATGATACCCCACACCACCATGTACGGCTCGTGTAACTAGAGAAATATTGGTAAGAAAAGAGAAAGTTTTCGGTTGAAAACTTCAACTGCACATATTTCAGTGTCGATGAATTTTAAACCCAATAAGTCTCTATTCGGCTCAATAGTACATGTGATTACCTTTCTAATAACACCCCACACGACCCTGTATGGCACGTGTATCCGGAGAAATTTTGGTAAGAAAAGTGCAAGTTTTCGGTTTTTGATCACCTTTCACCAGCCAGACAAACTTCGAAGAATTTTTTTGAGAGTGGTTTTGGCTTCTAGGGTCGAAGTCCTTTCAAGTTACCTATATAAAGTTCCACTAGAAAACACGCCCGATTTCGGTAGGATTTGCAAATATTATATTCACCGGTTGCATGTTTCAATGCCATCCTCAAACTTCCGTCATCGTATTTGACACTAACCGGAAACAAGAACTCATACCTAGAACGAATCCTAGCACATTGAAATAGCAATCGACAGGCATGGAATGAAGGAACAGCTATTGACCAAACGTTCATTACAGGCTCTGGTAAACACATTTAAAATAAAAATTGCCATACCGTGAGAGCTTCCTTCGCCGAACGGATACTTTGACCCATCATGGATCCAGACCTGTCCAATACGAATATCAGTTCCGTCTTCTGTTCCTTCAATTTGAAACTAGGCAGCAATTGAATCATAGCAGCAGTAGAACCATTGCCATTGTCCGAATTCTGAATAAAAAATTGGAAAATGATGACGTTCTCATGGATTGAGTTAACAAGCACCCATTATTACCTCTGAATACAGTCTTGGCTGATGCTTTTCCCGTGGTTCAATAATGATCACAAAATCACGATCCATGTCGGTTGTTTGTCCCGACAATTCTACGGTAGCCTTCTGCCAGTCATCATTTTCGAACGTAGTTGCTTCAGATTTCTCTACGGTCACTGTATGTGTGGGACTAACAACGGACTTAATTCCACCTTTGGACGGAAACTTCCACTCTCATCGACAAAGGTGCTGGTGATGACGATGAGAACTTCATGTTCCTAATATCCATCGCTTGGGATCGGTTTCATTGCAGAAATGTAACGCGGTGCAATTGTCGTTGGTATATAGAAGCGAATGTTATTTGTTCCGGGTTCATTTTTTACTTCTGTAACGTATTCGATGGTAACCTTCACGCGAGCGCCCTGGTCGCAAACTACCAACTCGAAGCTGAACATGAAACCGTTATAGATTTGATCAAGTCAAGTTCAAAGTGTTTACTCACTTTGAACATATCAGCTTTAATCTCCTCTCCCAGGAACGCTGTCGTTCTATTCGCCACTGCCTGATCATACGTCCGTTGCTTTCCTCTTTGGGTTTCACTACGCCCTTAAACATTTCATTTTTGTCGTTAGCTACACGAGACTGTACTATACTGACAACGAACATACTTTGATCATTCTGTCATCCAGCTCCACTCGAAATTTGGTCACCGCTCCATCCGGATCAATTGGAAAGTAATAAATAGCCTCAATCGGCTGCTCTTCCTTGTTCATATAGTTTTGGTTATTTCCACTTGCGCCACAGCATGCAGCACCAATGCAGTCACATACACAGATAGCAATGGAATTGGAGAGACTTCAGGATGAGCTGCATCCACCATTGACACTAGCCACAGGAAATATTTTTGTATTCTCCGAAGCTATTCGTAAACATGATTTTGATTCCAATATTACTAGTCGAAGTCAAGAACGATACTGAAACTGATGATGTTCCATCCTACATGTCTTCTTATTTGTATCAGCAATGTTGTTATTCCCAAAAAATAAACATAATTTCATTATCACCAAGTTTTGCGTTATTTTATTTCGCTTCATTGAAATTCCGCGAATTTAGATTTTGATTACGAATTATTCAACACACGACAGCACTACATGCTGCTTTTTAATTGATTAAAATTTAGAAAAAATTAAGCAAAAAAACACAAAATCATTAAATTTTTTATCAAAATGCAACCTAATGCCAGTCGTTTGTATTGCCAGGATGGGAATGGGTCGCGAGAATTCTACCATCCCCAAATAATGCTACCATGTCACCATTCAGGATACAAAACCACAGTCCTTGAAAACCCAGAAAACGGCAATGCCAAATGCAGTCATTCTGTGATACTTAAGTTGTTAAAATTGTAGATCTTCAACATTGAGATGATTGTAAAACCTGCCTATTTTGAAAAACAACTCTTCAAGCTACGGGTAAGCCGCGTAGATCGATCAATAATATGGTTTCTTGGATCATACAGAAGGTAAAACTTTTTTCTTGTCCTAACACTCGCTCACTATGACTTTTCGTTACATTCCGTAAACAGAGACGCATAAACTATGATCGCGTGTGCGAGATTCCCTGACACCATGATATCCTTGAAACATCACCGTACTAACAAAAAGGAAGTTTTTTCCGAAAATGCACCCAAAAAATAAGAACGCACATCGATTCAGAGACCTAATTGGGAGCTCAAACAGCATTCAGTAAAAATCGGACAAGTTCCTTCCGCATACAAAATATATTCATTTCAATGAAATTTTCATACACTCGCTGAAACCGTTTTGTCACAGTTCATGAGTGGACATATTTTGAATGCGAAACTAAATTTTTATCTTATAGTCAGTAGTCATACCTTTCTAAAGCGATAACGACGACCTCTCAATGTATTTAATGTGAGAAAAATGCACTTTGTTTGACTTGAAAATTGTCGTGAAGCTCGCTAAAACAGCGGTAAATGAAATTTCAAGAAATGAAAAATTTTGTATGGGAACGGAAACTGGTCCGATTTTACTGAATGATGTATTGAGCTTCCCAATAGGTCCCTGAATCGATGTGACGTTCTTAGTTTTTGGGTGGCATTTCGAAAAAACTCTTTTTTTGTTGAGAGGGCGTGTGAAACAGAGCTGATGTTGCGATTTGTGTTCGCGTTAGAATTTCGCTATTGTAGCCACAGATGCATATTTGGTCAATTTATATACTGACACCAGCAGGGCCAGTATCAGGCTGGACATACTAAATTTAAAAATATTTTTTCAGATTTGTTGAAATGATACTCTGCAGTCAGCACATCTAATCTACTAAACTGGCCGATTAGTGAGTTGGCATTGGAACACGCAAATCTCGTGCCGTATCATTCGTGACGCGACGAACATCAGCGTAGCATCTGGCACTCGTTGGCGAAAATATGTCCATATCATGCAGCACCGGGGACACACCAGCACAGCGAACTACACATTGGGTCGGAGAGAGTTTGGCTCGATCTTGTGGTTTGGCTTAGAAGAGTCAACACTGTTCCGCCGTTCACCAAGGCTTCGATTCGATGGCTCATGTCTCAAAATCTTTTGGACTTGAATGACTTGGACAATTTTAAAAACTTGGGGTAGAGCAGCGTCTCGTTTCGATCAGAGTTAATCTCCGAATTTGAAAACGTCGAGATTTTGCAATTTTACTCTTCGAAAAATTTCGCAAATTTGAAGAACTCAGATTTTTGTTGGAATTAACTTGAAGCATTCGCGGATTAGGAGTAGATTAAACATGGAAAGCTGTAAATACAATAAACACGAGGCTCCTTTTACCTTTACGACTATAGTGGGGCTGGTGAACACAGTTTTCTAAATGAGTATAGCCAGAAAAGTAATAACAGTTAAACAAAACTAGCGATCACTGGGTTGCATTATACTCACAATAAAGAGAAAGTGGGCGGACCAATTCTATTTAAAGTCAGAGTCGAAGGCAATACAGAGAGCCGTTGTCATTGTAATTATCTTGAAGTCAAAGCGACACACGCTGCGGTTACCAGTAATTGTTTGTATATGAACTTTTTGGCTTAAATAAGAAAATTAATTTTTAATTTGTTTATGAAAAATGGCTTTTGTCTATAGAAGCCTACAGCCTAGTGTAAGCATATATCCACAACGGTAATGGTTTGCTTGAGGCAATGACAGTCGCTGAATTCGCTTCAAGTAATTTATCTAATTCAAACTCAAAATTTACCATTTTTCTGATACCTGAAGAAGAAAAAACTTCCGAATAGACCGATTTTCTGCTGTATACGGCTGCATTGTTCTGTCTATGCAGTAAATAATTCCATCCTGCTATAGGATACCCATTTCAACTGTGGTCGGTGGTGGTGGAAAAACAAAAACATTCCAACTATAAGCTTTTCAGAAAAAATGATATAATGGCGGTCAGTTTGCACGTTTTCGAACATTATGATGCTGAAGTTGGCAGTAAATAGTTATTTATCTACCAAGGTAAGAGTAGGAAGGTAATTTTTTCGCACTAGATGTCGATTGTCGACCCGAAGCGAAGCCGAAGGTCGAGCAAAGGGACCGTCGTGTGCGAAAATACCGGCATAATCCTACCGTGGCAGATACAACGTTTTTCGCAAATTTTCGGAGCCATAATCACCTGTTCCACTGGGCAAATATTGGCCAAAATTTTAACCAAACATTCACAAATGCAAACGATCAAGCAACCCTGTTCTATATACACATTGCAATGTGATGTATAAGAGCGCGCCTAAATAAATTCAAAGTAGTCACGAATGGCTTAGTATCGTACGCTTCAACAATACGTTCTGTATATGTGTGACTCTGTAGCCGAATGGCTATGGTCCGTTGCTTGGGGTTTGGAAAGAATTTTGGTGTTGGAGTGTTCAAGCATGCCCTGTCTGTGCAAAGTTTTTATTTATAAAATTTTTAGTACTTTCTTAAGCGTACTCGACGAGCTATGTTAGCGTGCGAAAAAAATGTGAAAAAGCCAAGTGGCGAAAAAAATAATCAAAAACGCACTGTGAAATAAATACGCTTCAAACGAACAATTAAATACGATGCATGGAAAGGTGATGATTAATGGACGGGAATTGCGAAAAATTATATTTCGCTCTTCTTCGGTCTTCTTATCAAGAAATGTGAACGAGCTCACTAGGAATCAAAACGTGTTCAAACGATCGTATATTTTTTAGAAAATGCATACGCTTGATACCTAGTGATGAAAAGATTTGATGATCGCTTTGACATCTCAAAAAATCCTGTAATTCATTTATATGAACACCAAAATATTATCCTTGGAATAGATCGAAGAGGTGCTACTCGAAGCCAGCAATTAAGATTCTTGATTTTCATCACCTCTTATCTACATCCAATTAAATTAGAATCAACATCTGTGCATAGCAGTTTTCAAATCATAAGTCCATAATGGAATTTTCATACGTGCGGCGTTGAATAACCCCTATTTTCCTCCCACTTACTCAAAGCGTTGAAAGAGATGGCGTTTGTGACGGGCTCGTCTCTGATGATAGTGCAAGTGAGAAAATTACTTCCATTTTCCACAACTCAAGTTTGTGTCCATAGGACGCACGATGAAAGTAGATTTTCAAATGTGAAATTTCGACCGCGAAAATGAACATTTTTCACTTTTACCCGAGTTATTAATTAATGGATTTTACGATGTTGAAGACAGACGAAAAGAAGTGCTTGAAAGCGTGAAAAGTTGCGGTTTCCGGCAGCATGTATATAATTATTTGTTGCACGGACGCTCGATTAGAATACGAAATTTGTAACTCGGCTCATTGATAGAAGTGCCCGCCCTCTTGAAACAATTAACTATTTTTACTTTGAAGTCTTAAGAAAGGGGCCTGTGTGATATTGTATTAACAAGTTTTTAATGCAGTTTGACTTCCTCACCAGCATTAATTCTTAGTATCACTATCGGCCAAGTAAATCGGCCAAAAGCAAGTATCATAGCCCGCCAAGAGTTCATCTTGGATCAAACATCACAGATGCCAACCGCACTTTACTCGAAAGTATTAGTATACGGGACTATTTATAAAGCGAATCGTGATAATACGAGGACCAGTAGCTGCCAAAAATTTAGAGATCCGAAGCAACGGAGTGAGGCCAGGCGCAGGACGGCAAGAATAAAAAAGTCTCAGCATGAGGAATGGGAGGATATTACGTCTGATAAAATATAGACAAGACCTTTCATTAACTTAATTCAAAGAATCTTACTGTATTTTCAAACGTTATGTAACACCTAAAATATGAACATATAAATCAATTACAGTTTGTTCGACAAGACAGACGCTAAACGTGAAAACCTACAAGTATGAGCTCAGCATTACTAATAAGGATCTGCAATGTAAATATTGTCATTTCAGATGAATATGCGGTAATGGTCTAATTACCATATAAGGAACTGTTTTAACAGTTTAAACCACTCAAAATTTGAAAAATATCATCCCAATAAATAATGTAATAATTTAGGAAGCGCGAGGCGAGAAAAAAACATGTTGAGTGCAACACCCTAATTGCGCATCCCCGAAGTATTCACAAAATCACATCCTTGGGAATCTAAATTTTCATCGTTTTATGCTAAGTTGAGTTAACAAGCACCCATTATTACCTCTGAATACAGTCTTGGCTGATGCTTTTCCGTGGTTCAATAATGATCACAAAATCAAGATCCATGTCGGTTGTTTGTCCCGACAATTCTACGGTAGCCTTCTGCCAGTCATCATTTTTCGAACGTAGTTGCTTCAGATTTCTCTACGGTCACTGTATGTGTGGACTAACAACGGACTTAATTCCACCTTGGACGGAAACTTCCACTCTCATCGACAAAGGTGCTGGTGATGACGATGAGAACTTCATGTTCCTAATATCCATCGCTTGGGGATCGGTTTCATTGGCAGAAATGTAACGCGGTGCAATTGTCGTTGGTATATAGAAGCGAATGTTATTTGTTCCGGGGTTCATTTTTTACTTCTGTAACGTATTCGATGGTAACCTTTCACGCGAGCGCCTGGTCGCAAAATACCAACTCAAGCTGAACAATGAAACCGTTATAGATTTGATCAAGTCAAGTTCAAAGTGTTTACTCACTTTGAACATATCAGCTTTAATCTCCTCTCCCAGGAACGCTGTCGTTCTATTCGCCACTGCCTGATCATACGTCCGTTGTGCTTCCTCTTTGGGTTTCACTACGCCCTTAAACATTTCATTTTTTGTCGTTAGCTACACGAGACTGTACTATACTGACAACGAACATACTTTGATCATTCTGTCATCCAGCTCCACTCGAAAATTGGTCACCGCTCCATCCGGATCAATTGGAAAGTAATAAATAGCCTCAATCGGCTGCTCTTCCTTGTTCATATAGTTTTGGGTTATTTCCACTTGCGCCACAGCATGCAGCACCAATGCAGTCACATACACAGATAGCAATGGAATTGGAGAGACTTCAGGATGAGCTGCATCCACCATTGACACTAGGCCACAGGAAATATTTTTGTATTCTCCGAAGCTATTCGTAAACATGATTTTGATTCCAATATTACTTAGTCGAAGTCAAGAACGATACTGAAACTGATGATGTTCCATCCTACATGTCTTTCTTATTTGTATCAGCAATGTTGTTATTCCCAAAAAATAAACATAATTTCATTATCACCAAGTTTTGCGTTATTTTATTTCGCTTCATTGAAAATTCCGCGAATTTAGATTTTGATTACGAATTATTCAACACACGACAGCACTACATGCTGCTTTTTAATTGATTAAAATTTAGAAAAAATTAAGCAAAAAAACACAAAATCATTAAAATTTTTTATCAAAATGCAACCTAATGCCAGTCGTTTGTATTGCCAGGATGGGAATGGGTCGCGAGAATTCTACCATCCCAAATAATGCTACCATGTCCACCATTCAGGATACAAAACCACAGTCCTTTGAAAACCCAGAAACGGCAATGCCAAATGCAGTCATTCTGTGATACTTAAGTTGGTTAAAATTGTAGATCTTCAACATTGAGATGATTGTAAAACCTGCCTATTTTGAAAAACAACTCTTCAAGCTACGGGTAAGCCGCGTAGATCGATCAATATATATGGTTTCTTGGGATCATACAGAAGGTAAAACTTTTTTCTTGTCCTAACACTGCTCCTAATCATCCACTAGTAACATGCAATTTTCGAAAATCGTGCGTTTTCATCGGTTTTCGTGTTTTGCAACTCTGAATCGTCTGGAATCGTGTGACAACCATACAAAATGTTTGTCAAGATCAGCAAAGATTCAAACGGAAGAAAGCCATATCATCATCCACTTTGTAAGTGCAAACAAGGACTTGCGTCACTTTCACCCTTTAGGGTTTTAGGGTTTTGTTGACTCATAGGCATGCCCAAGTTATTATAGTGGTATAGTGGGGAGGTAATGTATAATCATATATGCCGGTGACACGATAGTTCGACACATAGGCCACCTCTTCCTTTCATTACCCCTGTATCATACTATACCTACCTCGATTTTTTTGAACACGTCCCGTGAGAGGATGCGCTCCCGTAGATATCATTTCAACAGATAATTCATGTTTATCCTTAACTTCAACCAGAGAAATGTTACCGGCAACTCACACTCCAACTCACAGAATCATTTCTATGACTTCAACTGTAGCTGCGAAAAAATACGCCAAAGGCGTGGGGTAATTTGGCTCACAGTGCTAAAACAACGCATTTTTCAACTACGTAAAAGGTGAACTCGCACACAAATTTTCGATACCAAAATTTTGTAAAAGAGGTCATTAAGTCCATGACATGGCTAAAAAGCATTTGCAGCAATAAACTTGCGTGTGCGAGTTCACCTTTTACTTAGTTTAAAAGTGCATCACTTCACCTGAGGGATTCTTTTGAAAAACAGCCTACCGAAATCGGACGCATTTTCCAGTGGACTTTTTTATATGTGCCTAGAAAGGACTTCGACCCTAGAACCCAAAACCACTTTCCAAAAAATTCTTCGAAGCTTTTGTGACTGGTGAAAGGTGATCAAAAACCGAAAACTTGCACTTTTCTTACCAATATTTCTCCAGTTAGACGAACCGTACATGGTGGTGTGGGGTATCATTTGAAAGGTAATTTTATGTGCTTTTGGGCCAAATAGGGTCTTATGGGGTTTGGATGCATATGCGATGAAATATGAGAAGTTGAAATGTTTAAGTGCCCATATTTCATCGCATATGCATCCAAACCCCATAAGACCCTATTTGGCCCAAAACCACATAAAATTACCTTTCAAATGATACCCCACACCACCATGTACGGCTCGTGTAACTAGAGAAATATTGGTAAGAAAAGAGAAAGTTTTCGGTTGAAAACTTCAACTGCACATATTTCAGTGTCGATGAATTTTAAACCCAATAAGTCTCTATTCGGCTCAATAGTACATGTGATTACCTTTCTAATAACACCCCACACGACCCTGTATGGCACGTGTATCCGGAGAAATTTTGGTAAGAAAAGTGCAAGTTTTCGGTTTTTGATCACCTTTCACCAGCCAGACAAACTTCGAAGAATTTTTTTGAGAGTGGTTTTGGCTTCTAGGGTCGAAGTCCTTTCAAGTTACCTATATAAAGTTCCACTAGAAAACACGCCCGATTTCGGTAGGCTGTTTTTCAAAAGAATCCCTCAGGTGAAGTGATGCACTTTTAAACTAAGTAAAAGGTGAACTCGCACACGCAAGTTTATTGCTGCAAATGCTTTTTAGCCATGTCATGGACTTAATGACCTCTTTTACAAAATTTTGGTATCGAAAATTTGTGTGCGAGTTCACCTTTTACGTAGTTGAAAAATGCGTTGTTTTAGCACTGTGAGCCAAATTACCCCACGCCTTTGGCGTATTTTTTCGCAGCTACAGTTGAAGTCATAGAAATGATTCTGTGAGTTGGAGTGTGAGTTGCCGGTAACATTTCTCTGGTTGAAGTTAAGGATAAACATGAATTATCTGTTGAAATGATATCTACGGGAGCGCATCCTCTCACGGGACGTGTTCAAAAAATCGAGGTAGGTATAGTATGATACAGGGTAATGAAAGGAAGAGGTGGCCTATGTGTCGAACTATCGTGTCACCGCATATATGATTATACATTACCTCCCCACTATACCACTATAATAACTTGGGCATGCCCTATGAGTCAACAAAACCCTAAAACCCTAAAGGGTGAAAGTGACGCAAGTCCTTGTTTGCACTTACAAAGTGGATGATGATATGGCTTTCTTCCGTTTGAATCTTTGCTGATCCTTGACAAACATTTTGTATGGTTGTCACACGATTCCAGACGATTCAGAGTTGCAAAACACGAAAACCGATGAAAACGCACGATTTTCGAAAATTGCATGTTACTAGTGGATGATTAGGAGCAGTGTTAGGACAAGAAAAAAGTTTTACCTTCTGTATGATCCCAAGAAACCATATATATTGATCGATCTACGCGGCTTACCCGTAGCTTGAAGAGTTGTTTTTCAAAATAGGCAGGTTTTACAATCATCTCAATGTTGAAGATCTACAATTTTAACCAACTTAAGTATCACAGAATGACTGCATTTGGCATTGCCGTTTTCTGGGTTTTCAAGGACTGTGGTTTTGTATCCTGAATGGTGGACATGGTAGCATTATTTGGGGATGGTAGAATTCTCGCGACCCATTCCCATCCTGGCAATACAAACGACTGGCATTAGGTTGCATTTTGATAAAAAATTTAATGATTTTGTGTTTTTTTGCTTAATTTTTTCTAAATTTTAATCAATTAAAAAGCAGCATGTAGTGCTGTCGTGTGTTGAATAATTCGTAATCAAAATCTAAATTCGCGGAATTTTCAATGAAGCGAAATAAAATAACGCAAAACTTGGTGATAATGAAATTATGTTTATTTTTTGGGAATAACAACATTGCTGATACAAATAAGAAAGACATGTAGGATGGAACATCATCAGTTTCAGTATCGTTCTTGACTTCGACTAAGTAATATTGGAATCAAAATCATGTTTACGAATAGCTTCGGAGAATACAAAAATATTTCCTGTGGCCTAGTGTCAATGGTGGATGCAGCTCATCCTGAAGTCTCTCCAATTCCATTGCTATCTGTGTATGTGACTGCATTGGTGCTGCATGCTGTGGCGCAAGTGGAAATAACCCAAAACTATATGAACAAGGAAGAGCAGCCGATTGAGGCTATTTATTACTTTCCAATTGATCCGGATGGAGCGGTGACCAATTTTCGAGTGGAGCTGGATGACAGAATGATCAAAGTATGTTCGTTGTCAGTATAGTACAGTCTCGTGTAGCTAACGACAAAAAATGAAATGTTTAAGGGCGTAGTGAAACCCAAAGAGGAAGCACAACGGACGTATGATCAGGCAGTGGCGAATAGAACGACAGCGTTCCTGGGAGAGGAGATTAAAGCTGATATGTTCAAAGTGAGTAAACACTTTGAACTTGACTTGATCAAATCTATAACGGTTTCATTGTTCAGCTTCGAGTTGGTAGTTTGCGACCAGGCGCTCGCGTGAAGGTTACCATCGAATACGTTACAGAAGTAAAAAATGAACCCGGAACAAATAACATTCGCTTCTATATACCAACGACAATTGCACCGCGTTACATTTCTGCCAATGAAACCGATCCCCAAGCGATGGATATTAGGAACATGAAGTTCTCATCGTCATCACCAGCACCTTTGTCGATGAGAGTGGAAGTTTCCGTCCAAGGTGGAATTAAGTCCGTTGTTAGTCCCACACATACAGTGACCGTAGAGAAATCTGAAGCAACTACGTTCGAAAATGATGACTGGCAGAAGGCTACCGTAGAATTGTCGGGACAAACAACCGACATGGATCGTGATTTTGTGATCATTATTGAACCACGGGAAAAGCATCAGCCAAGACTGTATTCAGAGGTAATAATGGGTGCTTGTTAACTCAATCCATGAGAACGTCATCATTTTCCAATTTTTTATTCAGAATTCGGACAATGGCAATGGTTCTACTGCTGCTATGATTCAATTGCTGCCTAGTTTCAAATTGAAGGAACAGAAGACGGAACTGATATTCGTATTGGACAGGTCTGGATCCATGATGGGTCAAAGTATCCGTTCGGCGAAGGAAGCTCTCACGGTATGGCAATTTTTATTTTAAATGTGTTTACCAGAGCCTGTAATGAACGTTTGGTCAATAGCTGTTCCTTCATTCCATGCCTGTCGATTGCTATTTCAATGTGCTAGGATTCGGTTCTAGGTATGAGTTCTTGTTTCCGGTTAGTGTCAAATACGATGACGGAAGTTTGAGGATGGCATTGAAACATGCAACCGGTGAATATAATATTCAAATAAAATTTTGTCACAAACCACAGCACTGCTTCCAGCATGAACACTGAATTGACAAGTGTCAAATTGAGGGACTTTAGTGATAAGAGCTACAGCTCAGTGGTGTTTGTATTGTATGTTTTAACTCATACAATGAAAACAGGGCATCTATCTGCACAAAAGAAACGCAGTGCCTACTCAGCCTCCGAATATTTCGTATGTTGATGCTAGAAGCAGTGCTGTGCACAATCCCGTAATTCAATGAGCTTTTCTTTTAAACAGAATTGAGCGCCGATCTTGGTGGTACCGACATTTTTGAGCCATTAGAAGCATTGTACGAAACACCATCGATCGATGGATACTCGAAGCAGTTCTTTATTCTCACCGACGGCGAAGTATGTAATTCATTTCTGACTGTCTTATTTTCACTATCACTCGGCTATGGTAACAGGTTTACGACACGGAGCGGGTGCTCGGAATAGTTAAGGCTAACGCACATAAAGTACGAGTGTTTACACTTGGTATCGGTGCATCCGCATCACATTATTTGGTTGAAGGAGTTGCCACAGCTGGTGGTGGAACAGCGGTTTTTGTAGATTATAACGAAAGCATGGATAAGAAGGTTATCAATCAACTGAAAAATGCATTGCAACCGTCACTGTTCAATGTCACAATAAAGTGGAATGAATCGGCTACAGATGATGTTCCAGAGCGACAAGCGTCCGATTTTGTTGTGAATACAGCTAGAACTTTAATCGGCTATAACAAACCAATCGAGACTGAAGCAGTGACCTCAGAATCGCGCCTTTCGGGGATCAAACAATCACCCAAGAAAGTTCGTCCAATATTTGACGGGTCACAGTTGTTGGTATTTGGAATTTTCAAAAATGGTGGTCCGAAATCGGTGCTTATTACGGCGCACACACCTGATGGGCCACTTACTGTGCGAATAGAGGTAAGACTATGGAGAGAGAGTGTCTTTCAATTACTAACAAAAAACACCTTCAAGCATTCTCCTTCCAATAATCTCGACGGAAATGGAAATTTACTTCATCGTCTTGCAGCGATAAAACTGATTCGTGAGCTGGAAATGGAAGTTTCTGCATTGCAATCCGAACATTCGGAAGCAGAGAAGATCTTGAAAAACGAAATCATAGAAATTGCATGTCAGAACGGTACTCATGTTTAAATCGAGCAATTCGCTTTCTGTACGAGGTTCGATAACTTTTTCCTCGTTTTTGTAGGAATTGCGTCCAGATACACTTCCTTTATTGCCACTGACGTGAGAAACGACAAGCAATCGGATGAAAGCTGGGTGATGGTAACAAGACATGTACCTAGTCAAATTGCACATGGCTGGCATGGTGGGAATCGGATGAGTGCGGCGGCATTTCCAGCGCGAGGTTCATATAGTAGCGGATATAGTAGATATGGTGCGGTCGGATCTAGTGGGATCGGATCTAGTGTTGTCGGATCTAGTGGGATCGGATATAGTGGGATACAATCTAGTGTGAGCGGATACAGTGGGAGACATTATAGTCAGCAACCATCTTACAATTATCAGCCTTTACCTTACAATTATCACTCATATGGTGCGACTCGCTATTCGGGGACAACCGCAAGCAGATCATATAGTTCGGTTAATAGGGTGGCCGACGCATCCTACAGCGATTATGACGACGATAATAGTACTAAAAATAACGCTGCATTAGGATCTTCGTCCACGTTGATGCGACTCATCAATCTTCAATCGTATGATGGATCATTCAGCTTGAACGAAGACTTATCACAGATCTTAGGAAAATCGTTGCAGGAACTCAAAGCAGGTATTTGAATATTGAATTTGAATGTCAGTTCGACATTACACTTGCATCAAAACTTTCTAGCATGCGTCACACATAATTTGTCCGAACAAAAGTTTGCAACGGCATTGGCAGTAGATTTTTTCAGAAGTAAACTAGCCGACGAAAAAGACCGATGGGAATTGATTGTGTCGAAGGCTCAGCAGTGGTTAAGTAGTGCAGTCCAACCAGAAAATATGAACGCAGTTACCAAATTGGCATCAGACTTTCTAAAATGAAGCCGAAAAATGTGACCGTCACCTTTTATTTGAGACACGAAAGACTCTGTTTTTGTGTGGTTTGTACCGAATACTTCAACTAAAAATAAATAAAAATAAACGAACTTAATGATAACTCAACACACAAATCATTTCACGACGATACAACTTCTCTCACACACATATACAAATTGGCTTTTATGTAGCACTTGTATGAAGACTTTGGGGAGACCTAGCTTCCAAGGCATGGGTTGTATCCAACTTTTGAAAATTCCGTTCTTAATTTTGGACCAATTATAGAAACGTTTGGGAGTTACCGAGTTACAGAGTCTCCATACTAACGGAGCAACTAACTAACATAGGCAATTTGATCAATCTGAAAATACGAAATTTTGGTGATTTACCATGATACAAAAATCCACTTTTTGAAATGCAATATCTCGGCCAAATCTTAACCGTTTTTCACGTGTCATATCTCGTTGAACTCGTATGGATGCCTAGATTCCAACATTGCCATAACTCAACATTGGAGTCAAAAAGTTGCTTGAAATAGCAAGGTTCTAAAGAAGCAGGTTAAGACGCTTCTGAGTTGATCACGAAGGCGGGTGACAAACAAATTTTGACAAATAGATACATTTTGTTGAACACACTCATTACAGATTGTCTGAAATGTCCAAGGTTCTGAAAGAACAGGTTCCACTCTGAGTTGATCACGAAGTTTGTATGAAAAATGCAACTTAACAAAAACAAAATTTAAGTCGATTTCAAACAATCTACAATGAGTGTGTTCAACAAAATGTATCTATTTGTCAAAATGTGTGTGCCATCTGTCTTCGTGGGTGTCAAGTTGACAAGCCACAATTAACTTCAACGTGTTAAGAGCGCTCACCCCTTGGCAAATTTTTAGCCTACATTTGTGCGCAAAAATATTCTTTTTTTTATGATTTCTCTTAACCAAAAAATTTTTAAAAAAATAATTAAAATGATTCAAGCATGCAGTGCTACTTCTAAGGGAAATTTTGGTTTGTTAGTCAAAACTTTATCTACTGGGAGAAAACATTGTTTCTCCAAGTGGGATAAGTTATTCACCTCAAACCAATTTTTCCTTTTAAAGTAACACATTTTTGCATGCTTGAATGATTTTACTTTTTCAAAAAAAAGTTTTTGGTTCAGAGAAATCATCAAAAAAACGAATATTTTTGCGCACAAATGTAGGCTAAAAAATTGCCAAGGGGTAAGCGCTCTAACCAATTTTGCAATTTTGACCTGTTTACGCTACTTTAAAAAGGATAAAGTGGTTTATTATCCCCTTAAGAGTCAATTCGCCAAAACTTCGAACAGCTTATAAGGAATCGGGATTCAAGCCGACGGCGATCCAAACGAGCTATGGCTCAAATGAGTCGTCGTTCAATTCTAATAATATCGTGGAACAACTTTTTTACCGAAAAAATTTTGTTGGGCTGTCATGGCCCTTAGAAAAATTTTCTTCGAAGTGGTCGCGAAAATCGTTTTTTATCAATTACTCCAACATACAAAAAGTGAATAATGTCAAATTGTGCACTTTTATGAAGGTCAATGAGCTAAATATTATTGACCAACAAACGCCCATGTTCGGCCCACCCAGCCGCCGCAACAAGTGAAAAACCTCGAGAAAACAGAAAATTTTGATTTTTGAAAACAATTTTGAGGTCAATTTACTATTTTCAAATAATTGATGAAGTAAAATTTTAGAATTTTGGTTCGTTTCGTCAGTCTGTCATCTACAAAAAAATTCTATGAGACATCTTCAGGCTGTATCAAGTTAGTTTTACTTACTATTATCTCATAAACCTATAAATAATAAAATTCGCTCGAAAAAACGTTATTTTGGGAACTTTAAAGTTCGATGATTCTCCAAAATTTGATGGGTTGAGACACATTGTGGAAAATCAACTCCATTTCTAACTGGGACGGAGGGTATGGTCGAGTGGGGTGTCAATGTATAGGGCTTGAAGTAAGCTACAAAACTCCGGGTTAGAGCTTCCTGCTACTAACTTTCCCAGCCGCCCAGAGCCCTTCAAGAAGGTACAGGTACATAAACCACTGAAGGTGGTTCAAAACCGCAAAAACACAGAGTATAAATTTTTGGGGAGAGATGACATTTCTACACGGTCAATATCGTCAAGAACGATATCGACCGTGTAGAAATGTCCCACCACCAAATTGTAGGCGAATTGGGGTGAAGTCTTAGAAGAAGAAACATTTTTGGGTTTCTTAATACTCTAAAATTTTATTCTGAATATATTTTGATTCTCTGTAGTGCTACTTTCAATGAAATATTTCTGTTTTCGATTATTTATTTAACTTTGGATTATTTTCTTAAAATATTTTTCTTCTTTTTCCTGGAATATATCCATTTCAATCTTTGCATATTAAATGAAATGTTTCATATTTTCATCGGATTATTTTTTTAGTCGTTTTCTGTATAATACTCTTTTGATTATTACAATACACACTCTTGTGCTTCAACTTTTTCTTTTTTGATAAATGCGCCTCTCTTTAGATTATCTGTGTCTTATTTGGTGTCCCTTCATATATGCATACTTTCAGGCGGTTTCATTTCAACGTTTTCGTTCCGATAAAATTGTGTATATTTTCAGCAAAAGAACGTTTATAAAATAGAAGAGTACGAATTAAATATGAATCAGTCTTTTCGAAACGATTTGTTGTCTTCAAATAAAATGATGTGTTATTACGTGGTTGTTGTTTATAAAATTGTGTACGCGAGTGTATGGGGCGCGGGTGTTTGAATTATATCTTTCAAAATATTTTGTTTGCTCCCAGTATGTTCAACGGTCATTTCGCTGTAAACTCCGTCTTCCTTCGTTAAGCTCGTTGTGTGTTAAAATAAGATTGAAAACATTCTTCCATTGCTTAAGAGCAAGTCTATGTGGTACTACATTGGTATGTTTCATCGCACTTGTTCTCATACATTTATGCTGGAATTTACATTTTAGTATTAAACTGCGTTTCTGTTCTCGCTGTATGAGTTAAAATATGCAATACAAACAATCCTAAGCGGTAGCTCATATCACTAAAGCCTCCAAATTTGACAATTGTCAATTCAGTGTTCATGCTAGTATCAGTGCTGCGCTGGTGTCTAAGAATCTGCTTTTTGGCTTACCTTCAGCACAAATAATAGCAACGCACTTTAGTGGTACTCTAAATAGGATTCTGAATCTTGACAGTGTGTCATACAACTGGAAAACACTGTAAAAAACCATTTCATTCAAAATAGTACTCTATTTGGCAGCTGTCACTACTTTCACTTTTACTTGAAGTGTGTTGATCATAGGAATTTGAGCACCACGTGAAGTTAGCGCCACCTGTTCATAATTTCTGTAATTTTTTTTATTTTTGTTGAACTTCGTTGCGCGTTCCCAGTGGTTTTACACCAGCTGTTGCTAATTCTGTATAGTATGGGTCAACCATTGGGATAGGAGGACATTGAGGACATTCGATATTTTTAACGTTGCGAATTGGCAACGGACTAGAAGATCATATGAGTGAGTGTTACATAGAAAGCGAATGAAGTAAAAATCGTAAAAATCGTAAAAATCGTAAGTAAGTTAGTTTCGTAAACTTTTGACATTTAATATATGGGAGAAATGTCAAAAGTTCACGAAATTGCCATTACTTACGAACTTTACGAACAATTTTCTCGTAGAGGCTCGAGCAACTAGAAGAAAAAACCTGGTACATTTTATTAAATAATTCGAGAATGAAGAGAAAGGTTCGTGTAAAACTGTTTGTATTGCAGGGTCCGTCTGGTCGATAACTTATTTCATCGTAATTCACTGTGTGGTAAGTAACAAAAATTGTTAATGATTTAATATAAATTCCCGTGTCGGTTTCGACTTTTCTAATTTTGGTGATCAATTTAAACGTTGGAATTCGCATAGTTCGTTCGTTTGTTATACTTTCAGTTTCTTTTTACTTCAGGAATTTCATCGAACAAACTATTTGCTAGGAATATCGTTTAGTTTCTATTAGGTATTCCAGAGATACCATTTTTAAATTCTCTATTTTTTCAGTAAATTACTTATCTATCATTCAAATTTAAAGTCAAAATAGTTGATGTTATTTATGTCCGCACGATTACAGTCAAGCTACTACGCGTAGATCTGCATTAAGTTGACTATCTTATAAGATTACGAAAAGAAAATGACAAACTGCAAGAACAATTCAAGTGAAATGAATTCTTGAAGACTCAACACGATGGTGGTTGAACTAGAAGTAAGCCGAGGCAAAGACAACGAATTGCACCAGTCACATTTAAGCCATATGTCGGCACATTTGATTATGCAGTTTCCAAATGTGAAGTGCGTTTTGTTGTAGGTGCGAGGTAACGATGGAATGTGCCATTGGATGAAGTGACTTTTCACATTTGAAGCAAATGTTAAATCATGATGAAAGAAAGAAAAAGCGGCAAAACTTCACGAAAAATCGATGATCTGCATGAAACGAGCTGTTGATCCCTGCTCACCCAATCGACAATTTTTCAAGGCTGATTGCAAGCGATTTGAATAGTCGTAATAAGAAATTGCTAACTGGTAGAGATTGACTTGCTTACACTGATAGTTCATAAACTGTTAAATCGAATGCAATTCTTGTTGGCGGATCCGAACATCGGGAAGTTCCATCGACTGTTAATTCACTTCCGGCGGAAGTTCGTCGACTGTTAATTCACGTGCAAGTCTTGTGGCCGGAACCGGACATCGTTCCAGCGCTGGTGGTCATAAATTGTATGAATATCGATTCTATCCGTAAATTGACGAACTCAATTGGTAGGATTGATGAATGAAACGAGACGTTTGAAACAAACGACGATTTATTCATTCGCTGGCGTGTGAGATTTTTTTATGAATTTAGTTTTGAATTATGTGAAAAAATTGTAGGTGAGCAATACGTGGAAGCGAAAATTAAGAAGAAAAGAATTTTGGACTTTAGGAGTGTCCATAATGACTCAATCCTGTGCCAGTATGGAAATATGAATTGGCGTACAATTTGAAAAATAAACGCACAATACGCGGATTAAACCAACATTTGAATCACGAGCACTTGGTAGAATATATTACTGCACTCTGCACCTTTAAATCAAATGGTTATCATAATTCTGATTTCACTGTTGTGAAATGTTTAAACTACTAATCAGCTGGAACATGCTTGAGACGAAAAGTATTTAAAAAATAATTTCGTTTTGGTTTTTCCGAGGATTTGAGCGATTCTGTTTATGAACAGTGCGGGTATTTCCAGTGCTGACAAAAGGATATTTTCTCCATTTCATATCGAGCGCCATTCAATGGCTATTTCAAAGACTAAGCTGATACAGAAGTCATCAGTGCCTATCATCGTGAAAATGTTTTCACGAATTTCTCAAATTTTCGCGATTTTCTCAAATTTTCACAAAAAAACTTTCTGCGAAAATTCACCAGTCATGGTGGTTGATTGTACCAGTTTGACCGAAAATGACGAAAATGTCCATACCTTGAAACAACTCGTGGAGTTTTTTTGTTGTAAATACTTTCAGTGGATTGTGGATATGGTTATGCATTAACGAACAAACGCTTTTGAATTTGATAATTTGCATTTTCTATTACTTTGAAATAATTTAAGGAATTGTTTATAGTTCTAATAGTGACTAGCAAATTTATATGAATAATTATGATGAATTGTTGACAATTCCCACACCTCCCCTGGTTAAAGAAATATTTTCATTTTTCTTTCAATTCGCTAAATCATTGCATGCTCTACATCAACATAAGGAAATTGTATTAGCATTGACTGTAATCGAAACGGTATGTTCTACTTCTACATTCATTATCTTTGCTGTAAATTTTGATTAAATTTCTATCTTACACAATTGTACACATTAACAATTAAAAATGATTATGATTAAGATGCCATTGTGTTTGTGTGTTTGTCGTAACAGGTACTTTATAAAGCTGTACAATTACAATATTCTATTATCAATAAATAAATTTTTCAAAATATATTTCAATTTCAATTTCCTTCAATTACAATTTTGTTTCATCGTTTTGGTTCGGTACTTTGTTGTTGCTTTTTCCTTGCGGTTTGAATAAAATATTTTCTTAAATAAATTTTTAACTAACTTGTTTGCCTATCATTTTGACCGATTAAAGCTAAATTATTTTCCATTCGGGGAATTCCCTTTAAAATTGTGCCATTAGTCTTCTCTCTTCACAATTGCAAGTATAGATTGAGTCAGGAATTTTACGTCATCCGGCGCAAAATTTGAATTCACCACAAAAATAAGTCTCTAAATTAATTCCAAACGAATATCTCAATCAAAACTCTCTGTAGAAAACTGTAGATGTAGAAGGTGCCAATTTCTGTACTTCTAATAAATTAGGCCCTGTAGGAAATTATAACATTCGGAAAATGTTTCATTTTCAGTGGAAATGACAGTGTTCGTTCAATACACCTCACTTCAGGTTCAAGTGACTTGACTTCAGGCTCAAGTCCACTGACTTCAGATTCAAGTCCACTGACTTCAGATTCAAGTCCACTGACTTCAGATTCAAGTCCACTGACTTCAGATTCAAGTCACCTGGCTTCAGGTTGAAGCACGGGCTGGACACTCTATGAATAGCAGCATTTAAAAAATGAAGAGTTGCGTGAATAGTGTCGGGCCCGTGGGTTGAAGTGGCCTGACATCAGGTCGAAGTGACCTGACTTCAGGTTCAAGTGACCTGACTTCAGGTTCAAGTGACCTGACTTCAGGTTTTAGTGACCTGACTTCAGGCTCAAGTCCACTGACTTCAGATTCAAGTCCTCTGACTTCAGGTTCATCTCCTCTGACTTCAGATTCATCTCCTCTGACTTCAGAATCATATCCTCTGACTTCAGACTCAAGTCCCCTGACTTCAGATTCAAGTCCCCTGAATTCAGGTTCGAGTCACGCTGACTTCAGGTCTTAACGTGACGCTGACTTTTCAAGTTCAAGTCACGCTGACAATCAGTTCAAGTGAACCTGACTTCGTTTACTTCAACAGTGGCCTAGAAATATCAATTGGACGAAAGGTTCCACATGTTTTCAGCGAGTAAGACAAAAAAAAATCTTTTCCCAAATTAAACAAAAATCCTGGCATATTGTGAACTGTTCACGCAAATCCACCATTTTACGTAGCGAGTTTTCATTGGTTGTGAAACAATCTCGATTTATTGACACTGGGCTGATAATCGTCGTAACTTTTATCAGTAACCAAGGTCATATGTTTGATTTAGCAATCGCCTAATAATCCTGGAAGTAAACAGGCCCCCGGCATTGTAAGCAATGGGTACCAAGGAAAACACACGCCGACAGCTGAAGCTTCTCTCTACTAGTCCATGAATGTGGCTCCATTTGAATGTAAGACCAAACCGGGTAATTGTAGGCCAATGATTTGACGCAGCAACCCCTTCCAAATGAAAAATAATTTAAAAATTTCGAACCCCCGAACTTTGATTGTTTTTCATTTTGACAACATTTAGTTCAAGAATGGTCAAAATTCCGTCTCGTGAAATGAGAACGCAGTCAAAACAATGGCCGAAAGGTGATGCCTACAGAATGTTCGTCATCGTCTTCTCCTTTTTCTTGCGTGGATCACGTTCTTTTGTCCAACGTCGATGATCGATGGCCCCTCGCTCGCGAGGATCTGAGCTTTTACGATCTGAAAAATGTTTCGAGTGTAGACTTGATCTGAATGCATCTTTTGACAAAAAACATTCCGATTTTAGTGAAATGATCGTCAGGGACATGGGTAAACTGAACCTGGCTTGTGAACCACTGCCATGACATTGTTCTTGCTTGTTTTTCCTTGCTTAGTTCACAAAATACTAAGATTGTCAGGCTCTTTCTCTCTGGTAATGTAAAGAGCTGCCGCATCGAAATTTCAAATTCAAATTGAATCGTGAACACAAAAAAAAACGTTCAGGATGAACAGCAGCGATTAGATGATCCCCATTTTACCCAAGTATGAATACGGGCGTAAGTTTGCGAGAATATCACAATGAATTTGAAATTGGCTATGCAGAGCCACTTTAACGCTGTTTATATTGCTAGGAATGGTCCGAAAGGTTGCAAATATTGGCAAGAGTGACTGCAAAGGTCAGATGATTTTATGCTCGTTTTCAAGCTCAAGTGCCTGCAAGTGGTAGTCATTTCTCATTAGTGAACAGAACAAAAATTTACAATTTTCCCCTCAACTCTCCTAAAAAAATTTTTAACCAAAAAAGAGCAGTCATAAGCAATCTAAAGCGAAATATCTATTTTCTCACTCGTTAAGAAGATAAAAAACACATAAATACCATCGCAACCCCATCGTCATACATGCACGTATGAGTTGAATTGAAAATGTTATAGGTTTAAGAGACTCTTTTTATGGTATTTTTCGATTTAAATGTTAATTTCGCTTGAAGTACGTACCTCTCTGGAAACGAAAAATTCAATCGGAATGTTAATAGAATCGATATCGAAAACAGAATTCTGGAGAAATTCATTAAGTTCAATCGTCAGCAGTAGTTCTCTAAAAGAATCACCTGAAAGAATCGGAGTTTCCTTTGTTGAAGGCAAATTCATCGTCTCGACTAATTGGATGTATCTAACTACAACCTTGCGCACAGAGCACGGAATGTTGCATAGCCATCAGCAAATGGCCAAATAATGCAGGCGACAACAGAATGCCAAAACCAATTGAAATGTGGGGCGTCCACCTTTTCCAACGCTCCAACGAGGCATCGCGCATCGATTGCTATACGAAGGAATGTGTTGTGGTGGCCACATGAAGGCTGTGTGTTTATTATGTAAGAAATTGAGACTGTCGTCTTTCTGGTGAGGTTTTTTTGGTCAACAGAATTTACATACCGAAAGGCCATGATGGGCCTTTGTCGAGGAATCAATCGATGTGGGCCAAAGCGCCAGGACTCCGGGTGTGTCATGGTCTGAGGAAAAATGAGAAAAGAATGTATGACATTAGGGGGGGATTCATGTCTTAGGTTTTATAGTACATAGATAGACAATACGAGAATAAATGAGAATTTTCACTTTCTCTTACGATTCACATGTAGAGTTGTACGTATACAAAATGACATGGTCAATTTTTGTATTGTGTCTTTCAAGCGGCCGTTCTGACTTATAGATAATCTCGAATAGACCGAATGCGGTCTCAAACTGTCGTTCACATATTCGTCATAATCACTATGAAAATGTGTATGTTGGGTTTAGAGACCTCCAAAAGGTCAATAATGTCAGCTCGAAAGAAAGGGGAACTGGTTCTGTAAATCAAGGGACGAGTTGCCGATTATTCTCGAAAGCATTCCGTAACTTGACAGTTATATGGGATTTTATATCATGAAACTGTCAAAGTACGGAATTCTTAGCGTTACGAAAGCTACTATAAATCTACGCCCCTGACCAAAATCTTCGTCTCGGGAATTGGCTGTTTTAGATCGAAATTTTAGTTAAATAAAGTTAAAGTGTTTATGATACTTACACAAGATATAGTCTCCGAGATAAATTTGGCATAACCGCAAACAAGACTGAATACAACGCACGCTAGACTGAGAAGCTGGCTCGAGCCAAATCGACTGAAACATTTTTGTAGCAAAACACAGTGGTTATGACAACGCAAAACGGATTACACACAAACACCACACCAAATCTAACGATGCCCCAGTCGATTTTCCAACGAACGGAATGGTAAACGGATTAGCACCTTGTACAGCGTGTCGCCAAACCACAACGTTATAACGATATCATGGCTGGGAATGGGAATTTTATTAATATAAATAAGAGAAACGAATTAATAGGAAGCAAATGATGATAAAACGGACGAAAAAATCTTTATTGAGTGGTGTTAAAAGGATAGTAAAGTGAAATGGAAAAATGAACGAAAATATTTGAATATTTTATGTAGAGCACATGCATTCCAACACAATAGTGCGAAAGGACGACAGACGAGGAAACAAAACTGTGAAAAATGGAAAAATCTGAATTCGAAAATCAACAGATCAATATACAGACAACATTTTACTGGTTCAGCAATAATTATATCGAAGAAAGAATCGTTTTACGATGCATAAACTTAAAGGGGCACCCTCAAGAATTCTGCTCCATTTTGGTAAATTCTCGATGTATTCAACTTTTACCAGTAAAAATACGTTTGAGATTCAGATGAAAGAAAATTGTTTTGAACTGTTTTTGAGTTGAACAGTTGTTTTTGGGTCAGGAAGCGTTTTGAACTTTTGCCTTTATTAAGCATTTATACAACTGTTTTCGATTGAATGTACGACTGTACACTCAGCCAAATTGAATTGGGAATAGTTATTTGTTTACCGAGGTGGAAAACAGGAAATTCGCAGATGAGGTCAAAATAGTTTTACTGCCCACACAATATGATATATATATTTTCTGGTATCGTGTGTTGATAAACCGTTTCTATTCACGAAACGAAAGCGTCATATTCGTTAAAAAAAATGACAACAAAGCATATGAAAATTCTATTTCTTCCCAACGACACTGGAAGAGAAGTGTTGAGCAAGGTAGAAATTTTTCTCCGCCCCATGAACTGTCATGATGGCAAAACGTCAAACAAAACTCCAATTATTCAATTTTCATGGTCTTATGAGAAAATAGGTTGATCACAACTCACGCATGACAAGGAGTTCAAACGCAGGCGAAGAATGAATAGTAAATTTACTTACTTTTGCTGAAGCGGAATGGTGTTGGTTTGAGGGGGTTGTTTCCTGAGATTTACCCTAAAACTTATTTTCTGTTTGATAGTATAATTGTTTATTTTCGTTTGCGTGTAACAGATATTGAATCTAAGCTTATCTGGGTTTTGAAGGTCTTATATGTAGTTGATTTAGTTTGTTTGCTATGTTTTGAAATTTCGAAAGCCTTTGTTGTGAAAACGTGGATATTGGGATTATCATCCAAGTGACTTGTGGCCAGAGCGTAGGTCAATTTCCAAAAGTTTTCTTACGCCTGAACAAATAACTATTCACAACACAAGGCGAAGAAAAAACACATTTTCTCACCTCAGCTGAAATTAGCTACTTTGAAAAAGAAAAAGAAAAATGACTTGTAGCAAATGAGGGGCAACACTGAACTTCGCGAGCCTTTGTTTATAAAAAAAGTTATGTTGATCTCGTTAAAAAAAAAATTTTGGAAAGACGCTCTGGCCACAAACGACACCCATTGAAAATCAAAATTTACTTTTTTTCCCTCGCCGAACTAAATAAAATATTTCATGGTGTGAATTAATTTCTCGACTCAAAATGTACTTGGCCTAAGAGTAATTATACCTAAGAGGAAATTCGACCAAAATTATGTAAAATATGGGTCCCAAACTTGAATACAGAAATGTTTATTGTATGTGTTTGGGCCTCAATAATTAAGTGGCAAATTGAACTATCAAAAACGTCAACATACATTGTATGTTGTGTAAAAATTGTACGAAATGTGTTATTGTGTTTATACAAACTGATTGTTGGAACCACTATTTTCAGTCCGTACAAATTACCTCTCTAAGGTTATATTAACTCTTAGGATTTGCGAAATGACATTTTGTTTATGTCAAATACGTTTCAATTTGCACAATGGCTAACCTCAATCGAACCAAAAAAAGGATTGGGGTGTGAGGATGCCACACAATTTTCATAACATTTCAAGGGGCGGCTCTGTGAACGAAACATCTTTTGAGGTTAACTTTGGTGAAATTGACAAACTTAGTTGACACTTTACAGCCAGAAGAAACCGGCTATTTGACAGCTGATGTATTTCGGTGGTGAATTTTCTCTCCCAAATTGTCGTAACCCTTTTTCAAAAAATGAATTTAACAATTAATGGCTTGAAGTTTCGTGAAAACACGTGAAAATTGATTTGTTCACTTCTGAGAAAAAGTAGAAAATTCTATTTAAACTCGCAAAAAGAGCAAGGTCTAAGCGACGCAGAGGGAAGGAGAGCGCCTAAATGCGCTCGATCGGATTTTGTAATTTTATTTTTTTTTTTTTTTTTTTTTTCACACGCACACATCAACAAAAAACTATTGCAGTTGGTAATGTACATTAATAGCGAGGTTGAATGTAACGTATATAAAATGGTTCAGTTAACATTCCTGTGCACTGGTGCCATTTTTCGATGCTAACATTTTTATTCTCGTTTTTCATGATTTTTACTGACAACGTGCCATACACATACATATATTCACTTTTATGAATTGGTGCCTGCACGGCTATTTATTTAGCCATTGCTAGAACAGCTGACTAATTCGCGTTGCGAAAATTAATGAATATCAAGCAAAAGGAAAAGTCAATCTTCGTCTCCGACATTATTAATCAGATGTAATTAATGCGACATTATGAATTGGCCCTCATCAAATTAATGTGAAACAATGGTTCCATCGATTAATTCATGTCTTATCGTTGGGTAAAAACGATGGAGGCTTACACCCATCACGAAGAAGACGTTACCTATCGATTATACGATAATTAACGCAACGAAATTGGAAGCTTATCTCAACCGTTTAATTGGCATCATGATATATGAATAGAAATTAATATTACGATTGGAGAATGGGGGCAGCGTAAGGTTGCCGACTGGGAATGCTATTATATCGTCCAATTGAAATGCGGACTTTTTCACATGGATGGATATTCAAATAAACTAGCATGATCGAAACACGCGTTATCGTGGCGTGCTATTTTCTTTTGTTTTGAAAACAATGGCGCATGGTAATTGGCAGTTGAGTTAACAAGCACCCATTATTACCTCTGAATACAGTCTTGGCTGATGCTTTTCCCGTGGTTCAATAATGATCACAAAATCACGATCCATGTCGGTTGTTTGTCCGACAATTCTACGGTAGCCTTCTGCCAGTCATCATTTTCGAACGTAGTTGCTTCAGATTTCTCTACGGTCACTGTATGTGTGGACTAACAACGGACTTAATTCCACCTTGGACGGAAACTTCCACTCTCATCGACAAAGGTGCTGGTGATGACGATGAGAACTTCATGTTCCTAATATCCATCGCTTGGGGATCGGTTTCATTGGCAGAAATGTAACGCGGTGCAATTGTCGTTGGTATATAGAAGCGAATGTTATTTGTTCCGGGTTCTTTTTTACTTCTGTAACGTATTCGATGGTAACCTTCACGCGAGCGCCTGGTCGCAAACTACCAACTCGAAGCTGAACAATGAAACCGTTATAGATTTGATCAAGTCAAGTTCAAAGTGTTTACTCACTTTGAACATATCAGCTTTAATCTCCTCTCCCAGGAACGCTGTCGTTCTATTCGCCACTGCCTGATCATACGTCCGTTGTGCTTCCTCTTTGGGTTTCACTACGCCCTTAAACATTTCATTTTTTGTCGTTAGCTACACGAGACTGTACTATACTGACAACAACATACTTTGATCATTCTGTCATCCAGCTCCACTCGAAAATTGGTCACCGCTCCATCCGGATCAATTGGAAAGTAATAAATAGCCTCAATCGGCTGCTCTTCCTGTTCATATAGTTTTGGGTTATTTCCACTTGCGCCACAGCATGCGCACCAATGCTCACATACACAGATAGCAATGGAATTGGAGAGACTTCAGGATGAGCTGCATCCACCATTGACACTAGGCCACAGGAAATATTTTTGTATTCTCCGAAGCTATTCGTAAACATGATTTTGATTCCAATATTACTTAGTCGAAGTCAAGAACGATACTGAAACTGATGATGTTCCATCCTACATGTCTTTCTTATTTGTATCAGCAATGTTGTTATTCCCAAAAAATAAACATAATTTCATTATCACCAAGTTTTGCGTTATTTTATTTCGCTTCATTGAAAATTCCGCGAATTTAGATTTTGATTACGAATTATTCAACACACGACAGCACTACATGCTGCTTTTTAATTGATTAAAATTTAGAAAAAATTAAGCAAAAAAACACAAAATCATTAAATTTTTTATCAAAATGCAACCTAATGCCAATCGTTTGTATTGCCAGGATGGGAATGGGTCGCGAGAATTCTACCACATCCCAAATAATGCTACCATGTCCACCATTCAGGATACAAAACCACAGTCCTTGAAAACCCAGAAAACGGCAATGCCAAATGCAGTCATTCTGTGATACTTAAGTTGGTTAAAATTGTAGATCTTCAACATTGAGATGATTGTAAAACCTGCCTATTTTGAAAAACAACTCTTCAAGCTACGGGTAAGCCGCGTAGATCGATCAATATATATGGTTCTTTGGGATCATACAGAAGGTAAAACTTTTTTCTTGTCCTAACACTGCTCCTAATCATCCACTAGTAACATGCAATTTTCGAAAATCGTGCGTTTTCATCGGTTTTCGTGTTTTGCAACTCTGAATCGTCTGGAATCGTGTGACAACCATACAAAATGTTTGTCAAGATCAGCAAAGATTCAAACGGAAGAAAGCCATATCATCATCTCACTTTGTAAGTGCAAACAAGGACTTGCGTCACTTTCACCCTTTAGGGTTTTAGGGTTTTGTTGACTCATAGGGCATGCCCAAGTTATTATAGTGGTATGGTGGGAGGTAATGTATAATCATATATGCGGTGACACGATAGTTCGACACATAGGCACCTCTTCCTTTCATTACCTGTATCATACTATACCTACCTCGATTTTTTGAACACGTCCCGTGAGAGATGCGCTCCCGTAGATATCATTTCAACAGATAATTCATGTTTATCCTTAACTTCAACCAGAGAAATGTTACCGGCAACTCACACTCCAACTCACAGAATCATTTCTATGACTTCAACTGTAGTGCGAAAAAAATACGCCAAAGGCGTGGGGTAATTTGGCTCACAGTGCTAAAACAACGCATTTTTCAACTACGTAAAAGGTGAACTCGCACACAAATTTTCGATACCAAAATTTTGTAAAAGAGGTCATTAAGTCCATGACATGGCTAAAAAGCATTTGCAGCAATAAACTTGCGTGTGCGAGTTCACCTTTACTTAGTTTAAAAGTGCATCACTTCACCTGAGGGATTCTTTTGAAAAACAGCACAAAATTTTGTCACAAACCACAGCACTGCTTCCAGCATGAACACTGAATTGACAAGTGTCAAATTGAGGGACTTTAGTGATAAGAGCTACAGCTCAGTGGTGTTTGTATTGTATGTTTTAACTCATACAATGAAAACAGGGCATCTATCTGCACAAAAGAAACGCAGTGCCTACTCAGCCTCCGGAATATTTCGTATGTTGATGCTAGAAGCAGTGCTGGTGCACAATCCCGTAATTCAATGAGCTTTTCTTTTTAAACAGAATTGAGCGCCGATCTTGGTGGTACCGACATTTTTGAGCCATTAGAAGCATTGTACGAAACACCATCGATCGATGGATACTCGAAGCAGTTCTTTATTCTCACCGACGGCGAAGTATGTAATTCATTTCTGACTGTCTTATTTTCACTATCACTCGGCTATGGTAACAGGTTTACGACACGGAGCGGGTGCTCGGAATAGTTAAGGCTAACGCACATAAAGTACGAGTGTTTACACTTGGTATCGGTGCATCCGCATCACATTATTTGGTTGAAGGAGTTGCCACAGCTGGTGGTGGAACAGCGGTTTTTGTAGATTATAACGAAAGCATGGATAAGAAGGTTATCAATCAACTGAAAAATGCATTGCAACCGTCACTGTTCAATGTCACAATAAAGTGGAATGAATCGGCTACAGATGATGTTCCAGAGCGACAAAGCGTCCGATTTTGTTGTGAATACAGCTAGAACTTTAATCGGCTATAACAAACCAATCGAGACTGAAGCAGTGACCTCCAGAATCGCGCCTTTCGGGGATCAAACAATCACCCAAGAAAGTTCGTCCAATATTTGACGGGTCACAGTTGTTGGTATTTGGAATTTTCAAAAAATGGTGGTCCGAAATCGGTGCTTATTACGGCGCACACACCTGATGGGCCACTTACTGTGCGAATAGAGGTAAGACTATGGAGAGAGAGTGTCTTTCAATTACTAACAAAAAACACCTTCAAGCATTCTCCTTCCAATAATCTCGACGGAAATGGAAATTTACTTCATCGTCTTGCAGCGATAAAACTGATGCGTGAGCTGGAAATGGAAGTTTCTGCATTGCAATCCGAACATTCGGAAGCAGAGAAGATCTTGAAAAACGAAATCATAGAAATTGCATGTCAGAACGGTACTCATGTTTAAATCGAGCAATTCGCTTTTCTGTACGAGGTTCGATAACTTTTTCCTCGTTTTTGTAGGAATTGCGTCCAGATACACTTCCTTTATTGCCACTGACGTGAGAAACGACAAGCAATTCGGATGAAAGCTGGGTGATGGTAACAAGACATGTACCTAGTCAAATTGCACATGGCTGGCATGGTGGGAATCGGATGAGTGCGGCGGCATTTCCAGCGCGAGGTTCATATAGTAGCGGATATAGTAGATATGGTGCGGTCGGATCTAGTGGGATCGGATCTAGTGTTGTCGGATCTAGTGGGATCGGATATAGTGGGATACAATCTAGTGTGAGCGGATACAGTGGAGACATTATAGTCAGCAACCATCTTACAATTATCAGCCTTTACCTTACAATTATCACTCATATGGTGCGACTCGCTATTCGGGGACAACCGCAAGCAGATCATATAGTTCGTTAATAGGTGGCCGACGCATCCTACAGCGATTATGACGACGATAATAGTACTAAAAATAACGCTGCATTAGGATCTTCGTCCACGTTGATGCGACTCATCAATCTTCAATCGTATGATGGATCATTCAGCTTGAACGAAGACTTATCACAGATCTTAGGAAAATCGTTGCAGGAACTCAAAGCAGGTATTTGAATATTGAATTTGAATGTCAGTTCGACATTACACTTGCCATCAAAACTTTCTAGCATGCGTCACACATAATTTGTCCGAACAAAAGTTTGCAACGGCATTGGCAGTAGATTTTTTCAGAAGTAAACTAGCCGACGAAAAAGACCGATGGGAATTGATTGTGTCGAAGGCTCAGCAGTGGTTAAGTAGTGCAGTCCAACCAGAAAATATGAACGCAGTTACCAAATTGGCATCAGACTTTCTAAAATGAAGCCGAAAAATGTGACCGTCACCTTTTATTTGAGACACGAAAGACTCTGTTTTTGTGTGGTTTGTACCGAATACTTCAACTAAAAATAAATAAAAATAAACGAACTTAATGATAACTCAACACACAAATCATTTCACGACGATACAACTTCTCTCACACACATATACAAATTGGCTTTTATGTAGCACTTGTATGAAGACTTTGGGGAGACCTAGCTTCCAAGGCATGGTTGTATCCAACTTTTGAAAATTCCGTTCTTAATTTTGGACCAATTATAGAAACGTTTGGGAGTTACCGAGTTACAGAGTCTCCATACTAACGGAGCAACTAACTAACATAGGCAATTTGATCAATCTGAAAATACGAAATTTTGGTGATTTACCATGATACAAAAATCCACTTTTTGAAATGCAATATCTCGGCCAAATCTTAACCGTTTTTCACGTGTCATATCTCGTTGAACTCGTATGGATGCCTAGATTCCAACATTGCCATAACTCAACATTGGAGTCAAAAAGTTGCTTGAAATAGCAAGGTTCTAAAGAAGCAGGTTAAGACGCTTCTGAGTTGATCACGAAGGCGGGTGACAAACAAATTTTGACAAATAGATACATTTTGTTGAACACACTCATTACAGATTGTCTGAAATGTCCAAGGTTCTGAAAGAACAGGTTCCACTCTGAGTTGATCACGAAGTTTGTATGAAAAATGCAACTTAACAAAAACAAAATTTAAGTCGATTTCAAACAATCTACAATGAGTGTGTTCAACAAAATGTATCTATTTGTCAAAATGTGTGTGCCATCTGTCTTCGTGGGTGTCAAGTTGACAAGCCACAATTAACTTCAACGTGTTAAGAGCGCTCACCCCTTGGCAAATTTTTAGCCTACATTTGTGCGCAAAAATATTCTTTTTTTATGATTTCTCTTAACCAAAAAATTTTTTAAAAAAATAATTAAAATGATTCAAGCATGCAGTGCTACTTCTAAGGGAAATTTTGGTTTGTTAGTCAAAACTTTATCTACTGGGAGAAAACATTGTTTCTCCAAGTGGGATAAGTTATTCACCTCAAACCAATTTTTCCTTTTAAAGTAACACATTTTTGCATGCTTGAATGATTTTACTTTTTCAAAAAAAAGTTTTTGGTTCAGAGAAATCATCAAAAAAACGAATATTTTTGCGCACAAATGTAGGCTAAAAAATTGCCAAGGGGTAAGCGCTCTAACCAATTTTGCAATTTTGACCTGTTTACGCTACTTTAAAAAGGATAAAGTGGTTTATTATCCCCTTAAGAGTCAATTCGCCAAAACTTCGAACAGCTTATAAGGAATCGGGATTCAAGCCGACGGCGATCCAAACGAGCTATGGCTCAAATGAGTCGTCGTTCAATTCTAATAATATCGTGGAACAACTTTTTTACCGAAAAAATTTTGTTGGGCTGTCATGGCCCTTAGAAAAATTTTCTTCGAAGTGGTCGCGAAAATCGTTTTTTATCAATTACTCCAACATACAAAAAGTGAATAATGTCAAATTGTGCACTTTTATGAAGGTCAATGAGCTAAATATTATTGACCAACAAACGCCCATGTTCGGCCCACCCAGCCGCCGCAACAAGTGAAAAACCTCGAGAAAACAGAAAATTTTGATTTTTGAAAACAATTTTGAGGTCAATTTACTATTTTCAAATAATTGATGAAGTAAAATTTTAGAATTTTGGTTCGTTTCGTCAGTCTGTCATCTACAAAAAAAATTCTATGAGACATCTTCAGGCTGTATCAAGTTAGTTTTACTTACTATTATCTCATAAACCTATAAATAATAAAATTCGCTCGAAAAAACGTTATTTTGGGAACTTTAAAGTTCGATGATTCTCCAAAATTTGATGGGTTGAGACACATTGTGGAAAATCAACTCCATTTCTAACTGGGACGGAGGGTATGGTCGAGTGGGGTGTCAATGTATAGGGCTTGAAGTAAGCTACAAAACTCCGGGTTAGAGCTTCCTGCTACTAACTTTCCCAGCCGCCCAGAGCCCTTCAAGAAGGTACAGGTACATAAACCACTGAAGGTGGTTCAAAACCGCAAAAACACAGAGTATAAATTTTTGGGGAGAGATGACATTTCTACACGGTCAATATCGTCAAGAACGATATCGACCGTGTAGAAATGTCCCACCACCAAATTGTAGGCGAATTGGGGTGAAGTCTTAGAAGAAGAAACATTTTTGGGTTTCTTAATACTCTAAAATTTTATTCTGAATATATTTTGATTCTCTGTAGTGCTACTTTCAATGAAATATTTCTGTTTTCGATTATTTATTTAACTTTGGATTATTTTCTTAAAATATTTTCTTCTTTTTCCTGGAATATATCCATTTCAATCTTTGCATATTAAATGAAATGTTTCATATTTTCATCGGATTATTTTTTTAGTCGTTTTCTGTATAATACTCTTTTGATTATTACAATACACACTCTTGTGCTTCAACTTTTTCTTTTTTGATAAATGCGCCTCTCTTTAGATTATCTGTGTCTTATTTGGTGTCCCTTCATATATGCATACTTTCAGGCGGTTTCATTTCAACGTTTTCGTTCCGATAAAATTGTGTATATTTTCAGCAAAAGAACGTTTATAAAATAGAAGAGTACGAATTAAATATGAATCAGTCTTTTCGAAACGATTTGTTGTCTTCAAAATAAAATGATGTGTTATTACGTGGTTGTTGTTTATAAAATTGTGTACGCGAGTGTATGGGGCGCGGGTGTTTGAATTATATCTTTCAAAATATTTTGTTTGCTCCCAGTATGTTCAACGGTCATTTCGCTGTAAACTCCGTCTTCCTTCGTTAAGCTCGTTGTGTGTTAAAATAAGATTGAAAACATTCTTCCATTGCTTAAGAGCAAGTCTATGTGGTACTACATTGGTATGTTTCATCGCACTTGTTCTCATACATTTATGCTGGAATTTACATTTTAGTATTAAACTGCGTTTCTGTTCTCGCTGTATGAGTTAAAATATGCAATACAAACAATCCTAAGCGGTAGCTCATATCACTAAAGCCTCCAAATTTGACAATTGTCAATTCAGTGTTCATGCTAGTATCAGTGCTGCGCTGGTGTCTAAGAATCTGCTTTTTGGCTTACCTTCAGCACAAATAATAGCAACGCACTTTAGTGGTACTCTAAATAGGATTCTGAATCTTGACAGTGTGTCATACAACTGGAAAACACTGTAAAAAACCATTTCATTCAAAATAGTACTCTATTTGGCAGCTGTCACTACTTTCACTTTTACTTGAAGTGTGTTGATCATAGGAATTTGAGCACCACGTGAAGTTAGCGCCACCTGTTCATAATTTCTGTAATTTTTTTTATTTTTGTTGAACTTCGTTGCGCGTTCCCAGTGGTTTTACACCAGCTGTTGCTAATTCTGTATAGTATGGGTCAACCATTGGGATAGGAGGACATTGAGGACATTCGATATTTTTAACGTTGCGAATTGGCAACGGACTAGAAGATCATATGAGTGAGTGTTACATAGAAAGCGAATGAAGTAAAAATCGTAAAAATCGTAAAAATCGTAAGTAAGTTAGTTTCGTAAACTTTTGACATTTAATATATGGGAGAAATGTCAAAAGTTCACGAAATTGCCATTACTTACGAACTTTACGAACAATTTTCTCGTAGAGGCTCGAGCAACTAGAAGAAAAAACCTGGTACATTTTATTAAATAATTCGAGAATGAAGAGAAAGGTTCGTGTAAAACTGTTTGTATTGCAGGGTCCGTCTGGTCGATAACTTATTTCATCGTAATTCACTGTGTGGTAAGTAACAAAAATTGTTAATGATTTAATATAAATTCCCGTGTCGGTTTCGACTTTTCTAATTTTGGTGATCAATTTAAACGTTGGAATTCGCATAGTTCGTTCGTTTGTTATACTTTCAGTTTCTTTTTACTTCAGGAATTTCATCGAACAAACTATTTGCTAGGAATATCGTTTAGTTCTATTAGGTATTCCAGAGATACCATTTTTAAATTCTCTATTTTTTCAGTAAATTACTTATCTATCATTCAAATTTAAAGTCAAAATAGTTGATGTTATTTATGTCCGCACGATTACAGTCAAGCTACTACGCGTAGATCTGCATTAAGTTGACTATCTTATAAGATTACGAAAAGAAAATGACAAACTGCAAGAACAATTCAAGTGAAATGAATTCTTGAAGACTCAACACGATGGTGGTTGAACTAGAAGTAAGCCGAGGCAAAGACAACGAATTGCACAGTCACATTTAAGCCATATGTCGGCACATTTGATTATGCAGTTTCCAAATGTGAAGTGCGTTTTGTTGTAGGTGCGAGGTAACGATGGAATGTGCCATTGGGATGAAGTGACTTTTCACATTTGAAGCAAATGTTAAAATCATGATGAAAGAAAGAAAAAGCGGCAAAACTTCACGAAAAATCGATGATCTGCATGAAACGAGCTGTTGATCCCTGCTCACCCAATCGACAATTTTTCAAGGCTGATTGCAAGCGATTTGAATAGTCGTAATAAGAAAATTGCTAACTGGTAGAGATTGACTTGCTTACACTGATAGTTCATAAACTGTTAAATCGAATGCAATTCTTGTTGGCGGATCCGAACATCGGGAAGTTCCATCGACTGTTAATTCACTTCCGGCGGAAGTTCGTCGACTGTTAATTCACGTGCAAGTCTTGTGGCCGGAACCGGACATCGTTCCAGCGCTGGTGGTCATAAATTGTATGAATATCGATTCTATCCGTAAATTGACGAACTCAATTGGTAGGATTGATGAATGAAACGAGACGTTTGAAACAAACGACGATTTATTCATTCGCTGGCGTGTGAGATTTTTTTATGAATTTAGTTTTGAATTATGTGAAAAAATTGTAGGTGAGCAATACGTGGAAGCGAAAATTAAGAAGAAAAGAATTTTGGACTTTAGGAGTGTCCATAATGACTCAATCCTGTGCCAGTATGGAAATATGAATTGGCGTACAATTTGAAAAATAAACGCACAATACGCGGATTAAACCAACATTTGAATCACGAGCACTTGGTAGAATATATTACTGCACTCTGCACCTTTAAATCAAATGGTTATCATAATTCTGATTTCACTGTTGTGAAATGTTTAAACTACTAATCAGCTGGAACATGCTTGAGACGAAAAGTATTTAAAAAATAATTTCGTTTTGGTTTTTCCGAGGATTTGAGCGATTCTGTTTATGAACAGTGCGGGTATTTCCAGTGCTGACAAAAGGATATTTTCTCCATTTCATATCGAGCGCCATTCAATGGCTATTTCAAAGACTAAGCTGATACAGAAGTCATCAGTGCCTATCATCGTGAAAATGTTTTCACGAATTTCTCAAATTTTCGCGATTTTCTCAAATTTTCACAAAAAAACTTTCTGCGAAAATTCACCAGTCATGGTGGTTGATTGTACCAGTTTGACCGAAAATGACGAAAATGTCCATACCTTGAAACAACTCGTGGAGTTTTTTTGTTGTAAATACTTTCAGTGGATTGTGGATATGGTTATGCATTAACGAACAAACGCTTTTGAATTTGATAATTTGCATTTTCTATTACTTTGAAATAATTTAAGGAATTGTTTATAGTTCTAATAGTGACTAGCAAATTTATATGAATAATTATGATGAATTGTTGACAATTCCCACACCTCCCCTGGTTAAAGAAATATTTTCATTTTTCTTTCAATTCGCTAAATCATTGCATGCTCTACATCAACATAAGGAAATTGTATTAGCATTGACTGTAATCGAAAACGGTATGTTCTACTTCTACATTCATTATCTTTGCTGTAAATTTTGATTAAATTTCTATCTTACACAATTGTACACATTAACAATTAAAAATGATTATGATTAAGATGCCATTGTGTTTGTGTGTTTGTCGTAACAGGTACTTTATAAAGCTGTACAATTACAATATTCTATTATCAATAAATAAATTTTCAAAAATATATTTCAATTTCAATTTCCTTCAATTACAATTTTGTTTCATCCGTTTTGGTTCGGTACTTTGTTGTTGCTTTTTCCTTGCGGTTTGAATAAAATATTTTCTTAAATAAATTTTTAACTAACTTGTTTGCCTATCATTTTGACCGATTAAAGCTAAATTATTTTCCATTCGGGGAATTCCCTTTAAAAATTGTGCCCATTAGTCTTCTCTCTTCACAATTGCAAGTATAGATTGAGTCAGGAATTTTACGTCATCCGGCGCAAAATTTGAATTCACCACAAAAATAAGTCTCTAAATTAATTCCAAACGAATATCTCAATCAAAACTCTCTGTAGAAAACTGTAGATGTAGAAGGTGCCAATTTCTGTACTTCTAATAAATTAGGCCCTGTAGGAAATTATAACATTCGGAAAATGTTTCATTTTCAGTGGAAATGACAGTGTTCGTTCAATACACCTCACTTCAGGTTCAAGTGACTTGACTTCAGGCTCAAGTCCACTGACTTCAGATTCAAGTCCACTGACTTCAGATTCAAGTCCACTGACTTCAGATTCAAGTCCACTGACTTCAGATTCAAGTCACCTGGCTTCAGGTTGAAGCACGGGCTGGACACTCTATGAATAGCAGCATTTAAAAAATGAAGAGTTGCGTGAATAGTGTCGGGCCCGTGGGTTGAAGTGGCCTGACATCAGGTCGAAGTGACCTGACTTCAGGTTCAAGTGACCTGACTTCAGGTTCAAGTGACCTGACTTCAGGTTTTAGTGACCTGACTTCAGGCTCAAGTCCACTGACTTCAGATTCAAGTCCTCTGACTTCAGGTTCATCTCCTCTGACTTCAGATTCATCTCCTCTGACTTCAGAATCATATCCTCTGACTTCAGACTCAAGTCCCCTGACTTCAGATTCAAGTCCCCTGACTTCAGGTTCGAGTCACCTGACTTCAGGTTTAAGTGACCTGACTTCAAGTTCAAGTCCCCTGACATCAGGTTCAAGTGACCTGACTTCGTTTACTTCACAGGTGCCTAGAATATCAGATGGACCGAAAGGTCCACATGTTTTCACGAGTAAGACAAAAAAATCTTTCCAAATTAAACAAAAATCCTGCATTTGTGAACGTTCACCATCCACCATTTTACGTACGAGTTTTCATTGTTGTCAACAATCTCGATTTATTGACACTGGCTGATAAATCGTCGTAACTTTTACAGTAACCAAGGTCAATGTTTGATTTACAATCGCCTAATAATCCTGGAAGTAGAACAGCCGCTCCGGCAATTGTAACAATGGTACCAAAAACAACCAACCCGACAGCTGGAAGCTTCTCTCTACTAGTCCATGAATGTGGCTCCATTTGAATGTAAGCCAAACCGGGTAATATGTAGGCCAATGGAATTGCCGCTAGCAACCCCTTCAAAATGGAAAATAATTAAAAATTTCGACCCCGAAACTTTGATTGTTTCATTTGACCAACATTTAGTTCAAGAACTGGTCCCAAACATTCCGTCATCGGTGAAATGAAGAACGCAGTCAAAACAATGGCCAAGGTGATCCTCACAGAATGTTCGTCATCGTCTCCTTTTTCTTGCGATGGATCACGTTCTTTGTCCAAGTCGGATGATTCGATGCCCTTCGCTCTGTCGATCTGAGCTTTTACGATCTGAAAAATGTTTCGAGTGGTAGACTTGATCTGAATGCATCTTTGACAAAAAATCATTCCGATTTTAGTGAAATGATGTCAGGGACAGGGTAACTGAACCGGCTGTGAACCAACCCATGACATTGTTCTTGCTTGTTTTTCTGCTTAGTTCACAAAACTAAGATTGTCAGCTCTTCTCTGTGTAATGTAAAGAGCTTGCGCTCGAAATTTCAATTCAAATTGAATCGTGAAACACAAAAAAAAACTTTCCAGGATGAACAGCACGATTAGATGATCCCCATTTACCCAAGTATGAATACGGGCGTAAGTTGCGAGAATATCACAATGAATTGAAATTGCTATGCAGAGCCAGCTTTAACCTGTTTATATTGCTAGGAATGGTCCGAAAGGTGCAAAATATTGCAAGAGTGACCTGCAAAGCTCAGAGATTTTATGCTCGTTTTCAACTCAAGTGCCTCAAGTGGTAGTCATTTCTCATTAGTGAAGCAGAACAAAAAATTTACATTTTCCCTCAACTCTCCTAAAAAAATTTTAACAAAAGAGCACATAGCAATCTAAGCGAAATAATCTATTTTCTCACTCGTAAGAAGATAAAAACACATAAATACCATCGCAACCCCATCGTCATCATGCACGTATGAGTTGAATTGAAATGTTATAGCTTTTACAGAGACTCTTTTTTATGGATTTTTCATTTAAATGTTAATTTCGCTTGAAGTACGTACCTCTCTGGAAACGAAACATTCAATCGGAAATGTTAATAGAATCGATATCGAAAACAGAATTCTGGAGAAATTCATTAAGTCATCGTCCCAGCAGTAGTTCTCTAAAAGATCACCTGAAAAGAATCGGAGTTTCCTTTGTTAAGCAAATTCATCGTCTCGACTAATTCGATGTATCTACTACAAACCTTGCGACAGAGCACGGAATGTTGCATAGCCAGCAATGCCAAATAATGCAGCGACACAGAATGCAAAACCAATTGAAATGTGCGTCACCTTTTCCCAACGCTCCAACGAGGCATCGCGCATCGATTGATATACGAGGAATGTGTTGTGGTGGCACATGAAGGCTGTGTGTTTAATTAGTAAGAAATTGAGACTGTCGTCTTTCTGGTGAGGTTGTTCACAGAATTTACATACCGAAAGCCATGATGCCTGTTGCTGGAATCACATCGATGTGGGCAAAGCGCCAGGACTCGGGTGTGTCAGGTCTGAGGAAAATGAGAAAAGAATGTATGACATTAGGGGGGATTCATGTCTTAGGTTTATAGCATAGATAGACAATACGAGATAAAAATGAAATTTTCATTTCTCTTACGATTCACTAGAGTTGTACGTATACAAAATGACATGGTCAATTTTGGTATTGTATCTTTCAGCGCCGTTGCTGACTTATAGATAATTTGATAGACCGAATCGGTCTCAACTTCGTCACATATTCGTATTATCACTTGAAAATGTGTATGTTGGTTAGAGACGTCGCAAAAGGTCAATAATGTCAGCTCGAAAGAAAGTGGGACTGTTCTGTAAATCAAGGGACTGGTTGCCGATTCTCGAAGCATTCGTAACTTGACAGTTCTTATGGGATTTTATACATGAAACTGTCAAGTTACGAATTCTTAGCGTTACGAACGCTACTATAATCTACGCCCTGAACCAAATCTTCGGTCTCGGAATTGCTTTTTAGATCGAAAATTTTTAGTTCAATAAAGTTTAAAGTGTTATGTACTTACACAAGATCATAGTCTCCGGAGATAAATTTGCAAATAACCGCAAACAAGATGAATACAACGCACGCTAGACTGATGAAGCTGGCTCGAGCCAATCGCGAAACATTTTTGTACAAACACAGTGGTATGACAACGCAAACGGTTACCACAAACACCACACCAAATCTAACGATGCCCATCGATGTTTCCAACGACGGAATGAAACGGATTAGCACCTTGGACAGCGTGTCGCCAACCACAACGTTATACGATATCATGGCTGGGAATGGGATTTTCATTTAATAAAATAAGGAAAACGATTAAAGGAAAGCAAATGATGATAAACGGACGAAAAATCTTTATGAGTGGTGTAAAAGGATAGTAAAGTGAATGGAAAAATGAAGAAATAATTTGAATATTTTATGTAGGCCACATGCATTCCAACACAATCGTGCGAAAGGACGACGACGAGGAAACAAAAACTGTGAAAATGGAAAAATCTGAATTCGAAATCAACAAGATCTCAGACACATTTCTGGTTCAGCATATTTATCGAAGAAAGAATTCGTTTTACGTGCATAACTTAAAGGGGGCACCCTCAAGAATTCTGCTCCAATTTGGTAAATTCTCGATGTATTCAACTTTTACCGTAAATACGTTTGAATTCAGATGAAAGAAAATTGTTTTGAACTGTTTGATTGAACAGTGTTTTTGGGTCAGAACGTTTTACTTTTGCCTTTATTACATTTATACAACTGTTTTCGATTGAATGTACAGACTGTACACTCAGCCAAATTGAATTGGGAATAGTTATTTGTTTACCGAGGGTGGAAAACAGGAAATTCCAATGAGGTCAAAGTTTACGCCCACACATTGTTTTTCTGGTATGCGTGGTGTGATAAACCGTTTCTATTCACGAAACGAAAGCGTCATTTCGTTAAAAAAAATGACAACAAAAGCATATGAGAAAAATTCTATTTCTTCCCAACGACACTGGAGAGAAAGTGTTGAGAAGGTAGAAATTTTCTCGCCTGAACTGTCATGAGGCAAAACGTCAACAAAACTCAATTTTCAATTTTCATGGTCTATTGAGAAAATAGGTTGATCACAACTCACGCATGAAAAGGAGTTCACAACGCAGGCGAGAAAATAGTAATTTACTTACTTTTGCTGAAACTTGAAATTTCGAAAGCCTTTGTTGTGAAAAACGTGGATATTGCATTATCTCAAGTGACTTGTGGCCAGAGCGTAGTCAATTTCCAAGTTTTCTTCCCTGAACAAATAACTATTTCACAACACAGGCGAGAAAAAACACATTTTCTCACCTCAGCTGAATTACTACTTTGAAAAAAGAAAAAGAAAAATGACTTGTAGCAAATGAGGCGGCAACACTGAAACTTCGCGAGCCTTTGTTATAAAAAAAGTTATGTTGATCTCGTTAAAAAAGATGGAAAAGACGCTCTGGCCACAAACGACACCCTTGAAATCAAAATTTACCTTTTTTTCCCTCGCCGAACAAATAAATATTTCATGTGTGATTAATTTCTCGACTCAAAATGTCTTGGCCTAAGAGTAATTATACCTAGAGAGGAAATTTCGACCAAAATTATGTAAAATATGTGGTCCCAACTTGAAATACGAAATGTTTATTGGTATGTGTTTGGCCTCATAATTAAGTGGGCAAATTGAACTATCAAAAACGTCAACTACATGTATGTTGGTGTAAAATTGTACGAAATGTGTTATTGTGTTATACAAACTGATGTTGGAACCACATTTCGTCGTACAAATTACCTCTCTAGGTATAATTACTCTTAGGATTTGGCGAAATGACATTTTGTTTATGTCAAATAAGTTGTCAATTTCACAATGCTAACCTCAAATCGAACCAAAAAAAGGATTGGGGTGTGAGATGCCACACAAATTTTCATACATTTCAAGGGGCGGCTCTGTGAACGAAACATCTTTTGAGGTTAACTTTGTGAAATTGACAACTTAGTTGACACTTTTACAGAGAAGAAACCGCTATTTGACACTGATGTATTCGGTGGTGATTTTCTCTCCCAAATTGTCGTACCTTTTTTCAAAAATGATTTAACAAATTAATGCTTGAGTTTCGTGAAAACACGTGAAAATTGATTTGTTCACCTCTGAGAAAAGTAGAAAATTCTATTTAACTCCAAAAAGAGCAAGGTCTAGCGACCAGAGGGAAGCGAGCGCCTCAAATCGCTCGATTCGGAATTTTGTATTTTTCACACCGCACACATCACAAAACTATTGCAGTTGGTAATGTACATTATACGAGGTTGATGTACGTATATAAAATGGTTCAGTTAACATTCCTGTGCACTTCCATTTTCGATGCTAACATTTTCATTCTCGTTTTTCATGATTTTACTGCACGTGCCATACACACACATATATCACTTTTATGAAATTGGTGCCTGCACGCTATTTAATTTAGCCATTGCTAGACACCGAACTAATTTCCGTTCGAAATTAATGGAAATCACAAACGGAAAGTCAATCTTTCGTCTCCAGACATTATTATCGATGTAAATTATGCGACATTATGAATCTGCCCTCATCCAAATTAATGTGACAAATGGTTCAACGATTAATTCATGTCTTATCGTTGGGTAAAAGAGGAGGCTACACCATGACGAAGAAGACGTTACCTATCGATTATACGATAATTACGCAACGAATTGGAGCTTATCTCACCGTTTAATTGGCATCTGTATGAATAGAAATTAATTTACGATTGAGAATGGGGGCAGCGTAAGGTTGCCGACTGGAATGCTATTATTATCTCCATGTGATGCGGACTGCACATGGATGGATATTCAAATAAACTAGCATGATCGAACACGCGTTATCGTGGCGTGCTATTTTCTTTTGTTTTGAAAACAATGGCCATGTAATTGGCAGTCCGTGTATGGATACCGTAAATAAAATGTTGGACGTCAGTTTTGTACATCAGACTAGATATCCAGTACTGTTCAAGGGTGGATAAATATTGCTCACCCATGAAAATAGTTCATCGATGAAACACTACCCACTATCAGATGATAGATTTTTGAACGAATCTTTTTTAGACGAAGATGGGAAGCTCATAAAGCTCATGAGAATGAACTCACAGTGTCCTGTTTAAAATAGTAATTTTCTAAACTCAGTGACTAAATACAGTTTTTAAAGCCAGGCTAAGGCGCTTTAAACTGGCCTTTGCATTATTTTTCAGTGCAACGGCATTCCCAGAGGTGAGCACAACAAAACGTCGATTCTTCATGATATTTTCGAAAACATAAACAAAGTGACAGTTCGAATCAGAAAAGTTCTATTTTCTCCTCACGGCAGAGAGAGTGCTGCACTTTTCTCACTAGAAATGTCATTCGACAAGTCGTCAAGAAAACGCAATTTTCTCGTGACCTATTGAGAAGAGAAAATGAGGCAAAACCAAAGAAAAGTTTAGTTGGTACACATGCGGCGAAATTGAAGGAAAATGTGAATGACAGCTGGCACCTATGGGGTAGAATGCAAGATAATTTCATACGAATTCTCGCCGCATATACCGCAATGCGCGCATGAAAATAGTTATTTACGTATCTAGCTACGAACCCGAACGAAGTAATGACGACAAGCGAAAGTGCCTAAAATAAACCGTCCACAACAGATGCATAGACAACTTTGTATGCTGAGGGCCTATATTACGAGAACAATTCTCGACAATTCCGAAATGTATGCCAAGACATGCAGAGAAATGTTAAGTTGGTACACATGTGGCGAGATAGAAGGAATATATGAAAGACAGCTGTCACGTATGGAATAGAATTCGTATGAAATTCTACCGCATTACCTCCCATAGGTGCCAGCTGTCATTCACATGTTCCTTCTATCGCATTCTCTCGCACAGGTGCCACCTGTCATTCACATGTTCCTTCTATCTCGCCTCATGTGTACCAACGGTTGCTAGGAATCTGGCGCCGCGTCATTCACAATAATTATCATTTTGACACATTTTGTATAAGGAAGATGTCACTTTGAGAATTATTGTGAATGACGCGGCGCGAAATTCCTCAACACCGTACAAACTTAACATTTTTCTGAAGGCATGAAAACATTTTTAGAGCCGTACCGTCCTACCATGCGAATAATTCACACAAATCACACGCAAGCCATTCAACTCACTCATCATATTTATTTAATTAACTGAAAATTAATTAATTCACAAATTCTTACCTAGAAATGGATACATGAACTGCAACAAAGATAGAAAATAGTAGCCCCATTTTCCGTAAGCCGCTTCCATAACCCCTGGATAGCTAAATCGTCCACATATATGACCGCATCGAACCTAAAGGCAACAAAATTTAGTTAATTCCCTGATTAATTCATTCGTTTTCCCAAATAACAATACGAAATCACCCTCTCCGGTTTCAACCTCTAAAAAAGGTAAATTTTAACGATACAATTTGGAAGACGTAACAAATTGACTCATTTGTACACCATCTCGGGGCATGTTTACAAAATTGTTTTCATAATTTCATCATGGCAATGTTCCGAGAGGCGACGACGATGATGGAATGTCTTGTAGATTTTATTATTATGTTTGAATTGGGTCATCTGTCAGTCAGTTTAACACTGTTGTGTATACACTACATACGCTTCGGGTATAGTAAGGAGCATAACGGTATGAGTGGGCTTGTAACACGGGTTTCGGAAAGTCGATTGAGTACCAACGGAAACACGTGGTATCTCCTTTGGACCTTTTGAATCTTCATTTACTCTATATGATTGATAGATGAAAGATGGTTGGGACGCTAACATTGCCTCAGTGATTTTAAACAATCAATGTACCTTCTTCTCTCAACAGCTCTTCAAGCATGAGTGGTTATCTTAATGGAGTACTGAAACTAGACAGTGTACCAAACTAATTTGGAAACATTTTTCATACAAAATAGTACTCTATTTGGCAGCTATAGAAGCACTCGAAGCACGTTTGCTTGTAGTGCGTTGATTCCACTCATTTTCGATTACGCCGTTTTAGCAAAGCTCGCAAAATTTGTGTAAAACGGAGGGAAAAATGACGACTACGTCAAAACATGATGAAACCAAAGCACCTAGCATAGTAATAGAATATTTTGTGTGTCAAAATACTGCTCTTGCTCTAGCAAACAAACTAAGAAAATTAGTGTGGTAAAAACGTACTTTTATCAATAAATGATAGGAAGTGAGGAAGTATGAGCAGTGAAGATGTCCTTTTTTGTGTTGAGAATATGATGACCTTTGTCTCAATTTCGGTGTGCGAAAGTAAATCATGTGTGTTTGTGATGTCCATTTTTGTGTTATTCACCGTCATTTCGGTGAGAAACAAAGTTTAGAATTTGTTTTTTTTTTGTGATGTCGATATTGCTTTAAAAAAAGCGGGGCACGAAAACTACATCACTAAGAATTTCAGTGTCACACTTGTCAAAATAAGGCGGTCTTTCGACTGCGTCAAAACGAAATTTGTTTGCTAGAGAAGGTATTGCTGGTACTCAAGATACTACTCCATATATACCATTGGTATTGTGATTAATACCATTAATGGTAATAGTGGTACGAATGGTATTAATTTAATAGTATCTTGAGTCTGAGCAGTATTTTGACACACCAAATATTCTATTACTATGCTAGGTACATTGCCAACTTGAACGTTTCTAACACAATAAAAACGCGGCGAATGTGCCCCTAACTAGCACCCTTCATATTGTTCGCGTCAATTTCTTTTTGTTTGTTATTAAAACATAAAGACGATGATAAGTATCACGTTATTATATCCGACTTGAGTGGATTATACGCGCACGTGTCTATATTGTCTTTGTGCGTACAGATGGGAGATGATGGAAAAAAATAAATTTATTTCTGGTTCTCTATCTTACGGACCGACGAACTTTACAATTACATTGTGAATTATTTAATGTGTTTTTTAAGGGATCGCAATCAGTTGAGGATTATTACCGGATGGAAAATGTTTTCCTTTTTCCACGAACAATCATAATTCCATTCTCATCCTACTGTTGTTTCAGTTAAATTTAAGATAAACATCGAAATGGATGGGGTCTGTAATGGATTGCTTCCGGAATTTGTTGCCTAGGAAGTCTGACCAAGGAACTAGTAACCTAGGATATGGTTCTGACCAAATTGTTTTGCTTAAAATTACTTTCTGAATATCTGAAGTTTTAGCCTTTTGAAGTAGTTGTTAAAACATAGCTAACGCCGACCCGTACGAAACACCTATTCGTATCAAAAGCCTTTAATGCGAAACTCTTCATTTCTCTTACTTCATTTTCTTCTCTGCTGAAAAACTATTCTTCCTTTTAAATCACTTACATTATCCACTCTTTGCCTTGTTATCATATACAACTAAATTGCCGGAGGCAATATAGACAGCCCCGTACGAAGTCAAATTTTATAAATTCCTATTTAAACAGCTATATACCGCTATATTTACCTATATTTCACTGTAAATAAACATTTCACAGAGGAATATGCTATTATATAGCTCTATATGCCTGTATATAGCTCAATATAGCTGTATATAGGTATATATAGATGTCCATATATGTAATCCCTGAAACCCCTCACACTTAACACATTATTTCCATGTTAACAGAAACTCTCTAAGCATCATTTTTCCCACTTTATATCGTTTTACTAAAATCCAATATGGCCGCCGGCAGCCATTTTGTTAGGAAACCGAAAATAGTACCGACGCTTTACATTCGTTAATACCTTTCAAACAAAAAAAATTCATGAAATTCGGTCAAAATTTACTCGAGATATTGACAAAATACTCCACGTTCACTGTACGGCCGAGTAGCCAGATAAGAGCTCACTCCAAGAGACCTAGCTCACGCTCCGGAGAACAAATTTCCTAAAAAAAATTTTCCTTGATTGGTACGGTCAATACCTATCTAATAAAGCTAAAACAGACGAAATATGTTCAAATGTGGCCGACCTACAAGCAAAAACTGCTTGCCGCCCTGTGCCTGTTCCACACCAAGGGGTCTAACTCACGAGTCGGTCATCCGATTTCCATAAACTTTTTTTTTGTCGATCGGTATTGTAAATACCTTTTATTTGACGTATCACTTACAAGTTTAACGTTTAAATGTCCGGAGATATCTTCGAAAAACCGTAAAGCACTTATTGGGCCACAGCTCGGGAGGGGTCGATCCAAAATCACTCATCTTCGAACTTCGCCTGTCTTTTGACATTACCAAACGGGAAAAAAAAGAATTTTCAAAATCAGATGCGTTTTACTCAAGTTATCATGCAGACAGACAGACGGACAGACGGACAGACAGACGGACATTTTTTTTCGCGGATTTGGCATCTCTAGACAACCACAATAGGTTTCCCCTTACTCAGGGAGTCCAATTCGACGTGTTACAAACGTATGCGTAAACCTATAAGACCCCAGTACTTCGTACGGGTCTAAAAACGGAGTCTGGCAACACTGCAGTCAAGGTTAAGTTATAGACTTAGTATGTTTTTTTGCAATTACTTTTGTCATTATTTCAGCTTTTTAGCGCACGTGGTAGCCTTGGCTGTAGTGTTGCCAAACTTCTTTTGTTTTTACAATTACTTAAGGGAGTTTGAAGTTCTGAAGATTTAACTCACCATTAAAATTAACGAATAATCGGTAATAACAGCCACCAAAATGAGTAACAAAAATCCTAATCCAAAACCAGCCCGATGAAAAGCGTACGGTATTCCAATAACGCCACTTCCAACGATGGAGTTTATGTAGTTGAAGGACGTCTGGGCCAGCGTTGACATCGTATCCGACTTGGTATTGTCATTCTATTGGCGAAAAAAAAGCTCACAATTACCAGTTCAACCCAAAGACGTAAAAATAAGATGAGGTAAATAGGTGCTAAGACTGCGCTATATGACCTTTCGCGTTTAATAACAATAAATCGATGCGATTTGGATGATAATTAATCTTTTCTAACCGAATGAGAAAGTAAATGTCTTCAATTAATGACTATCATCAATATAAATGAGCAAAAGTCAATAAGAAATTGGCAACACCATCCGATATGTGGTGCTCACATTTCTCTTACAGATATACCGTACATTCCTTTATACACACGTGTAGGCGTTCCACGTATCGCGCGATATATCGGTGCAACAAAGGGAAAATTAAATATTTCGGAGGTGAAAAATGGGCCATGTGGCTGTTATGTATTTCAGGGCACGTACTACAAAAGATATAAAAAGGCAATGTCTCAGAGATTCTTTCGAATCTCATTCAGGTAGGTGATATATTCCACAGAAACTGTCGACCTTGGTATGCCGAATAGCATAGACCAAAATTAGACATTATTTCCACATCTGATGGTATGTTCATACTAGCAGGCGGCTGGTTATATATTCATTTGGTTAACGTTATCTCAACAAATAAATCGAAACGTTCCTGGGTCTTTGTTAAGAAGTCAAGTCACTCGTTTAATATCCGCATATAAAACAATCGCAGTAAGAGACAAAAAGTGAACTGAAATTTGAGAGTTATTTGAAAGTTATCTGGCTAGCATCAATGAGATAAATTTAAGTGAACCCATGTCAGTGGTGACATCCATGTCTCTTTCAAAAATGATCACACAGTTATACAGTGTTTAACGAGAGCGAAAACCAGTTAAATTTAATTGGTCTCGGGGTCAGCTGTCAAATATTCATCAATGAAAAAAGAAATTGAGAGTTGAGCTCAGTTTAAATTTGTATGTGATTTCTTTCATTTTGACGTGTGACCCCGAGACCAGTTTAAACAAAGTGGTCAAAAATCTCTCTCCTTAAACACTGTATTCGAAAGTAATCTGGCTGACATCACTGAGTTACATTTCCGTAAATCATGTCAACTGTGAGTGTCAGTTGTCTTTCAATTATGACCACACGGTCATTTGAAAGTGGGCAAGTTGGCATCGCTGAGGTAAATTTACGTAAGCTAATGTCAATGGTGCCAGTCAGATCTCTTTTCTTTCAAATAACCACAAAGTTATTTGAAAGCGATCTGGCTGGCATACTGAGGTAAATTTTCGTAAAGCTATGTCAGTGATGCCAGCCATGTTGGAAAGAGATGGGTGGCATCACTGAGGTACGTTTACGTAAAAACATGTCAGCGATGCCAGACTGTCAAATAACCACGCTATAACATACGAAAGAATTATTTCAACATAGTTTTCGGCCTCTCGGTCATCAGTCTTTAGACTGTGGGAGGGATAACTAGATGGATGCTAGATATAGAACGTATTCATGTGGCTTGCTATGTACATTGCAAATATACCACTCAAATAATAGAAAAGAAATCGGAGATTGGAATTATTGAGTTAAGTACATTGAACAGTCAGACACACAGCAGAATATCATAATTGCCACCCCGATGGGTACATACCAACCGCCTTTTCTCGTTTACTCACACGTTTTATTATTGGTTTTTGTCTAACATAACCATCGAAATTTTACGGTGAAGCTGTCGTTTCGAAAAGATATTATTTCAGAGATTGGAAATTCGCAACAACAAAAACATATTTACCCAGGAGACCATACTCTCTCTGAATATGATTGTGTATTACAACAGTCCCGGCAAACGCCGTTCGGAATATAACATTCCATTTTATTATGCATCGGTGGATGAATAACATAGTTTCAGCATTTCATTTTTTTAATAACTCCGCTGATGTCTATATGTGTGCTGAATGTTGATGGCTTTTCATATTATGTGGGTGGGTGGGTACAATGTGAACTACGTATCGATTCGAAGTAAATTGCGCTATAGTGCCGAGGTTAGCATCATTATAGTCGTTGATTACAGCTGTAAATAGGCCGTCATAAAATTGGCTCGATTTTTAATATTTTTTTTTGTTTTGTTTTGTGCTAAGAAATGCCCAAAAAACAACGAATGGCTGTCTGGTGCGATTCAAACGAAATCATAAAAAAGTCTAATTCGTGAGAATTAGCTCTACAAATAGAGTAGAGTTCCAAATAATTTTAAAAAAAAATTATTACTACTGGCGCTAGTAATACTGTGGGCTTTATTTAGCATTTAGGATTAAAGATAAAAACTCAAGCGATTTACGACCCTCGCTTTGATCTACCTTAAAATTGTTGGAATTTCCTATTTTCTCCCAGTAAACTATTTCGATTATTCCCACAGTGAGCATATCGTCGCAAAGATTTTATGAACAATTTAACTACATATTTAGCGTATGACCGCTTTCCTTTTCAATTCTTCACTGCACTGCAGCAAATCATTTCTACTTTTACCCTTTGTACGTATATGACGAATCGTAAGCAATATGAAATAAAATTTTCATTCCACCTCGAATCGAATTCGATTTAGAAAGTGCATGGTATGGAGAGAGATGTCTTAATATTTCTAAATTGCACAGGCATTCGCTAATTTCTTCTTTTGTAATTGAGCTAATCAAATAGAACAAAAATTAGTTTCAGACATAATTTTACCGTACCTTCATCAACGATTTGATGTCGTCAAATGCATGCTCCTCGACGGACTCGTCACTTGCCTGCAATAAACAATTTTTATGGTCAATGTTATGTGTGTATGAATCTGTTCAATTAAATTGAATACATTTTTCCTTTAGACATAAAATTGAATCCCAGTTTGATATAAAGAGAAAAACGACAAAATTTTATTAAAGTAAGTGGAGGAGTTACCAATACCAATACCACTTGCTAGAAAATTTCATATGAAATTTTTGCCTAACGCATGAATCGAATCGGATTCACTTCAATGGTAGCTCATTTCTTCGCATCGAATCAACAAATATCCGCTCAAAACTGAACCTTTCATCCCTAGTTTTAAGTTGCTGTACTTGCTTACGGGTCGAAAATCGTTCTTTTCATTAAATTTCATGAAAGTTCGACGGCCTTAGCACGTAAGATCCATTACAACACTCACTCAAAATAAAAATTAAAAGTTACGTTTTCATGTATTCATTGAACTCGGCTTCGTCTCGGATCAAAAATTTGAAAAGTAAAGTTTTCATGTGAATTTTGTTGATCCGAGGCGAAGCCGAGGTCAATAAACACTCAAAAACGAGTCGCGTAATGAATTTAACTAGAGAGGTAATGTGGCCTTTTCCTCGCTAGGGAAAACGCTTTACCTCACTCGTAAAGTAAAATAGCACGCGGGAATTTGATATTTCGTATCACGATGAGTAAATGTACATCGGGCCGAAGCCCTCGGATCCTTACACTCATCTGGATACGAGATATTAAATTACTTTCTTGGTACAGCAATCTACTATTACATGCTTTTGAAACCTGAACCAATTTTCAGGTTTTCCCTATCAGTGATAATAAGCCACTTTCGACCCTAGGGAAAACAAAAGAATGTAAATGACTAGTAATTAGTATCAGATGAGTTACAATGTAAACAGCACATTCCACAAATTTACTTCGTTTTCATTGCTCTTACACATAAGCTGGTTTTTCATCATAAATTTTAATTTAATTTATTATCCACTCTTCCAGTTGAGAATGCATGCGGTTCTCTATTCTAATTAATTTCTTCACTTTAACCACGCTGTAAAGTAATTTGTAATACAGCGATGCTTGAGTTTGTTGTATACCATTCCGATAGGTACATGTTAAGAATTCAAACCATATTTTCGGCTAATTAACCCAACAAAATCGAGACTATGCTTGCTGAGGACGTTATTGTTATGGTAATCAGAAATTTAATGGTCGAAATTCCCCAAAAGATATTTCAATTTACTGCCAAACTTTACCATGAAGGAAATGTGCGATCTGAGGGCTTATCATCTGTTATCGACAGTAATGAGAAAAATAATCAACGACTTCTGGTTTATATAATCAAAAGTATGTTTTAACAATTGAAGTACAAGATTTTCTATCTGTGCACTAGGCGAACAAATGAAGTAACAGATTCAATGATTGTATGAATACGCTTGCCGTTTCTATAGGTTAACGAGCCTTGTGCAGAGCTTGTGCAGCATTATCCCTAATCCTCTTGATACATTTGTCAGTATGGACCAGCTAAATGTTTCTTGTATCTTTGCACAAGTGGGCGACTCGTTTTTTTTGCTTCCTAATTTCAATTAATTAATTTTAGCAGAAAAGTTTTCCATCAAAGACAAATTGTAAAACTGTCCCTCATTTCCATCAAATTGAAGGCAAAAAGAAAAATTTTTGAACAGAAACATTTTTCCATGCTCACCGACTGTATGTTCTGTTACACACAAATCTCCTTAACGGTTACACAAACATACCAATGTCAAGCATAATAAAGAAAACCACCCACTATTCACAACAGCGATTTATTTTATTCTACTGCCAAAACTGTGCGGCTGTGTGTGTGTGTGGGTCTGTTTTTCTTCTTTCTTTTTTAACTCTCTAATTCAGCACTTCCATTCATAGTCAAACGAAAAAATATCTTCAAGTGAACTCAACTGTTATCAATGAGTGGGCGAAAAGGTCGTTTTTCCTAAGTAGACGATTATATGATACAGTTGTGTGTATAATGTACGCATAATACAGATAAATATGCCGGTTGAGATATATGTTTATTTACGCCTGAAACATTTGAATATTATTATATCCCTTTTTATATTCGCTTTGTGTGTACATTTCCACGTATCGTGGAATTCATTTTATGGGTTTTTATCAAGTGTATAAAAAAGCTGGTTTCTGATTGCTGGTTTAATAGCCTTTTGTATTAAGTACTTTGCCACTTCAAAGCGACGATGTAGTAAACAAGGTGTCGTATTTATAGACGAAGCTTTTATGCAGCTACCAAAGGGTTTCTGAATGTGTGGTGCTTTATTAAAGTTATTTGAACTGTATTTGGTCGGTTAAGTTTATAGTTCACATGTTGTCACGGAACTTTTTCTTTGAAGAGCTTGAATTTAAATATCAGAAAATTACTTCCCGACATGGTATGACATTTGCTCACTATGCACTCGGAAGGAAAACTTTTTAACCGACCTGTTGGCAATGAAAAAGTAGGAGTTTATATGTCAAAAACGTAGGCTCAAGGTTGTTGATATGAAGAGTCTTTTACTAGCGATAAAAAGATGAAAAGTAAAGTTTTCGTGTGAGTCTGGTTGATCCGAGGCGAAGCCGATGTCAATAAACACCCGAAAACGAGACTTTTTATTTTTATCGCGAAGGTCAAAAAACACTTTCCCTTTGATGCGTACAAACCTTTACTACCTGCCCAATGCGAAATTCGACCATTACATAAAAATTTACCCCCTGCGAAACTAATCCATTATTGACTATTTTCGGTTAAAATTTTTTTTTTTTTGATTTTCCTATGTGAAAATCAACTTTTGCAAGGGACAGGCAGTAAACCAGTATACATTGAATGTTGCTGCGTACTTCATTATTTCGGGGAAAAAAACTTTGTGATACTCGCAGACTGTGTTCGCTTTTGCCACAAAATTGTTACCTCAAGTAAAGAAAATGAATTACTTTCACCTTCGACTCGGATATACAAACTCTACACATGTCGAAAAAACAGTTAGCTTATTGCACAGAAATACACGAGTGAGTTTGATTTTATCAGAAAATTGTTGTACCTCACAATGAATCCCTTTCAAAAGTTGAAATTCACATAAAAATGCTCACGAAAATGAACCGAAAATATTCCACATGTAATCGATCACTTTCGCAGGGGTCTATATAATGTTCAACTTTCGCATGGGATATGTAGTAAAGGATGTAAACACATAACGTTATGCAAGTCTTCAGCGCATCACCAAAAATGCGTAACTCAAGTTTCCGGTGAATTTAAGTGCAGCGTCATTTTTCGTTTGGTATAGCGCTGATTTCTGTAGAATCGATGGAATGTGGTGAATAAATGTTGTAAAAGTATTTCAATACTGCGAAAATTGCAGGGAAATCGTGGGTGCTACAATGAAGTGAACTTGCCCTGCACTCAAATTCACCCGATACTTGGACTTAGTCTGTTTTTCGGATTTGCATCACCTTCAATGGTTCATGTACCCTGCTTTTGATCTTCGTTGTTACATCTGGTGAATTTTTGGTCTGAAAATGACTAAATCTGCATTTTAAAAGCAATGGACCCTTTGCAAATTTGTTGCCTACATTTAGGTGGAAAAATATTCGTTTTTTGATAATTTCTCTGAACCAAAATCTTTTTTTGAAAATGTAAAACTTTTGCAGCACGAAAATTTTAAGGGAAAAAATTGTTTGTGGCTGTTAACAAATCCCACTTGGAGAAACCTTTGCAGACTTTGGTTCACAGAAATCATCAAAAAACGAACATTTTTCAAAGCCTAAATGTAGGCTACAAATCTACAAATTGTTTATTGTTCTTAAGTGGAAATATTTAAAATTAAACTGCGGGGTGCGGCAATATAAAAACCTTCAAAAAACCAAAAAATAAGAAAATACGTTTATCACAAACACCACATACCTTCAAAACCTGTAAGACCAGCTACAACCAAAATAATTTGAACACGTACGACGAATGTTAACATAATTCCTTATCAAATGGTTTTATTATCACACCCAACCAAATCAGGCCGTTACACATTTATCTTAAGATTCAGACATTTATCTTACCAACAAAATTAGAATTAAATTGCAAAAATCAAGTTCACTATTGATTAGACGGTTGGAAGCTCTGCAATGATGCTAAATCGATCGTACATTTTCCTGATTTTGCTGGCAACCACTTGTGCTTGGGGATCTCGTAATAAAATCATCGGACAGAGAAATGAGTTTGATTATTAAAGACGTGTGATTTTGCAGCAGCTAGAGCACGGTCTCGCACCATAAGTAGGATTGTTGGTGGTCGTCCTAGTCTACCCGGTGAATTTCCTCATCAAGTCTCACTGCGAACGCTTCAAGATGAATTCTACTGTGGCGGATCGATCATCGCTCAAAGTTGGAGTCTCAGTGGTATGAAACAATTCATTTTCTCTTATTGTTCGCTAAATGATGTGTCGTCTCGCTGGACTTATCTGTTCTACAATCTTTTACTGAAAAGCTGCACATTGCGTTTACGGTGAACCACAAAATGGAATTTTGGTAGTTGCTGGTACCATACACCTTGATGCTGGTGGAGCCAGACATCAATCGTTAAGATACATCATGCATCCTCTATACGATGATTACTCACTGGAATACGAGTAAATTGAAAATCTTAGATCTTACAGTGGCACTACCATTAACGACGAACAAAAAAATTTCTTGTCTTGAAACAGTGTCGTCGTCATACAGAATCAAGTTCCGTTCGTTTTCAATGCCGTCGTGGCTCCAATAAACTTAGGCTCCACCTTAATCGGTGGCGGACAAAATACCGTTGTTGCCGGATGGGGTGGAACTGGTCCCGATGGACCACCATGGCCGAATACATTGCAAGTGTTGAATGTCACCACGCTGACGAATCTAGATTGCATGTCACGTCATTCAGCTGAAAATGCTCCATACATATTCGATCAGAAGATTTGCACGTACGCTAACAACGCGGGTGTTTGTTTCGGTAACGTTTCGCTTTTAATGGTTTTGTTTTGTGGAATTCGAATCCAATTGGTTTAAATGACTTTCCAGGAGATTCTGGCGGAGCTTTACTTAGTGGAAACTCCGTGGTTGGAATCGTGTCATGGGGAGTCGGTGATTGCGGTGGACGTTATCCGGACGTATTCATTCGTGTTAATTACATGTATGATTGGATTAGGCAAACTATCAGCACATAAATCTTCCATATTCAGAGCGAAAACATTTTTTTATGTTTCACGTTGCATTATTGTTCTTGCCGTTGATGAGGCACGAGAAGTTGTTAAAACCTTAAGTTTTTCGACTTTTGATTGTCGGAACTCAGTTAATAACTTAAACTAAGTTCTGACACTTCTGGGTTGATCACGAAAGCAGCAAAAAATGTTTACTGGCTCCTCCATCCATCGACTCAGAAGAGAACGGTTTTCTCTTCGAAAAATTGTATACAGAAGAAATCCAAGGTAGATATTAAGAGGTAATGCAAAAGTTAAACATTAGCGAATTATAAGCAAAATGAAGTTTCATTCATTTAGCTCCGTTTTGAATAGCCTTCCGATGTTTTTTTGTTTTAAACTATCAAAAGACCTGTTAGCATCGTAACATTCGAAAATCCACAGATCGTCCACCAAAATAAATTTTAAAGCCTAGCCGGCCTCAGGAGTGACTTAATCTGTTCTTTCATAGCTCAAACCAGTTCACTCTCTTGTTTGTAACTATTTCGCTTATTGAACAAAGGCTATTGGGCATATTAAATCTCGGAATAGTTGGGGTTCACCTGAAAACTTCTTCATAATCTTGTATCAAAATCAGATAAATGATAACAGGTGGCGCTGCGGTCACCCCACAGAATGAATATGTCGAATGACGTTAAACAGCCAACACCCAAAACCTCAAAAGAAGAATAAATGACGCAATTCCGATCTTTTCCAACTTTCAAAACACCTGATATCGCTGTTGTTGACGCAAAAAACTTTGATGAAGAAAATTTTGACTGTAAAACTTTTCAACAAAAATTTTCCCGAAAAAATCTGCCTCGCGTGGCGATTGTACCAAGGCTGTATACTTTGGGGAGGTCACGCAGATACAGATACGCGGGTTACACACCACAGTTGATGATAAAATGGCCGATTTCATACAAAAATTCACCTACTCTGATGATTCTCGTCGCCTGGATGATGTGGTGAATTTTTTGTATATGTAAAGTCATCAGGAACACACTTCTCAGTAAATTTATCTGCCAAATCAAATGCCTCAAATTTTCAAATATGTGTGCGTGTACGATTGCATGTGTTGTGTGTTTTTATACACACCAAGAAACCATGACTCCTATCTTTGTTCCACAACTTTTCTTTCCCAATCATGTATAATAGCTTTTGAAAAATGTAAAGCAAGCGGCTTGACACAAGGTACTGGTCTAATTTTCGTGCTTTTTTCCTAGAATTTCGGAAATTTTCGAAATTTTTCAAGAATTTCAAGATTCCTGAAATCTGAGTTAAGATTGATCTGATCCGAACACTACCTGAAACCTAATTTTATAGTATCAACGAAGTGTAATATCACATACGCGCGGTGTTCGGATGTCAAAATTCTTAACTAGAAGAATAATTGAAAAATTCCCCCTCAAGTCCACTCTGACTTTTGGACCGCCGCTAGTTCTCGAGGTCGAAACAGCCTTCTTCTTCTCAATTCATTCACTAAACGTGAGCCCTGGGAAAGGGAAAAGCATTGGCTTTGTTTGTGAACTTATCTTCTGTTTTAGTCTAATAGCCTTGCGCTGTGGGTGAGTTCTAGTGTTGCATTTCGTCCGTTGCCAAATCGCAACGTTAAAAAACTTGGCAATAATAAAATAGAGTATATAGTGTGGTGACGTTATAATAAAGTGTTCCAGTTCGAGCCTAATAGAAATTATACCTAGAGAAGAAATGTCGAACAAAATTACGTAAAATATGTGGTCCCAACATGAAATACGAAATGTTTGGTAGTATGTGTTTGCCCTCTTAATTAAGTGGGCAAATTGAACTATCAAAAGCGTCAACGCGTACGTGTATTGGTATAACTTGTCTAAGATTCGAACAGTTACTACAGTTTTCGAACACCTAAGGTTGCGTATCACAGATGTGTAATAAATAACGAACTGGAAAACTGGAAAAGCTGATTTCGAATAACGATCATGACGAGTAGAAGCAGTGATAGTTCGAATCCTCACATCAGCAGAACCTGTAATTCTGAATACGTTTTCACGATTTGTTACGATTTTCGTGAATCTCAAAAATCGCGAAAATCACGAAATTTCACGAAGATTGAAGAAAACGTTTAAGCTGAATTCCTTTATGTTCGAAAATTGCCGACCTTGGCTCACTCATCCAAAAAAAAAGTTCTACGTTTTAATCATCCAAAAACGCGATAAGACCAATGGTTTGCTCATCCGTACACCATGTACATTTAAAACGTACAGTAAGTGTCATATAGACTTTGACGTTTATTTGTCTATTTTAAAATAGATCAAAGCTAATTAATGATTCGTAATGATACAATCATATCATATCATCTGTTTTTTAGTTTTGAAAAAATATTACAAACAAAAATAAAAAAAGAAACTTTTCAATGGATTTGAACCGGGTATCTCTCACACTCCAGACTAAGACTTTCCCGCTGAGCTAACAGGTTATTGAGAGAATCGAAGCGTATTTCGACTAGCTTCTAATTAACGGTTGAAAAGTAAAGTAACGTAAATAATTGATTGGCACAGTGGTGCTTTTTTAGTTTCAGATACGACGTATCAAAATGTAAGTTGAACTTCTAGATTTTGTAAAAATTTTATTTCTTATTTAAATATTTCCCGACTTGCAAATTTTACGAGCAACCTTTCATTTATCAATCAACTTGATCCGCCTCATCAGATCAAAGTTATGAATTCTTGATGTGGCTGCCCTCTGCGTAATTTCGAATCAAACCCGCGTCAGATTATTTTTTTTAACATTTTCATTTAATTTTTAATTCAACCAACAAAAATTATTGTTGTCTAAGAAAATAATTGAAAAAAGATACCTGAGGAGCGGAATATATAGAAATCACAATTGCAACTGAGACAGTTAAACTGTCACAAAATAAGTACGGATTAAATGTACAACAATGTACGAATAAAGTGTACATCAACGTACGGATAAAACCACCAAAAACGCGATAAGATCATTGGTTTACTCATCCGCAAATTTTACATACTAAACGTACTTTCTTCTGGTTACTCGTAGAAATTGGGCGATTTTAATGTACATCCAAAATTTCATTTTTTTGGGTGCTGAACTAATTTACAGATTGAAAATGTCCAGTCGGTTTACATGCATGTGAGATTTTATTGTTCATTTTTGGTTTCGATATTACTTATTCTAGGCGACTAGTGACTGAAAATGTTTTCCGGTTCTACGACCAATCCTACGATTAGATCACATGGATTCTTTCACGCTAAAAAGGTAAAATACACCAACTGAGGTTAATCCATTCGCGATTCGCTTCGCTCATTTCTGTGGCGACAGTGACCTCGCCGAGTGTACACAATTTGATTTGAGTATGTCCACGAGCGAGAGCCAGAATCGAATTGTATCCATCCAAGTCAAGCGGACCGTCAATTCCACATAATTGAATAAACTTTAGACAGCGCCCGCATTGCAACGCCTGTTTGATACTATCCACAGTGATTGAGTTTGCTGTACGAACAATTATCGACTCCAAAACAGGCAGATTCTCGGCTAATTGCACCAGCATTGCACCAGACATCTTCATCAAACTTAACGATTTCAGCATCTTAAGTCCCGCCAAACTGTCACCGATTCCATCGCCGGAATCACCGTAGATTGTCAAGTGCTTAAGCGGTACGTTGTTGATGGCAAAGTGGTCAAGCAAGTCTCGCAGCAACATTCTACCATCGAATGTAACATTCAGACTGGTCAGGTTTTGCAGACACCGGATCTGTATGTTATTGCGACAGAAAAAGTAGCTCAGCTCCATAGAGGGAAATCGTTTAACGAGATCATTTCGACAGTTCGGCGTCACATTGTAGCAATCGAACAATTCTAAACTGCGAATCTGATGGTTGTGCTCGAGGAATTCGATCAGGTCGTTGTCTGCAATGCCCATATGCTTGAAACGAACTTTTTCCAATTTCGGGAAATTTCTCTTGAGCCAAACCATCTCCTCGTTGTACACTTCGATACCAGACAAACGAATCTCTTCTAGGGCTGGGAAAGACGATTTATTCTCATCATCAAGATAAAACTGGTTGTGCCGTACGTCAGCAGTATCCAATGTTTTGAGATTTGTGCCGCAATATTCAATGATCGCCTGAAAAATTAGGCCGTCGTCTTCTCGGCGCAACAGTTCACCGTCGCTGTACAAGTCAATGTCGTAGTCGTACATACATTCATCATCGTCATTGTCCGTACGATATTCGTCAGCGGCTTCAGTACCACACCAAACGATTGAGTCGACCAAATGACCAAATTTCTGCAGTAGGACTGAATGACGTGTGTCCCGAATACTAAAACAACTCTCGTTACTGTGGTTGTTGCCGATGAACAGTTGTTTGCGATGTCTTGCAGTTGCAGTTGCATTTTCGGCGAATTGTTTGCTAACCTGAGCTAGGCTCAGGAAATCTTTTAAATTCTTCACTCGATGGAATATCTCTTGAATGCAGTCGCTGTTTAGTGGTACTGCGCTCAGCACGTTTTCATTTACATTCTCTTCGACGACGTTGTCTTTCGGTTGTGTGTTGTTCGCCAACAAACTCGGTTTGTTTTCCATCACACATTCGAAGTAAAGGTTAATTTTGGCTGAGGGTAGGACGGTCAGATCTGAAAGGAACTTACTTCGATTCCACAAATTTTTCAAAATATTTCTTTGATTTTGGGGTCTGTTCGAACACACTATAGGCTTCACTTTCCGAGTCAAACACCAAATGTTCAAATTTTCTTGGACTTAGCGGCTTGTTTACCTCTTCATTAGGCTATATTTGAAAACCATTCGAAAACAAACTTCTTTTCTTCTTTGGTTTCGCGTATGTCACGTCACATTCATTCACAGTCTGAACCATGTGTTAGTATTGTCAGTTCATAATCACTTCTTTTTGAACAAATTTACGTACGATCAACGCACTTCAAGCATGAGTGATCATAGTGGTCAGATGCAGAAAGTACTCTATTTTGTATGAAATGGTTATACGTTTGTTTGATACACTGTCCAGGTGTCAGTACTCTATTTAGATAACCGCTAACTCATGCTTGAATTGCATTGGTACGATTCATGTAGCCCATTTGTGTCATTTAGAAGGTTTACACCATTTTCGGCGTTACAAATGTGCATTTTCTCGGCTATGAGTCGTTGAAAATAGTTCGGAATGTGGTCTAATATAGCCGAACGAATACTGCTGGTGTCGTCTATTTTTAGAACAAAAGAAGAATAACTTAATTCTTGAAAAAATGGATTTTTTGGAATTTTGAAAGTTCGTAACGATTGGGATGGTGTGCTGTTATCAAAATCAAAACTGTGGTCTTCTTTGACAGCGTGAGGAATTGAGTCGTTCGTCTCAATTAATTTCTTTTGTTTGATATCTATGCTTCGCACATCTATTCTTAAGCCATTGTTTTGTTTGACATACCCAAGTGGCCTCACAGTCCAGACAAGTCATTCTACGTATCACCTTCGATTTCATGTCCTTCGGAACAGGATACTTCGTTCTCAAGAAAACATTGCCAACGTTATTTTCGGATTTGCAGCCCATGCCATATCAATTTTTTTTTTCAAATATAGCCAGGTGAAGAGGTGGCGCCACAGGAAAATTTTGATTCCACCGCCTTTGTGATCAACTCGAAAACGAGCTCGAAAATGTCTTAACCTGTTCTTTCAGAACCTTGACCAGAATTTTGACACTGTAAAAAAATGTGTACAAATTTTTCTTACACACTCGTCCTCTATTTGACAGCTGTCATTCGAAGCACAAAGTGCGTTGGTTCAACAGATGCCACTATTTTCTTTATTCAAAAAATGTGAATAGATCATTTTCATTATACGGTACTTGTCAACGTAACCCCACTTAATTTTTCGTCAAGTAGTCCTTAACCTCAATCAATTGATGTTAATTGCGTTCAATTTACTGATTTTTATATGAAAATCGTTCGTTCAATTCATTCGATATTTTTCAACATGTCTGACAGTTGGGATCGTGTCTGACGTTTACAAGGTCATGAAAATATTGTCCTGAAATTTCGACGACATGAGTATCGGCGACTTCATGAAGAAACGGCGAGTAGTCGCCGTTTCTTCAGGAAGTCACTGTTTCTTCAGGAAGTCACCGTTTCTTCAGGAAGTCGTCGTTTCTTCTCGTCGTTTCTTCAGGAAGTCACAGTTTCTTCAGGATGTCGCCGTTTTTGGTAAAAAGTGGCGACTTTCTGTAGAAACGATGACTTCCTGAAGAAACGACGGGAAGAAACGGTGAATTTATTAGAAATGACAAGTTCCTGAAGAAACGGAGACGGAAGTTTCTTGTCGTTTTTTCAGGAACTCACCGTTTCTTTTCATCGTTTCTTCAGGAAGTCGCCGTTTCTTCTTGTCGTTTCTTCAGGAAGTGAACGATTTCGAAGAAGTGGTGACATTCTAAAAAACTGTGACTTTCTGAAGAAGTGAGACCGAAGAACCACAAAAAAACAATTAGAACATTTCCCTATAACACAGGCCACACAAATCGACGAGCTGCTGAAGTGGAGCCAGGCGAAAGTTTGGCAAGAAAGTTGTCCATAAATTCAGCATGTATACTGAAGTTACAGACAAATTACCTGACAACTGCTTTTTGATACATTTCGTAAAAGGATGAATTCCCTATGGCTGAACAAATAGCTGTATTTTATCCTTATGTGACTAAAAGAAATTTGCTAACCATAGGCAATTTACCCTTTTACGAAATACATCGAAAACGCGATTTATTCAACCATATGGAACTCATCCTTTTACAAAATGTATCAAAAACCAGTTGTCAGGTACTTTGGCCGGCGCCCGGCTCGGCGTGTTAAAACGCTTTTTATGCGGCTAATTATTAGACGATGCGAGAGAAAAAAAATTAACTCCTAAGTTACCGACACCGTTCCGGCGCCCGGCTCGCATTGCGGCCCTCCGCTTCGCTCCGGGGCAATGGGCCGGATCGCTCGGCGTGTTAAAACGCTTTTTATGCGGCTAATTATTAGACGATGCGAGAAAAAAAAATTAACTCCCAAGTTACCGACACCGTTCCGGCGCCCGGCTCGCATTGCGGCCCTCCGCTTCGCTCCGGGGCAATGGGCCGGATCGCTCGGCGTGTTAAAACGCTTTTTATGCGGCTAATTATTAGACGATGCGAGAAAAAAAAATTAACTCCCAAGTTACCGACACCGTTCCGGCGCCCGGCTCGCATTGCGGCCCTCCGCTTCGCTCCGGGGCAATGGGCCGGATCGCTCGGCGTGTTAAAACGCTTTTTATGCGGCTAATTATTAGACGATGCGAGAGAAAAAAAATTAACTCCTAAGTTACCGACACCGTTCCGGCGCCCGGCTCGCATTGCGGCCCTCCGCTTCGCTCCGGGGCAATGGGCCGGATCGCTCGGCGTGTTAAAACGCTTTTTATGCGGCTAATTATTAGACGATGCGAGAAAAAAAAATTAACTCCCAAGTTACCGACACCGTTCCGGCGCCCGGCTCGCATTGCGGCCCTCCGCTTCGCTCCGGGGCAATGGGCCGGATCGCTCGGCGTGTTAAAACGCTTTTTATGCGGCTAATTATTAGACGATGCGAGAAAAAAAAAAATAACTCCCAAGTTACCGACACCGTTCCGGCGCCCGGCTCGCATTGCGGCCCTCCGCTTCGCTCCGGGGCAATGGGCCGGATCGCTCGGCGTGTTAAAACGCTTTTTATGTAAAATGAAAATTCATTTCGTAAAAAGATGCATTCTGTAAGGACGAACCAAACTCCTTTACGTTACAATTCGTAAAAGGATGTATTCTATAAGAACCAACAAAACGCCTTTACGGCGAGAAGAAAATTAGGAATCGAAATCGAAATTTCAGCTCAACTCAAAAATAAGCCTCTATACGTAGATTTAATTCATTTAAATTAAAATATGAACTGTTTATTTTATTTGCTTTAGTTGGTTGCAATCAGAGGCTGTTTCATCTCACTGTTTCTTCTGGAAGTCGTTGTTTCTTCTCGTCGTTTCTTCAGGAAGTCGACGGTTTCGAAGAAACAGCGACTTTCTGAAAAAACGGCGACATGTACTGACGCCTCTCCAGATTTTCTGAAGAAACGACGAGAAGAAACGACGACTTCCAGAAGAAACGGTGACTTCCTGAAGAAACAGTGACTTTCTGAAGAAACGGTGACTTCCTGGAGAAACGACGAGAAGAAACGGCGACTTTAGTGGCCGTTACTTCTCGTCGTTTCTTCAGGAAGTCACCGTATCTTCTCGTCGTTTCTTCAGGAAATCACCGTTTCTTCAGGAAGTCACCGATACTCATGTCGTCGAAATTTCAGGACAATCATGAAAATGATCTTTATCGGACGACATATGGGCGGAGGTAATGCCATATAGAACCGAATCGTTGCAAATCGACTAATGTCTGATGTACGCTGATTTCAAAAGCCTTTAGAGTTGTTACATAACAAATATTTTCTGATCAAACCTATCCTGTGTACGGAATTATTCGAGTATGGGAGTAGCAGAGGAATTGAGTTTATCTCAGTTTTTTTTTTATGTTTTCGTGCGTTTCGGGTGCTGAGGATCCGCTAGAAGTTCATCGGAATATTCTCATTTTTATCTACTTTTTCAACTACTCATGTCTTAGTGTGGATGAATTTTGTACCCAATAAGACCTTATTTGCCACCAAAAGTACACACTTCTAATGACACCACACACGACCTTTTACATCCTCCAGCAATTTCCATAAGATAAGTCCGTGTCTTCGGTTTTCAATCACAACCCATATAAAACCAAGACTGTAAACTATGGGGAGGTCACGCAGCTTGCCATTTTATTAGATACGCGGGGACACACCACTTCTGAAGATTTCACATATAAAAAAAAATCACCACATCGTCACGGCGCGGCGACGAGAATCGTCACAGGAGGTGATTTTTTGTATGAAATCCGCCATTTTATCTTCAACTGTTGTGTGTCACCCGCGTATCTGAATTTGTCGTCACAGGAGGTGAATTTGTGTTGTGTCACCCGACCCGCGTATCTGTATCTGCATGACCTCCCCAAATTTTACAGCCTTGTATAAAACCTCCACTTGAAAGTGTCAGATTTATTTATGCGCCAAGGGCAAATGTCCTTTAGGCTCATCAACTCTTTAAGATGAGTACACATTTCTTAAAAAAATATGTTTGAAAGATGACTGATAAATAGCATACGGTACATTGGCTGAAAAATGTTTGAAAAATCTGTGGAATTACAGTCCACAGCTACCAATTTATATTCCAATGGTATACAAATATGGTGCTGTTGGTAATTCTATTTCACCAAAGTTACCAACGGCGTAGAATGCTATTTTTCATTTCTTTTTCAACCATTTTTTAGGAACTGTATACTCGCCTTTAAATATGGATGGGTCCGTAAAATAGCGACAAGGATTTTACAGAACAACAAGACTAGAGTGTTGTAATGAGCACGGAAGAGTAAAACCAGGCAGCAGCAATTCATTTTTCGAATGTCAAATAAGGGACCTAGTACACCACGTATGAAAATGAACTCAAATGAACGTTGACATACATTGATTTCAAATTTTATTCGCAAAATATGAGGCCACTAGATAAATTCAGGTCCTTTGTCAAATCAAGCGCTCCTGCCTGGTTTTACTCTACCGTAGTCTAGTAGTCTAGTAGAATCAATGAAACGCCAACGAGAAAGATTATTGTTCGCTGCTACCAATGTGAATGAGTTGACTCAACGCACCGAGCGTTGTACGACATTAATCGTTTTAAATTTATTTACTAAAAAAAATGAGAACAAAAAACAAAGCCCAATCTTAGTCTACAATCCTTTTTGGCCCGTTCCCATACCCCCATTTCAACTTTATTTTACTCATAAAAATATTATCACGTTCGGTATACACTATGCAGCTCGTTGTGCAATCAAATAATTGTGCAATAAGCGAAAATTGAGTGGAACAAACAAAATTCGCTTGAATTTTTTTCGTTATTAAACTGTGACAAGGTCAAGAAAATTCACCCAGTCGATGGAACAAATAAACAAAAAAAATTCTCACTTTCATGCAACAGATCGCAAATGAATTTACAGTGACTATTAAGGTCAAAAAAAATATAATAAATTCTGCACCTGTCTCTGAAGGATATAGCTAAACTCTGTTGCTGTATTTCGTCGACCTTCATCCATATCGCAAAATTTGTTTGCCAATAACGCCACTCACTCAACAAACAACACCAGAGAATTATGTTATTCAATTCCACCGAATAAATGGGATTTATATTTCGATTTCTAACAAAACACTTAACCCGTTTCCACTTGAACCGATCCGTTTCTTTTTAACTTGTATTTTCTGCCAAGGAACGGTATCCCACTTTAAAGCTCACACCGCTCACACACAAAAAACAAAATTTATTTCAACTTTAACGTGACGAACGGACACACAACAAAAACATCCAACGATATGATGCGATCTGCAATACGTTTTCTGAACGACCATCCATCAAAGGTTGAAACCACTCTCGCTCTGGGTTGTATCGGTTGGTTGACGGACGAATGCTGGTGATGATATGGAAAAGAATGCGGAAAATGGGTAAAAACATGGAATGGACGAAAAATGATAATAGGCAAGACACCATGGTAAGCATGTATGGTGTATCGTAAGGGTATACACGGTGGTGGAGTAAACAAGGTCAAAATTAGGCGCATGCCTATGCTGCGATGATCGATACAGACATCATCCACGTGGATTGGGGAATTATGTTTCTCCAACCTGTGCTCGAATGGCATATAGCGGCTGACTCGATGGTGTATGTTATCTGTGTGCACGGCAGAGTTGGTTTATATTATGCACATCTACAGGGCGAACAGTAAAATTTCTGAAGTAAGGTTTGTGATACTTGTTGCACTTGTTCAGTAAGGGTGTCGATAACGAAGTTTGATAGGACTGAGATGGAATAGTTGCAGCCGAATCACTGTGTCGAGCATTAGAAGTATTACTGATGTCTTGATAAATAGTCGACCACAACGAGAAGTAAAGGACTAGCATGTCCTTAGCAGTCTAGCATGTCGATGCATAAGTAGAAACGGTGCATTTCAAACCAAAAATGTTTCTTTCCAGAAATTATTTTATTTACCCACGCACGTACTACATTTACATTTTATTGATTCAACCTTGACGGTGCGCCCGAAGATAGTCAGTACGCTGTTGACCAGTACCAAATTTACTAAATTGATCCTTTGCCCGGGCCCACTCTTCCGGATTTCTTCCATTGCCCACATAGCGACCAGCGTGATACGCTCCGTGAATTGCGGGACGAGCGAAATTTTCGTAGATCATGTTCCCGCCAAATCGGCTATCGAGCCTATCTGAAAAACCGCGGTGTGATGTGTTGTCTGGATCGAGATCTGGCGCTGGTGCAGCTGTTGTGAAAATATTGAAATTAATATGACGAAAAAATGTTTAATGAAGCTTGGGAGACGTGCTGAAACGACAATGTACTAACACACTCTAATCCCAAAGGTTTGAGTCAATGATAAAATGTAAAAAAATGATAAATCGTTAGGTCCTTACCAATAGCAATTGATACAGAACACACCACAACCAATAATTGAAAAGCAACAAATTTGGCCATTCTGTGAATTTTTGTTTGGTTTACTTAATTAACTGTACGGACTCAACTGAGACTGAGATATATTGAAAACTGATTGTTGATTGAAACGAACAATCCGCTTTATATACAGTCCAGAGATTCACCATTCTGTATCACTTTATTTGTGACGCAAATTTAACACATTTCGGTGATGCCCCATGAAATTGTTGATATTTTTTTGGTGCTGCCGAGGTGATATTTCGTAATGAGAGCAAAGAAGCAAAGCAAAACAAAACATAAATTTCTTATCGCATTTTGTATTTAGCGTGCAGCGTGCTATTCATTCTCTTCTTTATACTTTCCATTCATCTTCTATTAAAGAAAATCAGTGTGGACTTCCCCATAGAAAAAAAATTTTTTTGAATTGTATGGGTGAATATAATATAGATTCTCGGGGTTTCACCAAAAATGCTTTAACTTAGTCGAAATGGTCGAAATTGCATTTAAAGGCGAGTACACAGTTTGTGAAAAATGACTGAAAAATCGACCCTCTGCAAAATGATTGAAAAATTTCGGCGCCACGTTTTGAATGTGCGAACTTCAACTTTATTAGTTAATATTTCGCATCCCAGAACGAAAAGGAAATATTTTCAACTAATAACTAACCAATAAATCACATAAAACAGAAACTTTAATTCGTACATTTAAAACTTCGCGCCACAATTTTTCAATCATTTTGCAGAGTGTCGACTTTTCAGTCATTTTTCAACTCTTTTTCACGAACTGCGTACTCATCTTAAAGTATAGTTTCCACTTAAAAGGAGCATTCCGTTTAGCCTCCGTCTACATGTCATGTACTCATGTAAACGGAGGCTAAACGGAGTGCTCTTTTTAAGTGGAAACTATACTTAACAGTGGACAAAGGGTGGGCAGTATCTTAGCTTTTCAAAATGTAAAAGCCAACAAATTGAGAACTTTTACAACAATACAAAGTATATAAACAAAGAATTTAATAAGCAGATAAGCGAATCACCAAAAATAGGGAGCCCAACGTTTCGGTGAATATTGAGCATTATGATGAAAGAAAAGCAAATTCGTTGACAAGTACCCCAAGGCAACTTATAATTAAATGGTCTTCGGTTATCTCGCTCTGGTCATAACACTATACGATTTGTTAAGGTACATACGTGACGTTAGGCATAATTAGTTATTTACGTCACAAGGACCGTTCACTTTCGCGTGACGTATAGATTTGTTCCAAGGTCATTTCGAAATGTCAATTTTCATCCACAGAAGGCAATTTAACCTCAACTTTCAGGTTGACGAAAAATTTACAAAGAAATTTGTTGATGTTTAGGTTATGTTCACCTCTGTGGACGAAATCGTCGTTTTTCGGGTTGTCAAAGTTCGCGTTTACAGTTATTTGGAACAAACCTATCAAATTTTTCATGCTTGTTATGGCGACCGAACGTAAAAAAATGTCAATTTTACTTTCAAGTACTCTCAAGTTTACTTTCGTTCCTCAAAATTGCCATTTTTACTTTCGGTTCCTATAAGAAGCATGAAAATAACTATTTTGTAGCTGCGTTCTTAAGTATACGTCAAATTTTCCAAGGTTGTATATGAAGAGCTTACATCACCATTTTTTCACTGAGACCAAAGCACTGTCAAGCACCGAAGCTGACTTTGACATCTCTCAATTAGAAGGCCAAAAGCACACCTGTTGACTATTTTTTTAAATTTTTTGATAGCCATTGTATGAAAAAGAATAGCCAACTTTGATCGGTTCAGTCCTCTATTTGAGTGATGTCAAAGTAAGCTTCGGTGCTAGACAGTGCGTTGCTGAGACAGTTTCGCGATGAAAACACGGCGGTGCTAACCTTATTTCGGTACGAAATTTCAACTGAGACAAAATATTCAATTTTTAAGAAAATCGAGTTGAATGAATGAATTTCCTTTTATTGATGTCTACTCTCTTCTAGCCGACATTGAATACAAGATCAAAAAGAGTACAAAAAAAGATAAAAAAAAGAGCAACCCAAAAACAAACAAGTAAATCAAAAACAACAGCTATACCGCTAGCCGGCTGGTAGAAAGAACAAAACGAAAAAATAGCAAAAAAGGAATATCACAAATAATAACAAAAATAGCCAAAAATGGCATCGTCTAAATTCAAAAAGTAAAAAATAATCAAAGTTAGCCAGAAATGGCACTGTCTAAACTAAAACGAAAACTTAAGTTTCTTAAAGAAAGAAAACGGAAGTTTAACAGAAAAAAATAACTCAAACAAACTCAATATAACACCTAACAGGTAGCAATTATTGATCTCCGGTCGGACAGTCTTGAAACATCGACAACAACAACAGAAGGAGAAGATGCATTTCAACTGAAAGCACACGCTTTCTAATGCGATAACCTGCTGTACTTTATTTGAATTCAATTAACATGGAAAAACTAACACCGCGCATCCATAATGAACCGTTTAGTCGATTGATTAAATCAATTACGGTGAAACGAAACAAACATTTTCGTTTCATTGACCCCTTTTTGTCATAATTGTTTTGAATGGCAATCACGAGCTTCTTCCATTGGAATGACATCAGCAAGACTGTGCGTAAATGCGTAATTTCATTAATGAGTAATTTTACACACCACTCTGTGTCATCTGTTAACGACAACGATGACAATTCAAGTCAGCAACGAGCTCTGTCTGATGCAGTGTGATCCAATGAACATAAGTTTTATAACAAATGAAACGAAAGATTCTTCACCAAGGCAAACTTGTTGAAGGATGCATAGATCGAAAGAAAAGTAACGGTACAACGGACAGTGTGTTCAACTATATTGGTGAAAGGTTAACGAGAATCAAATCATTTTCTAAAAATAATGTTTGAAAGGAAATGGAATTCAATTTAAATGAACCGAATTTGCATTTAACGTTAGTTCGATTGTCTTTTGTTTTTGAGAACCCGACCATACAACGTAAATTAACACCAAATTCATTATCACCGTATCATTCATGGCAAACGGTTCAACCGAATTGAGTTTTTGAATTTTCGTTTACTGGAACTTTGTACTGTACTCTCGACATGTCGTCCGAATATCCGCCGGTGATATCCGCTCTTGACTTTACGGCCGATTCAATGGTCGATGAGACCATTCCGGACAGTACACCAATGAAAGACTTTTATCGGGACAAGACCATTTTCCTGACGGGTGGTACTGGATTTCTTGGGCAACTTTACGTTGAGAAATTGTTGAGGTAATTGAGAAATTCGGTGAAGTTAATCCTACACCTAGGCCTCAGATGGGCCTGTTGTGCAAGTAATTAGGTGTGAGTTTCGACGGCACTAACTTTCCTTAAATTGGGTTCCCTATCAAGTAACTTGATTCAGAATTAAGCCAAAGAATTGATAACAGATGGCGTAGCTACAGTCTCACAGCACCATCTGTTATATTTCTTCGAAAGGGTTTCGACAAACCAATTTTGTGAATCATTGAGAGTTTTGAAAAGTCTTCACGAGTTCCGCTACTTACGTATTTGCTCAGTACAACTGTAAAGCCATAGCACTGCTTCTAGCATTATCACTCGTACGTCCATTAACGCATTTACTCACACGAAAAAAGCTTGACTCGTGTAGGAAAGTAAAGCAAAGCCCATTACGATATCATCCGCCTCGGAATATTTGCTATGTTAATGCTAGAAGCAGTGCTATGATAAAGCAGACGTATCAAAATCGATCGGAAGAAATTTGGGAACTCTATTCTGGGAGTGTCGGTGTCGGTTGATTTTCCTAATTATTTGGGTCTCGTTTCTCAGGTGCCGTGTAAAACAAATCTACTTACTCGCACGACCGAAAAAGAACAAAACGTCATGGGATCGTGTCCAGGAGATATTTGTCGGGCCGCTGTTCAAGCGCCTCAATTCCATCGACAAGAGCTACATGAAACGGATCTGTTTGATTGAAGGCGATCTGGGCGCATTGAACTTGGGCATGGCCGACAATCAGCGCCAGGAATTGATCGACAATGTGGAAATTGTGTTGCATGCGGCCGCTGATGTCAGATTCGATAAAACGCTGCAACAGTTGTGTTTGAGTAACGTTCGTGGCACGCGCGAAGTAATCACACTGACCAAGGAGATGAAAAATCTGCTGGTGTTTGCGTACATTTCCACAGCTTATTCACACAGTCCGAGGGATGTGATTGAGGAGAAATTCTATCCCGCACCGGTGGATCCGGATCAAATGATTCGAGTGGCTGAGTATTATAGCGAACGGGACTCGGACGTCTTTGAAACGGTGACAACGCGGTTGATTGGGCCCTGGCAAAACACGTACGTATTTACGAAAGCTTTGACTGAAGAACTGGTACGACGGGCATCATTACATGTTCCAACTGTGCTCATCCGACCATCAATCAGTGAGTGCAATTTAATTAAAAATAAAATGTCTGACTATCGGATAGAGAATTCTGGGGAGTTGTTGGATGATTTTGTGCCTAAGGTTCAGTATAATTATCTGCCAGAAACTTTTAATTTCGTTAAGTTTCGTTCAGTTTTTAAACCTAATTCAAGTTTCTCCAGTGAGATGATAATCAGTCAAAAACACTCAAAAGAGTAAAAGTGACGCAAGTCCCTGTGCATTCTTCCAAAACAACTGATATCGCTGGATGTGACGCATTCTGCGCTTGTACGCAAAAACTGTAACAGGAAAAATTTGACCAAAGAAATTCTAGAAACAAAATTTTACCAAAAAAATTTTGCGTCACAAAGTGGCAGATGATTCGGACGTATTAGGACGTATTCTTGCCTATTTTAAAAAATTTCTTAAAAGTACTTTCCTCAACATCTGCCACTTGTGACGCAAAATTTTTTTGGTAAAATTTTGTTTCTAGAATTTCTTTGGTCAAATTTTTCCTGTTACAGTTTTTGCGTACAAACGCAGAATGCGTCACATCCAGCGATATCAGTTGTTTTGGAAGAATGCACAGGGACTTGCGTCACTTATACTCTTTTGAGTGTTTTTAACTGATATCAGTTCTTTTGGAAGAACTAGTAGATTGAAAAATTTGAAAAATGTAAAAAATTTTGAAAAATTTGAAAATTTTTGAAAAATTTAAAAATTTTTGAAAAATTTAAAAAAAATTGAAAAATTTTAAAAAATATAAATTTGGGAAAAAAAATTGAGGCGAGCAGAGCTTACCAAAAGCGAACAAATTTGTTCTACCATACCCATCCACACACACACACACTTAAAGGTGTTCTTATATGGGAACTTCGAGGAGCCCTAGCTCCGAAACGAGGCCAGTTCCCCCCAAATTTTTTTTTCTGGAATGTCTTAGAATGACGACTAGAATCTACTCCCAAAATTTCAACAAAATCTAAAGAAGACTTTAGAAGATAGGAAACACGGACGGACGGACGGACTAACAAAGTAACGTAGGATTTTTTCATTTCGTTTAAAGTACTGAAATTGGCCAAATGTATGGAAATGGGGCTTCTTGGAAGATTTTTTGCGTGGCCAAATTTTAAGCTGCAAGAACGTGTGATAGCTCGTTGAACTCGTACGGACGCCTAGTTTTTTTTAATGGTAATTTGGAGTCATTTGTATTTGAATTGTGGAACTTCAATATTTGCTGTATATATAGTTCTGCAGTCTACGACAAAAAAAATTTTTTGAAATTTTTTCTAGTAATAGGACTTGCGTCACGGGCGCTATGCTAACGCGCGCCCATGATACGACGAAGCGAAGTCCCAGTCGCCATATTATCTCTGAATTTCGGTTTTGTTGTCCGGTCAATTTGTCAGTATACCAAAAGCGTGTTCACGTTTCGCGTCGGAGGTCATCATATTTAAGCTAAACTCAAACTTTCATCCCTTTGTAATGTCCCGCCTAAGATTTGCTCCTATATATTCCGATCAACAAAAGTAATTGCCACATAAGAGTCCTGAGTCCCAACTAATTATCAGCCATTTGTCATCATTTCATTTGACGACATGATCCTAAGATTATCTTCTCACAAAACTCTTAGTCATCGCCACCCATGAGGATCCGATTCCCGCCTGGTGCAATAATACGTACGGTCTGAATGGATTTTTGGTCGCTTGTGGCCTGGGCTTTATCAGAATCATGCACTATTCTAACAAAACGGAAACCAACATCATCTGCGCAGACTTTGTAACGAATGCAACGTTAGCGATCGTATGGAATAAATCAAATGAAATTGAGAGGTGCGTTGAACTACGGACGGATATCCGCAGTGTTAAGACGAAATAACGTATCACATTGTATGTTTGCTTGGAGAGCTTTCGAAAGCTTCTTTTTTGGATTCCATTGGCAAAGTGGAAGATTTCTGTGGAATACTGGAGAAACTGAAAGCTCGTGGAAGCTCTTCAAAAGCCGAGACGCAAATAGGCCACGTTATTTTAGCTTAACACGGCAGCTGATTACCTGGAAATAATGAATGGTTTGATTGGTTTTAGGTTCGAATCGAATGAGCAGACTATGTCCGACGACGAGATCTCTGGAACCGTGTACAATGTTACAGCAAAAAATGACCATTTAACATACTGTCAGTATAATGACCATTTTTTCGTATTATTTCCCTTTGAAGCGACGTGGCGGGCAGCACTGAGAAGTGTGCATATAAATTTTCCTCAGTGCTGCCAGCCAAGTCCCATGAATTAACAGTGTTGACATCGCGAAATGACATAAATTGCTGTAGGGGCACTGATTACACCAAAAGAAATGTAATCAGCGCCACCTGTATTGTTGAAATCGCTGGTTCTCGTTCCATTTCAGGCCAAATCAACCAGATCATGAGCGAGATGTTTGAAGAATATCCGTCTTGTAATGCATTGTAATGGAATTTGACGTTCAGATGCGATAATTGTTGATGCTAAAATGGTTCTTTCTGACCAATTTCAGATGGTTACATCGACCGAACAACACAAATTGCGCATTTATGTACGCTTGGTTGGCGATTCTTTATCATGCCATTCCAGCTTTCATTTTTGATATTTACTTAAAGATGACCAACAATAAGTTCAGGTACGGGTTGTCATGAGATTGAGTTATTGCACTTGGGACGAACCACCGAAAATATAGTGTAGGGACTGTCCATGAAAGACGTCCAGACTCAGAGGATGGGGAATGAGTTTGACAAAACCGGGCAAACAATGTTAAAAGTATTGGAAAAACGTGGACGTAGGGGATGGGTTCAAAAATTACGGAAGTCTTTTATGGACAGGCTCTTAGGGAAGCAGATTTGTTGCCGATTTATGATGCTCAATTTTGTCATCAATCGAGTTTGAATCTATGGGGTTTTTCTGTACAAAGTTGTTTACATTCACAGACTAATGCCCAACTACCGGAAAGTAGAACTGTTCCAGTTGCACACGACGTATTTTATGAAAAAAACGTGGACATTCGAAACTGAGAATTTGAGAAAGATCATTGCGAGGTAATTTCTATTTGTAATACTTGGCATGACTACTGGTAGTGATGAGGAGCTTTGCGTGACTGCGTCTCTAGCAAAATGTCGATTCTCGCTACTTTTGATATTTATGTACTGTGGGTGGAGCCTCTGCAGAGACTCAATGTAAACCGTTAAAATCTTTTCTTCCAGAATGTCACGCCACGACCAAGAATTTTTCCCATGCGATGTAAATCGCTACGATTTCAGGGAGTTCAGCTACAAATATTTGTGGGGCCTGCGCACGTACATAGCTAAAGAACCGATCGACAATATTGATGCTGCTAGACGGAAACTGCTCAAAATGAAAATTGCGCACTATTTCGTGTTGGTGATCTACTACATCTTTGTGGCTGTGTTTTACTACTTCTTTTTCCAAACGATCGGCCTGAACAGTTATATGCGAAATGTTTACCGATCTCATTTCGCGAATGCAGTTTAATCTCGCGTTCGTTTCGATAAATTTATTTAACAATTCAATCGACCAAACGTAATGCTGCTTGCACCATAACTATTTTTTATCGAACATTTTTCGTGCTTAAATTAACTGCCATACACAGCGCTTCTGTACTTACATGCACTTTGGGCCCGAGCATCGTGTATTAGTATATGGAGGTTCTTTACTTCAGATCTCTACCTCTTTACCACTTACTTTGTTTTAACGTTAAATCCGCATTCGCATTACCTTATGATAAGAACAATTAAAATAATTTATTGGAAAATTTCAGTTATTTCATTTTAAATATCTTCGGGCTAGGCTAGCGTGTGAGAAAACTCCGATCTGGGAGCTTTTAAACTTTCAACATTGCCCGAGATCGCACTTGATTCACCAATATGTTTGTTCCAAATAACTAAACCCGAATTTTGACAGCACGAAGGACGACGATTTCATCCACAGAGATGAACATAACCCAAACGTCAACCAAATTCTTTGTAAATTTTTCGTTAAAATTACATTCAACCTGAAGTTAAGGTTAAGTTGCCTTATGTGGATGAAATTTGACATTTAGAAATGACCTTGGAACCAACCCATCACCATACTATTTTTGAAAACATAAGCAAAGTGACAGTTGAAGTGACAAAATAGTACATTTCGTACCTAGGACTAAGTCTTTTTTAGCGTGTGAGAAGTTTCCAGACAGAGCCGAAGGCGAGGTCTGGAATCGAATACGCTAAAAAAGACTTTTAGTCCATGGTACGAATAGTATTTTTCATATCGGGTCCTAGGTATGAAATAGTACATTGCTGTCTCGTTGGGACATTTTTTGTTGAGGCGTGTGTTGAGGTTGTATTTCGAGGCGGGGAATATATCCCACACGTCGAAACAAAAAATTTCCCAGCGTGACAGTATTTTGTTGTCTTGCGGCCATATATTGCGAAAAATTGGTTTTTGTTTACAAGGTTTCGTTTTGTGGCCGCAAGACAACAAAGTGCTGCATTCCACAAATTTATGCATTCCACATTTGAGCGAACAGTGGATGCATTAGCTCTTACCACCCGCTGCATTGATATGTAGTAAATCGCCTGAGCTGTACAGTTCCATATAGAATTGTTCATTTCCTCTATAAAAGCCATCTCTCATGTTTAAGTAACGAATGTTGTTAAAATTGTCTCGTCTGCCGTAGATTCGTTCCACAATTGCAGTTGTAGCTGAATTGGTTCTCGGTAAAATGGCCAAGAGAAGGATTCTGGTATTGAACAATCGTCACAACAGCTCATCCACTATTGCCTCAACACCACGAACGGTGTCGGCCTCATTGTACCATCCAACATTGTTGGTGCCTAAGACGGGATTAATATGTTATCGCAATGAAAAAGGAAAATAATGTACGTTGACGGTGTGTACCAATCATGAGTACCACAATTCGCCGAGATATGTTCGATATGTTGTCCACTTCACCATTTTGAATACGCCACAGAACGTGCTGTGTGGCATCAGCAGCAATTCCGTAATTTGTTGCGCCAAGAGGTGCGAAATCTCTGTTCCAGATTTGCAAGTCAAAGCCTTCGACAATAGAGACACCATTAATAAGACGTTGATGTTCGATCCAGGGTAAAAGGAATTCGATACATTAGCCTGGAAACGGTCTATCCAATTCCAGGGCATCCATGGCTGTTGTGACAATGGCAAATGGTGTCGCGACAATCGAACTGCAAGTAGACAAAGGTTTATTAACGTCGTCATGATCGATTTAAGCACAAATTGTAACTGATGAACTCTACAGCTTGTCTTTGTCTTTCTAATGCGATAGGTGGCCGAGGCGAGGGCCTAGGTTAAAAATAGATCTGATTCGCTAATCACAACGGTCACTTTAATCAGTTCATATCATTTCGTAAGATTTCAAGCAATTGAGATTATTGTACGGATCATCAAAGAAGTTAAGTTTATTTCTAGACTTCGACTTGAATCAGTCATCGATGCTTAAGTCAAATTAAAGAGTTTAGGCAATTTTATAAGTTATAAAGGTAAAGGTGGTTATAAGTCATAAGTTATCAGTCGACAACTTGTACAGTAAAAATTGTGAGTTCATAAGTCAAAAGTAAACAGTCTCAAAAGCTCAGGGGAGAACCCCAAAAAACACCTTCCAAAATCTTGAGATTCCACCAATTCCAAACTAAGTATACTCACTTCATGAGTCAAGCACACCGATGTACAGCTAAGTAACGACAATGACAAGACATATACTGATTAACAAACGACGGATTAACCTTTTGCAGATGGCTATGTCATCTGTTAACACCAGCGGAAGTAAGCAGCTCCGCTATCATTTATTTTCATAAACGTGTTGACCATAACAATAACGCCTAGCACGACTTAGTAGACAAAACAACATCTTAGGCCGAAAACACACGAGCAATTTTGCATTAACGGGATCGACAATTACGTTTCGTCTTGAAAAGTAAAAGACCAAAAAAATGATATTTTGTTGAAAAGAAGCAAAAACAATTTTTTTATTTACCAAATTTATTCTCTAAAACTTACACTTACAGCGACCTATTACATTTTGTCTCGTCATAAAAACTAGTATATAAGGAACATGTAAACATTAACTTAAATAAGATGATTCTGATCCATTAAAAAAAAAACGAAAAGAAAATCAAATTCCAAGACAAAAAGAAAATTTTTCCTTAAATTTAAATCTTAACTCGTACACAAAACTACAAAATTAGAGTGGCGAATATAATAGAAATTGCGCGTGAAAATGAATGTTGCTATCAGCAGAGCAACAAAAATTTTGAATTCAAAAAAATTCTGGATTTGTACTTCGGTTCATAAGACATACATGCCAGAAACGGGGGAGCGCTTGTCATTTTCTGTTCATTTTATATTGTTTAAATCGTTAGTTGAAATAAAAGGCAAATAAATAATTAAGTGCGACGATGTGCCACATTTGTCGGTCGGAAATAATTGTAAAATGTCTGGAGTGGAGGAGCATTGGAATCCTGTGGTTGAAAAACCGGAAATTTATTTCACGTAATTTGAATCATCAGGACAGAGGTCTCGGTGCTATTCGATATTATGAATAAGGAAGTTTTTGCATATACTGACGATAATGAAATGCTGTATACCACCGCACCGTAAAACATTCAATTTTAGTCCCTGATGAAGGAAACTGTTTGTTTCCGAAAGCTCGGAATTATAAAATAAATAATATTTCACAAGAACCACGTAATCCAATTATTACAATGAATAAAAAAAATCCGTTCGGAAACATCGATTCGCCCGGATTCGCCACAACATTTTCGAAAACATAAACAAAGTGGCAGTTCGAATGAGAAAAGTTCTATTTTCTCCACACGCGAGAGGAAGTGCTGCAGTTTTCTCACTAGAAATTTCATTCGACCAGTTGTCAAGAATACGCAATTTTCTAAAGGCCTTTTAAGCGGAAAAAACAAGGCAAAAACAGCACGTGCGTATGAAAAATAAGATTTCTACGTAGAGATGAGCGGGCTACCAGGTAAAAAAGACCCGGTCCGAAGCCGACCCGATTTATATTTATTGGGCTTTTGGGTTCTCCGGTTTCAAAAATGTAATTCGGATTGGGTCAAGTATCAGCTTCATCGGGTTTCGGGTTTCGAAAATTTAATTCGGGCTGGGTTTCGAAAATCCTCGTCCCGCTCGATGAGATAATTTTCGTTCGGTGAAATTTCAATATTTTTAAGATCGAGATTCAGGTCGCGTGTTTTTTGTTAAGTGACAACAGTCAAAGTTAACTATCCATCTTACTCGTCTACCCAAATCTACGACAAGGGTAGTATTGTTAAAACTGTCAAAAATTGAATGTTGACGAATAATTCCTCTAATAAACACGACGTCTTAACGAAGGGAAAGTTTTTTTTTTCTTGCATCTTCGTTCACTTTTCACAAAAGAACCTTATAAAATAGAGGAGTCGATTGAAATTCAATTAAGCTCGGGCATCGAAAACGTGTTTCGCCCAAAATTTACTTTGTTCTTTGATTTCTTAACGAAACAATAACGAAGAGAATTTTGATGGACGCACTGGTGTATCGACAGTATGCTGAAAACAGACGGAGAATCTGTTTCGATCAAATTTATTGTTCTTATGTCACTTTTGACACTTAACGAAATTCTCAACGCTTCGTCGTGACTTTCGGTGTTTATTATTTTGACGAAGCGAAAAAATGTTAGCAACGAAACTTTGTCAATCGAAAATAATTTTTGCTCCAAACTGCTGGCGAATGTGGCACATGTTTGCCTACCTAACAAGCAAAATTATTTTGTTTCTATAGACAGACAAATATAATTAAAAAGATTTAAAACGAAAATGACAAATTCTTTCACGCTTGTGTATAGGAACAACTGCATACGCATCTTCAAGTTATTTGACAATAGATTGCTCATCCTTAAATTATATTTGTGTAAAATATAAATTCTAAAACTAGAAACTAAAAACCAAAATAGTTGCAAAAAAACCATAAAAATAAATAATTGTTCAAAATATTTACAAAATTTTATTTACAAATCGATCGAATGGTCAGAGAGAAACACTTTCCTTTTTTGCGTCTAAATTATGTGCTCACGGGCCCATGTTTTCCATGCACAAGAGATTGTTATCTCTGAAAAAATGACGTCACTTTAGGATCATGCAATAATCACGTCAACATTTTTCAGTGCTACCAGTAAATTTAAACCATTGATAATTCGACAAAACTTTGTTCTATGCAGTCCGATGTGTGTCCTATCCAATGATTAGGGGGTAGAACACACATTTGACTTCATAACATCAATATTTGGTGAGTTGTTGATTTAAATTTGCTGGCAGCACTGAAAAATATTGACGTCATTATTGTCGAACAGGCGTGCCGTCATTTTCCAGTAAAAAATTGATCTCTCGTCAATTGAAAATGTCGCTCCATTAACACAAAGTAGTTATCCACCGATTCAACGCTCTGGAAACCAAGCACCAGAACACATTCGTCTAAATGCTCCTTATTTTGTAAAGAAAGTCGGAGAACAGTGGTATTATTGAACCAATATTAACGCCTCAATTTATATGAGAAATTCTGAGTACTGCGTCCAGCACTCCAGCAGGCCCCTTGTTTAAATTCTGTTCTGGTTCTTGGTTTGCAGCGCGTAGGCTGAATTCATCTCGTGTTTATTGAAAATTTTATTTCGGAAAAATTGCTTCAATTACGTATGCGAACAGACGTTTCCCCGACAGTTTTCGTGGGAAAATTTCTTAAAATATTGAGTCGATTGCAAACCCATGTTTCAGTCCGGGTAAAGGTCACGGTACGAAACCTATGTATAAAATTTGAAGTTCATTTGACATCGGACTTGCTTGGACCTGGAGCATAGCACTAAGCCAAGCACGAGAACAGAGAGTACTCAAAATTTCCGTTAAAAAATCTCTTCTAGTGCTTGATTCAGTGATATTGATCTAAAGTCAGGTTAAACCTAAAGTTGACATGTAGCCTAAGCTATGATCCTAAGCTAGTGGTACAATTTCTGATATATGAAGGTGCGCCCTCATTCTTTGTCTTTCCCGTGGTACGTTTGATGTTAATCGGTTAATCGGAACTTTCAGCGTTCCGAAATCTTTCGGAGATAATTAAGAGAACCAAAGAAAACTTCTAGAAAAGCGGCAGACTGTTGAAAGTCCTGCTAAAATATTGTGCACATCAGGTGTCGAAAAAGGATTCTGTTAAGCTCCAGTGGCGCGAATTTTCAAACATTTAGCACATTTTTGATGCGAGAAAGGCTTGCAGGCATTTTCCGCGGCTCAATTAATTTGAAATCATTTCCGATTACGGTCTCGGGATATTAGGAACAGAGAGATGTCTGTGCTTCACAGAGATAACAGATGTCATGAGAATGACAGATGGGATTGCCTCCATTTTGTATGCCATTCTCTGTCAATAACTAACCCAGGGGCAAAACTTCCATTTTCTCGGAGCTGTCATAAGCAGCATCGGACTGGCCGTTGTGGACCGAAGGGTTGTTTGCTTTTATACATTTATACATGCAGTAGGGCCACCAAAAATATATTTTGAGAGAGATCGTAAGGCGGAACGAAAGTCGCATTTGATTGCGCGATAATTCGTGATTGTCATTAAATTCGTCACATTTATTTAGTTCACTTTTAATACATTTACCGATTAATAAAAAAATTCAAAATAATTTTCACTCGTCTCTCTGACTCACTCTTAGTAAAACATAAAAAAAAACTTAAGTGGAAACTCCCCCCTCCTCTCGCCTCATCATAAATCTAACAGTGTATTCGTCTACACTAAAACGGTGCATCATAGTCACACCGAAACATTAATTTCTGCTAAAACTTACACTTACGATTCTTTCCCCGTTTTCTCTTATAACTTAACGCTCAGGAAAATGGAATTGTTTCTTACTAACGAAAAAAAAATTAGAAAACGAAAAAACCGAAGAAGAAAAAGAGAAATGAAAACTAAACGAAATGGAATAAAAACCAAAAAAAAACCGTAAAAATTATCATTCAGCCAGTTCGTCGTTATTGTGATGCCGATGCTGTTCTCTATTTTGCGAATGACGTTGTCGATGCTGTAACTGTTGTTCCGATACATATTGAAAGTTTCTGCGTTCCGGTTCGTCGGCAACGAAACCATCAGCGCCGATACGCTGATAATTGCTGTTGTCGAATCGATTCAAATTTTTGCGATGCTGATGACGATGATGATGGCTATGGGTGTGACGATGGATCGGTATGGGTTCATTTGTTTCACTTCGGCTGTATCTGATATCTAATCGTGGATTGCTGTGGAAGATAGGAGGGTTTTTTTGTTTAAATGTGAACTGGGTGTCGTCGCATTTTCGGGCTTACTTGGGCAACGAGCTATGTCCATCACTATTCCGAATGTCATCGTCCCGATAGAAACTCCATGGGATTGCTGCTGTTGCTGTAATGGTAATTGGGAATTGAATTTTCTCTGCTGATGTTATGTGAGATTTTAGTGTTAAAGCAATCGAAAACAAAAAACAATTATAAGAACATCAAACACACAACAACAACGACAACAACATTAAAGGGAATTAGGAAGAGACTTGGGAGTCTCTAGCTGTAGAGAGTCTAATCACATATTTTAACACTAAGCAACTACAGAGTCGTAAATTCCTGTAATGTGAAGAAGTAGTCTTCACGCCTCGAGTTTTCACCTCTACAGAGTCTTCACCTCTAGAATCTTCACCTCTAGAATCTTCACCTCTAGAATCTTCACCTCTAGAGTCTTCAACTCTAGAATCTTCACCTCTAGAGTCTTCACCTCTAGAGTATTCACCTCTAGAGTCTTCACGTCTAGAGTCTTCACCTCTAGAGTCTTCACGTCTAGAGTCTTCACCTCTAGAGTCTTCACGTCTAGAGTCTTCACCTCTAGAGTCTTCACCTCTAGAGTCTTCACGTCTGGAGTCTTCACCTCTAGAGTCTTTACCTCTAGAGTATTCACGTCTAGAGTCTTCACCTCTAGAGTCTTCACGTCTACAGTTTTCAGAATCGGTTACTAACTCGCAACTCATTAACTTAAACGTCGTTTACTCGAGAATCTCTTATTGCAGAGTTTTAAATCTCAGAGTCATTAAATTTGTGCTTCAGATCTTCAAAGTTTTCTTTTCTGAGTATTTTTCTTCGGAGATTTCATTCATCATGCTTGTCTGTTAGAATTTCTAGTTATTTCAATGAACACAGCATGCAGTACTGTAATTAAATTTTCATGTTGGCTACCTATGACCATAACGCGCTACAAAATTAGGATGTCATACCAAACTGGGCTTCTTGGATAATGAGAGCGTATACGTGAGGGACAAAGCACCGTATCGTATTTGTGTCTTTGCTTTTAAAGAGCTTTCGAGAGCTTTAAGCTTCTTTTTTATTTCTTTCGAAAGCTCTCCAAAACACACAGACAATGCGATACGGCGTTTTGACTTAACACTCAGGGCAGTTGCAGTTGTCTTAGTAGTAACAGACTGGGTCTTTCCAAACCCATTTTCGAAATCGAGTTGATTCAGAGCTAACGTGACTATTACGAAAAACATTTGCCATGGTCGAAAGCACTCGAGCAATTTTGTGTTGCTGAGACCGACAATTGTGATGCGTTTTGGCAATTCTCAAGCATTTAGCGCAGAGCTTAGACTTCATTTCAACTAACGAAAAAAGCACTTCGTTTTCTCTCTGTTTACACTTTAGACAATAGAAAAGAGGCGTGACTTAGCTAAACGGAGGCAAAACGGAGTGGTTTTTTGTAAGTAGAAATCAAGCCGAAGACCATGTCAGGAACATATCAATTTAGTCCTCGATCCCTTAGATGTCAAAAATAGCCGCTACCGTCAAAAATGAATGTTAAGACGACTAGTGTTCGCAATGAAATGTGTTTGTAAATTGAAGTAGCAAGAGCCAAGAGTCCACATTTATCGATATTTACGTTGAAAATGCAGCAGATATTGCGAGCAAAAACTTCATTTCGCCGTAACATGTAGTGAGAGAAGATGGTTCGAACAGTTAGCACAGTTGAGGCTGCGGACCACAATTGTGTTATAACGAACTGGAACACTATATTAGGATCGACAGAGGGAAAATGAACTTTTTTGTAATCAATTTACGACGAAAAAAAACGTTCATTTCCTATACACCACAAAGTGTACTACGGTCTGGGAACCCTACGTACTGCTGACGCAAATGGAATGCACAAAATGTTTTATCTACAATTTCAACTTGGAGTACACCACACTCACTCACACACGTGCGCGGGCTGTGCATACGATGTGGATGAGTGAAATAAGCGGTTTATTCATTTCGCACCACGGACGGTGTGTGTGCATCGGACAATTGAAATGCGTTTTTAATTTAGTGCATCGGTACAATTTTTTGTTCTTTCTTTTATAGCCGCGCAACAAGTAGTCGCGTCGTCTATTTAATTTATTTTAATTTAACACAGTCGCTGACTTGACAAATTCTTTTGATGGAAATAAACGACGATGAACGAAACAACGTTTATTTCTGTTGTTTTATTCCATTTTAATTATAAATAAAAAGGGAAAAAAAGAATTTATTAATTTTATGTAATTCAATTCTTTGTGTATTATAATATGAGCTACTATACGCTACAACCAGGCTTGTGGGAAAATACAAAGAACTGCTCACATGGCACGCTTTGCCAAGTGAATGAAATTTATTTATTTTCTTCGTCGTCGTTGATTTTGTGAGTAAACTTTTTTTTTATTTTTGTCATTTGTCGCAAGTAATTTAATATTTAATCCACAACAGAAAGTTAATGAACTTCGTTTTTAAAACAATTTTTTACCTTACGGATGCAGTAAACACCTTACGGAATTAGCAAAACATGAAACATGAATTCCAGTAAAATATTAGAAATATTTCCAGAGAAAAACGAAAAGGAAGACAGAGAGAGGAAAAAAAAAACGATTTGGATCAAATTGCAATTAAAAAGAAGATTGTCTTCTGCTCTGACCGAGGTCATCTCTTAATTGAATTTGCTGCAATTTTGTTCCGTCTCTTCACTTTTCCGTTGATTTGATTTTTACACGAAGATAATCTTAACGTACGTAACTGAGCATTTCGCATTTATGTAATTTCGTTACACCGGTGCCGGACGGTAAAATCGGCTAAGTGGAATGTTGCTTGAGTACAATAATACCCATATCCGAAAGTACCGTTCAGCATGTGTTTGACGAAATTACGTAAATACAAAATTACGTAAATACGAAATTACGTAAATACGAAATTACGTAAATACGAAATTACGTAAATATGAAATTACGTAAATACGAAATTACATAAATACGAAATTACGTAAATACGAAATTACGTAAATACGAAATTACGTAAATACGAAATTACGTAAATACGAAATGTCCATTTACGTTCGAAATTCAACGCCCAGCTAAGATTAAGATTGAAGTAGGGTGGACAAATTGGAGAACTGATAGATCTAAGAGTAATTCGAAATGAGATTTCCAATTGATTCGACAAAATGAAAGAAATAAAATTCCCCTCGCTCCAGCTATGTTTTGTCATTGTACAGTAGCGATGAAATGTTTAATTTATTTGACTTTTCTTTGATGAAAAAGATCTCAATTTTAGCTGGTTGCCTTAAGACTTTTATTGGATTTTTTCAGATAAATAAGTCAAATAACGGCGAGACTTGTTTCACTCGTGAAATTAATGGAAATAAAAGTTATCTCAAATTACGTGATGATTCATATCTGTGTAGGAGTACTACGAGTAAACATTAACGCCAAAATGATCTCCCTAAAGTATACAAATCACCGATGGTTATGCGAATTCTAAAAACCACACGGAACTCAAGTTTCAGAGGTTCTGTAGCACTCACGAATTCAATAGAGCTTTTCCACAGCACTGCTCCTAGTTAACATGAATATAGAAAATATACGGAGGCTGACGAAATCACAGTACGCACTGCGCTTTGTTGGGAATAATACCGACTTTTGACTGAAAAGCACTTGCTTGCTGTCACTATAGGTGATAGAGTAAAGTTGTCATTTTAAGTCAAAATCACGTCATCTCGTATTGTGTATGTACTTCGGAGAACTTTCAAGAGCTTTAAGCTTTTCTTTGAATCGCATTTATGTCTTTGCTTTTAAAGAGCTTTCGATAGCTTTCAGATTTCTTTCCAGTTCACCAAAATATTCCACAATTTTCAATGGAATCCAAAAGCAAATCAAAGCTTTCGAAAGCTCTCAAAAGCACACAAGCAATGGGATACGGTGTTTTGGACTACAAAATGAGTTCAAAGCTTTCAAAAGCTCTTTAATAGCGAAGACACCCATGCGATACGTTATTTTGATATAACAAAGTCTTCCGTTCTTAATTGGACTATAAACTCAGTCTTTGATTGAATACTGATGGAACTTTGGATTTTTATTGGCTTAAGCAAAAATTTCGCATTTTGATGTTTAGAATACGCCAATCCAATCCCAATACTACCCGGCCTAGCCTAATTTCGCTTCTCAATATGTTTTTTTTTACTTCAAATCACCTGCACCTTAACAATTATCGTAAACGGTTCGAGTTGCTACGCCCCCAAACTCGGGAACGCCAACTCTAACTAATTTTTCATAATTTTTGGATTTTTGCGCCGATTAATTTGGTTAGATCAAAATACAAGCAGGACACCGCACACTTACATGCCTGACAATCTGTTGGTTCGAAGTACAGTCCCGCTTTCAACGGATTCTGATCCTGATCTTCCACATCAATGGTAAGCACCGGATCATTTATGGTTTGACCGCCACGACTGCTGGTATTGGCGCGGTACGCCTTCTCCCAATGACGAATCACCTGGCGAACATCGATCTCGATCCAACCGTTATTGTTTTTCGGTGTGGTGAAGCTGGTGCAGACTCGTTTCTTTGATTTCATTTCTTGGAAAGAGAAAAGAATTTGCTTTTAGATCATTTTGTTGCCGTGTTCAAATGGTTGGGATTTTGTTTTTTGGTAAAAAAAAACCTTAAAAGTAAAATGCAGCACGCCAAACTCCACAAAAATCAAATCAAAAATCCAAAAGAAAAAGTGAAATGCACACACGGCAAACCAATTTGACTTAATCGGCATTAGAGTTCGTACCTCGTCTACTATTAGCTCTTCTACTACTAGCGGTTCTATTATTACCTCCTTTGATGCTACGTTTCACGAATACGGATACGGTAACCCGAATTATTTCAACTGGTTCATCGCAACGTGTCGGCGTTGTTCGTTCGGAATGATCCGGATCCTTTTGCTTTAGCCTGTAAAGTTGTAATGTTTGTAAGTAAATCTGTGGATAACTATGGCGCTGTTTGTGATTATTTCTGCCGGTGAAAGAGGTCTGCAGGAAGAAGGAAGCGACGAACATTTTTTGGAATGACACGTCACGTCAAAAAAAACTACTTTGGATTCAAATTCTTGTCCATTGAGAGAGAGGAGAGGCAATTCAGTGCAATGATGGTTTGCGTGATGAAAGAGATTAGAAAACATGGCCCTCAGATTAGAGAAGTTGTGACACTGTCGGAGTTGTTGGAGCCGATGAACATACGGTCGGTACGGTCTTGTTGAGCTTGAGGATTTTTTGTGACGAGAATATGGATGTGGCGTCAACGGTGAAATCAAGTGATCAGCTAGCAGATACGTGAAATGGATGCGGAGTGATGAAGGTGAGTAAACTGTTCATAAGCCCAGTCCTCTTTAAATATGAAACATTTTCGACTGGCTTAACGAAGGTGTTTAATAGGTAGGCTCATGGAATAGAGAGAGAAAGAGAGAGGACGTCAGTACAAGAGACTGTTTGACGAGGTTGAAGTTTTGTTTAAAATTACCTAACGATTTCGTTGGCAAGTGCTTGGAAATCTGTACAAAATTTCTATTTCTGAAAGCTTTGTAATAGTATCATGGACAGCAGACTTAGTTGCACTAAATAACCTTTGGTCAGAGACAAATTTCTGAGAATTTTGATTCTGAAAATTCGGAAAATTTCCGAAAAATTCTAAAAAAGCTCCGAAAAGCTTCGATGAAATTTTTTAGAAACTTTTCGGGATTTTGTCAGATTTTTTCCGAATTTTCAGGATAAAAATTCCAAATAACAAGCCCTGGACTTCGTGTCTGAACTATGCAACCATGGCGTAGACATAAGAATGGGACAGGAAACATGTCAATTAAGTGATGGACACACAATATTGAAGAGAAGTTAACGGAAGAAAAATTGGGCAAAGATAACTCACCTTAATTTCGCATTGTGCAAATAAGTGTTCGGCTCCAATTTGGCCAATAAATGCGTTGAAAAATATAATTTCGCTGTATTATCTGCCAGCCATGACGTTTCATTGTTCATAGAACCTAAGCAATTCAATTATTTGAAGTAGAAAATATTCTATCTCGTAAGACAAATAACGTGTGCGCTGAACTTACAAACAGGATAGAAGGCCACATTGTGAATGGTATTTGACGACTGATCGTCAGCTAAGTCATGCGTGCCATTGTTTTGTCTGTCTACTGATGACATGATCTTTTGTTTAAAGATTTCGATGAATTGCCTGTAATTGAGAAAGAAAAAATAAATTAGAAAAATTTTCACTGAAAAGCAGCACAAATCAGAGGTAAAATTGGAAACTAGGGAAATGCATAATTTAATCCTGTCAGATTCATTCGTGCCCACGATAAAAATGTTGAATTTCTATAAAGATCCGCCTCTACCCACCAAAGTATATAAGCCAACGAAGGTAATGTAAATCTAGAAAAACATACGGAACCCAAGTTTCGGGTGAATACGAGTGCAGCGAGTACAGAATTTCTACAGTTTCGCCAGAAACCCACCTCCCATCTGTATATGACCTTCACATTTCAGTGTTGCCATAAAGCTTTAAAATCATTGATAAGTATGGATTTTTGGAGTGTCAAATGTTTGACCGACCCACGTAAATAACCTTCGAAAATTTAACTTCTCTTTCATACGTTTCGCGCCCCTTCATTTGTTATATGTTCCAGTTCCCCGTTTTATGGACGTAACAGAAGGAAAGACAAACCAAAAGATACGTTTTGAGCTAGAACAGTGTCTGTCAACACTGAATTGACGACGTCATTTATGGACGTCCGCAGATGTATTCTGGGGTTACATCTAGTATTCAGAAGAACCTTTATACACCTTTTATCCATCCAATTCAAGCCCGAAGAGGCTGACGACAGTTTACACATATGAATTGGCTAATTCACAGAATTTCTGGCTTCAATTTTTGCAATCTATTACCGATACCATACACCATTCGTGAAGGTCACCTTATTGAAATTCCGCCGACTGTTATTAATCAGTCAGTTTATTTTCACGAACCTCTGGTTACATTGTCTTCATTTCCCATTGCATTATGTCTAATTAAGCTGCAAGTACGAATGCAATTGGATTGCAAATCAAAGAAATTAAATTCTTTCATCGGCGAGACTGTGCAGATCTCTTTGGTGAAGTTTTCTGAATAGTCCCCAAACGCATTTCCATTTTTATTATTTTGACATTTATATAATGCAACCAGAGAACCGTCGCTTCGTCGTCGCGCAGAATAACAGAGACAAAAAAAAAAACAAATAAACAAATGAGGAATGCTTAATTGCATCAGATTTGTTTTAATATGTTTCCAACATAGACATAATAACGATAACCTTGACAATGAAAATGAAATTGAATGTTTGTCGTATTATAGTTATATGCATACATGGTATATGGCTATGGCATACACAAATGGAGTTATAAGCCGATGGATGGTATATACTATACATTACTATACGGCCGTCGTGCACTTTGTGTCTTCTTTTATTTCTGGACACTGCATTTTGAATCAATTGATATCAAGTAAATCAAGCTGGGACCTTAAGTATATTCATAAATGATTGCTGCTGCGATGTGAACAACTATTTACGGGTTGCAGTTATACCGAAGCGATAAATAAACCGAGGTAATGGTGTAAGAAGGTAGCGTTAACAACGCAAATTTCTTCGTTGGTCCCAATGCCTTCTTTGGATCCACTGCAGCCGCTTCACAAAAGAAAAATTTAAGAGGTAATGGAAACGGGACCGTTGTCGGTGCAGCAGGTATCTGGAGAGATTTGAATTCAAATAAGTCACCACTACCTATCGACAGAACTAACTGTTCTCTAAATACTTGCTACACCAATAACTGCACTGCATTTTCTTTTGTTAATCGGCTGCAGCGGAACTACAGACGACATTGTGACCAACGGATGCGTATTTTAAACTGGAAACATCGAAACCTATACAACACACAACGCCACCATTTGTGTACAAAATCTGTGTTGCTATTCCTACATCTGAGGAATACCGTCGAGATGAACGTGACGACGTGATCGATTTTGAATTTTAGCAACAGTTTTGAGCTACGGAACTAAAATCGGAAAAGAGGAACTGCATGAGAAATGAAGATCGGGAATCAAGAAAATGGATCTAAAAACGAAATGTAATCGGTATTGAGAACTGAAGAAATTTAGTTTAGGTTCCAAAAGCATGTAAAATCCATTACATAGCTAGGGATATAAGTTGAAAAGTCTCGTTTTCATGTGTTTATTGACCTCGGCTTCGCCTCGGATCAACAAAATTCACACGAAAACTCTACTTTTCAACTTTTTATCCCTTGTTATGTAAATAACTATTACATGACAAAGGATTAACAGTTGAAAAGAAGAGTTTCGTGTTTCCGAGTCTATCATTTTGATGGAGAGTTATGAAGTGGATTTTACGTGCTTTTGAAACCGAAAATTTTTTTCTTGTTTTCTCAAGTTGTGTCATTAGTCCTTTTCGACCCAAGGGAAAACAAAAGCATGTAATAGTTATTTATCTACCAAGGTAGGTATGAAGGCATACCTACCGTGGTAGATACAACGTTTTTCGCAATTTCGGGCCATAATCACCTTTCCAATGCAAAATATTACCAAAATTTCTACCAAACATTCACATGCAAACATGAATTCATTTGAACGATCAAGCAACCTGCACTATATACACATTGCAATGTGATGTATAGAGACGCGCTAAATAAAATCAAGTAGTCAATGCTTAGTATGTACGCTTCAACAATACGTTCTGTATAATTGTGTGACTTTGTAGCCGAATGGCTATGGTCGTTGCTTGGTGTTTGGAAGAATTTTGGTGTTGGATGTTCAAATCCTGGTCTGTGCAAAGTTTTTATTTATAAAATTTAGTCTTTCTTAAAGGTACTAAGCTATGTAGCGTGCGAAAAAAATGTGAAAAAGCCCAAGTGCGAAAAAATAATCAAAAACGCACTGTGAAATAAATACCTTCAAAACGACATTAAATGGATGCATGGAAAGGTGATGATGATGGACCGGAATTGCGAAATAGTATTTTGCATAACAAGGGGCGAAAGTAAAAAAAAATCAAACGTGTGAAGTTTGCAGCCCGCGCCGCAGGCAAGGGCGGCAATCACACGATTTGAATTTTTTTACTTTTGCCCCGAGTGATGCATACTATTTTTCATGTGTCGGGCCGAAAATGAGGGAGTTTCGAGATTTTTCTCGGGTTTTCGACCCCTTACATGAAAATACCGTACAATAGTTATTTGTGTATCTGTTTTGGCCGATTGTTTTTAGGCAATTTCGCGAGTTGTAGCCCGAAATACACTAATAACTATTGTTTGTCTAGTATTACTACAAGCAAAACGTTGAAAAAAGGTTTTTTTCCTAACTCGTCATTTAAGAAAAACGCTGTTCCTAACGCATGCTAAAAGTCTCGCCTCCGGTTCGAATCTCTCATTCGCCAAAAAAGTAGAAAAAAGAACTTTTTAAGTCGGCTCGTGCTGCCAACCTCTCATTCTCTAAAAAAAATCCTTGCGATAATTTTCATATTCACAAGGCTTCGCAAGTTAAATACCTTACGTAATTGTTTGGAGATTGTTGTTTTTTCACAAGGGATTATAAGCCCTCGCCTTCGGCTCTGACGACAAACCTCCCTCTAGACAAAATAAAAATCTCCAAACAAGGACGCAATGTATCGTGAAAGAAACTAAAACAAAAACAAAATCCCAGAAGAAGTCCGTCTATATTACCCTACAACCCACAACAACGCACGGTCCAATCTTGCTAGCCATAATTGAATGAATGAAAATATGATGAAGAAAAAAAAAGATAATTTTACTCATTCGCGCGTCTGTGTCTGGATAATCAGACATCATCATTATAAAGTTATGTCACAATCACTTGGTATATTAAATTGAATAGTCACACGTTGCAATATATTGTTGGTTGTATCCCAGCAGCACCGCGATGGATTATGCTAGCTGTTGTATATATTTATACAAAACGCACACACGAAACAAAAAGGTAAATAAAAACCATTTTATACCGTCTGCGATTCTGCGATAAAATTATTGTTTATATGGAGGCCAGAGAGTGTGTGTATAGTGAAATTAAATAAGAACACCCTTGGACTGTGCATAATGTATTATATTATATGAAACAGTAAATTGCTTCCTTGCTTTAAACGATGCTCATCGACGATGAAATGAGAAGAAGAAGAAGCAGAAAAACGTTAAGAAGATGGTAAAATAAATAGGTAATTTACACAGGGGTCGTACTACTCCTTATTTTCCTGATTTTCCTTATTTTTGAAAAAACCACCTTATTCCTCCTTATTTTTGAAAAAGTTCCTTTTTTTTCCTTATTTTTCAATAATTTTGACGAGAAAACTACATTTTTGGATAACAGATAATAAAAAAAAATCGCTGCGCGGCAGAATACTGAGCAATAGGGTCATCGTAAATCTTCACCCGATCTCCTACTGCTAGTAAACAAACCATAGAAATGTAGTTCCTTGTTGTCGATTTTACTGAAGAAAAATATCCACGTGGATTACAGTAATTTTGCTACCTTCCCACTCAATGGGAAGAGCGGTGTTGAAGAAGGGGAGGGAGGGTAGAATTGAAGGTAACGGACGAATGTTTGGAAAGAATTGCCTCTGTCTCACGCTAAAAAGCGCGGTCATACTAAGTCAGTTAAAGCATCGACTTTACAAAAAGTCAGTCTAAGAAACAATCTAACGACAATAGAGCACAGTGGGGGAGGGGGTCCCAAAGTTTCAAAATTTTGGTGGACGCCACTTGTGTGCGACCTGTTGGAGGCTTGAAAAGGTCAATGGATTCTACCTGTTCCAAGTCATCTATGGGAAGAATCATTATTTTATTATTTCACTGATGTACTAAGAGGGAAACTTTCCCAACAAACTATTTGGTGGTAGATCACACAAAAAAACAAGACCTACATAAACTTAAATTCATTTGATCAAATTATTGTGTTGTTTACAAATTTGATATAATTCTGACCTCAAATCTCTACTTCACCTAAAAGAAAATTAAGGAATGTAGCATATTGAGAAATGTACAGTTTTATCCTGAGGTTCAAAACACGACCTACAACCAATGGAATGTTGTAAAGAGCCATAGTCTTATTTTGTGGGTTGTGTGGATTATTTGTATTAATATTTACACGTAAATATTCACAGTCCACAAAATAAACAATTGACATGGTATAAGAAAGTAGCGGTAAGCTAAGGTTAATAATTTCAAATTAACTTTTACTATTAAACCATGGTAATTCATAGGCCGCGTTCAGGAACGAAAAATTCTTCACTGAGTGAACATTCGTTTCGTTGAGTTAACGCTGTCAAGTTTAACTTTGAGGTTAGATTTCTCACGATGTACTTTGGTCGTGAAAGTTTACCCAGATGTCATGAACGTTTCGTTTCTGAACGTGGCCCATTGCGTTTAAGTGGATTTAAGTGGATTAAATTAGTGTAAAATCGTTGAATATGGGTATGGGAATTTTTGAAAAACTTCGTAATTTTTGATTATGAGCCTAAAAAAGCGTGCAGGGGGTGTGCGTATAAAAAATCATCAAGATTTTTACCCAAAAATTTACTTCCAAGCTCCTTATTTTCTCCTTAATTTCAACCGAAAAATTCCTTATTTTCTCCTTATTTTTTTAAAAAACCTCCTTATTTCCTTAATAAGGCACGCCATTTTTGAGTGCGAGGTCTGATTTACATCATAATCACCTTCTAATGCATGTTCATCTCGTTGTAGTTTGTTTTTTACTTCACAGAAGAAAAAAAAACTCCGAGATGGTTACAGGTACACACACTTTAATGAACCTCTTCTGCGAGCACATTCTTTTCTATTTTTAACATTAAAATGCAAACATTCATCATCACACAGCAAAAATGCATAATAATATCCAGACGACATGTTAACTTGTCACAGAGTGTTACCTCTATTTATGCATGTTATCTTTTAATGTCTAAGAGTCTAGCCAACCTTTTTATGTTCGCGCACAATAAAATAATAAAAGAAAAAGATTGCGAAAAAGAAATTTTTCTTTTTTTTGGTCTGGTGTTCAGCGCAAAACCCGTCTCGGAATTATATCTTAAGTAGGCGTACAGTCTCGAACGGCCAGATAACAAAAAAGAGTCTTTGCAAAATGAATTTCTTAATTCTAACGTTTAAATTCCATAGATTTTCTTTCCATTTTTTCCCATGTCTACTTATAGACTCAAGTCGTCTTCCATTCATTTTCGAACACAAGAGTCCAACACGAGAGTGCGACATATGCATTTGATGTCACACACGAGTCTATACTATGATAATGTGTATATAGCCACAAAATATGTGTTATGCTTGGGTAGGTACTTTTGTTTTTGTTTTGTCTCGATGCTGTCTCGAAACACACCCATCCGAATCTGAAACATCTTGTTGCTGGCTGCCGGCCGGTTACTGCTGTTTGAAGCAGAATTACACGAAGAGGGGAAAACCGCTAGTGCAATTTGTGGGACAGGTCAATGGATTCATATTTGGGAGTCGGATCGTCGGAAGGAATTTGATGACTAACTTTAGCTACACATAGCGACGCGAAGGAGACCTAATTGAAATTTGTGTTTTGTTCTTCTATCAAGTTTGAGAATATAACAAAAGAAAATTTTTGAATTAGGCCTGTTCCGCGTCGCTACAGGGAACTTTAGCTCAAATGTAACAGATTTGTGTATGATTCTATTACATTTCTAGTACATTTCGTCATAAAATTACTAATTTCCGTGTTCAGAGACCTATTTTGTGGTGAGCTTACTTCACTGCTATAACATCTCATGGATGTTTACCAGAGTGAAGTTATTTTACAAGAAAATATTTAGAACGCGTAGAATGAAGTCATCATGTGGCGCCTCTACAGGCCAACGACGTTCTCCTATATACGGATAGTTTCAATGATAGTACATCATACTATGATGGTCTTGCAGAGTTTACCACTGTCAACAAGCAACATTGATACAATGGTCGGGCCAGTAAAAATGTCTGGCCTCTATCTGAATTCATCGATTGATAATGCAGATTACTTGTAATTGGGCGGTCGCCTGTAAGTGTATCTATAAATAAATGAATAAATTTATCTTAGATTGTTGACGGAAGTACTTTGATCAGACGTTGACAAATCAGACGTTGACGTTTTGAAAAGAATTAGAAAACCAAACCAAACTAGTAGACTCTGTCTTTGTCTTACCGAGAGGATTTAATTTTGAATTAACGACATAGCCGCAAAGACTGCAAATACTGCCGTACCACCCAAGCAAAGCTACTTGTGTTAGGACTGTTGAATGTCTAGATTTGCTAGAACTTGAATTTTTTGCAATTTACCAGCCTTGAATTTCTGGATGCTTTCATTCACATTTATTGGGAAATTGGTTTTCAAATCGAAAGAAATTGCTGTCAAATTGAATTGGCGAATTTATTAGACTAACTTTCAGTCCAGTGCTTTTCCCCTCGACCTACAAGTGTATTTTGTGTCGTCCAAAATGTTAGTCACTTATGTACAGCGTTAAGTACATTTATCCAGTTGCTGTGCACCATAATTACAGTTAGTCGAGCACAATAATAAAAAATAAAAAAATAAGGAAAATCACGCATGTTCAAAGGTAGTTTACGGCTTGCAGATAAAACCACTAATTTTGTGTGCGCGTAAATCAATTTAAATGGGAAAGCAGCACTCGCGCTCATTTCATTAAGTGGAAATTTCCATGAAAATAAAGATCGCCAGACCGATAATTTTGCATTGACGAAATTCTCACTGCTTGTGTGCTCTTCGTTGCAACTTATTTTTCGTCGGAGTGTGATAACCGTTCCGCAATAGATTTCAACAAGTTTTCGATGTTTCTACAGTGAACGACAGTAAAATTTAGACAAGCATTTGCGTCAGCTGTTTTTCTGCTGGTCCACTCATGCAAACATAACTGCTCAGCTCATACATCTTTATACGGGGTTTTACCACTACCATGTTACTCTTTCACCCGTATAAAGACTTTTTTTTTGTATGAATGGATCATCAGAAATAAGTTCATGTCTAAATTTCACTGACGTCAACTGTGCGGATTTCGGTAACCTTTCTGTTCTTCCTTGCATGAAAAGAGTGGTAGGCAGATTTTTGCTTTAAAATCACAGTCGACAAAGTGCGAGATCGATGTAACAACATGAAAACGTTCGTTAACTGTCAGTCAGTTCTTAGCGTTGTGGCTACGATAAGAGTTGACCCGTCACACCTAACCGGTCCGTATTTCTTCTCCTAAAAAATGTGAATAGACGTAAAACCTAGTTGTACATACAATTAATGTCGCCGGTTACACACAGCCATAAAATTCTACGACGGACGGCTGCCTACTGTGTAAGAACTAAAACTTGAATTTTAATTGGTCTAGCCAATGACACTGGAGGAATTTTCTAAAAATGTGTTTTTCCATTCTCAATTTATCGGCTTTACAGTCTACACAGCCCATAAAAATGCAGTCCATTAAAATTAAGAGTTTATCTAACGTTCGTTGAACTACTTTGATTCGACAGCCCGATTCTAAATTGTAAATTCAAATTTTATTCGAATTAGAATTTTGTTTTAAAAATGACGAAACTGGTTACAATTGCATTCCAAAACTGAAATTTATAGTCATGATCATGCCGTTAAAGGTTTTTTTTTCTCTCTTTATTTAATTCAAACTGAAATCCATGTTCGATCGACCTACAAAAAGTTCATTTATACCAGCGCTACTAGACATTGGCCAGACGAAAATATCGTAGTCTTTCATGAAAAGATTCAATTTTCTATTTATGGTTATGAGCGTTGTATGAACATATAACCAATTTACACAATCATCACAGTGCATTCATTCAGTTGAACGTTGTGTTTCGGTGTTGATAAAATTCAACATAATATGAGAAGAACGCGCTTGAACGTTGAATGTTTTCAGCTTCACATAAGACTTTCGATAGATTGTGGATTTTGAAGAGATTTTAGTGGAATCCATTTGTTCAATTTCAGTTGAGTTTTTTATTCCCTTGATTGGGATTTGAATGTGGAACAAAGTCTATATCTAACTGGGTCGTTACACATTTTAAGATAAAGTCAAAACTCCATGGCAAGTATGTTCAAACTGGAAAGACAAGGCTCTACAAATTTAACTCCATATTCTTGTGATACGTTTTGATCTTTATACTAGAGCTAGCTTTAGATTATGAGCAGGGCTCCAACTTTATGAACAAGATGTACGAAAAATGAAGCTTTTATATTTTTTCTAAGCTACAACACCTGCAGGGCTAAAACTCTCGAAGAGCTAAGACTCCTGCAGAGCTAAAATTACTGCAGAGCTAAAACTCTTGCAGGGCTAAAATTCCTGCAGAGCTAACATTTTACAGAAACTTAAGCAGAGCTTAATTAATGCGGAGCTAAAACTCTTGCAGGGCTAAAACTCCTGCAGTGCTAAAATTCCTGCAGAGCTAAGACTCTTGCAGGGCTAAAACTCCTGCAGTGCTAAAATTCCTGCAGAGCTAAAACTCTTGCAGGGCTAAAATTCCTGCAGAGCTAACATTTTACAGAAACTTAAGCAGAGCTAAAATTAATGCGGAGCTAAAACTCTTGCAGGGCTAAAACTCCTGCAGATCTAAAACTCTTGCAGGGCTAAAATTCCTGCAGAGCTAACATTTTACAGAAACTTAAGCAGAGCTAAAATTACTGCAGAGCTAACATTTTACAGAAACTTAAGCAGAGCTAAAATTAATGCGGAGCTAAAACTCTTGCAGGGCTAAAACTCCTGCAGTGCTAAAATTTCTGCAGAGCTAGGACTCCTGCAGTGCTAAAATTCCTGCAGAGCTAAAATTATACAGAAACTTAAGCAGAGCTAAAATTCTTGCAGAGTTAAAGCTCGTGTAGAACTAAAACTCCTGCATAACTTCTGCACAACTAAAACTCCTGCAGATCTAAAATTCATGAAGAACTGAATCTCCTGCAAGACATCTTGCAGAGCTAAGTCTCATGTAGAGCTAAAACTCAAGCAGAAGTAAAACTCTAAACTCCTCAAAAGCTAAACTCTTGCATAGCAACAGATCCTGCAGAGGAACAACGTACATAGAGACTACAGTTTATTAGGACTGGCGATTCGAGCCAATAAACCTGCAGAGCAGAGTGACGACATTTAGGACCAGAATTGCCAGTTGGTGAGAACGTTCTGAGAATTAAGGCGAGGTACAAGACCCTGAAGATTTCTACAGCAACGATCTACCGTTAATCCTTGCATTTATCTTTGCATCGCATTTAGCGATACAACTTTGAGGCAGTCAACTGTGAGCTCTCAGTTGCAGAGTGCTACACGTGTTCATGAAAATGCAATTTCATTTTAAACTGTCGTCGTATGTAGAATGCCTCGCCTCATATATATTATTACCACCAGTCTCTCTCGTTGGTATGTGCCACAATTATCTAAAAATAATAATTTTTGTCCATTCGGTAAATTTTAAGCAACATTGTAGCCAGCAAACCGAGCACTTTTTGAACGAAACGGCAATAAAAATATCGAAATAATAAATTGAAAACCGCGTAAAATTCAACATATTTTGCACCAAAAACACATAACGTCCATTCCGAAAATGTAATAAAATTTCGCGGTCCATTCAATTATTTTACCATTAAAATGCCCCATTTCGAAATATAAATCAAATTCAGTCGGTCGGTTACGCATTTTTTTGGTTGCTTTTGCTTTCTTCTTATTCATCGTTTTGGCATATACTCAAACAACGACGTGAAGACGAAAAGGTAATCATAAAAAAGAAGAGGCAAAAAAAATTGCTGCTCGTAATACCAGTAGTTGCGACTTAATAATTTTTTAATTTGGAGCCCTCTGCGCGCGTACGTACATACATCTCTCGAAACGCAAAACGTGCACCACAGAATTGGATTTTCATTTTCGATCACACTTTATATTATGGCTACATAACTGGAGGCCAGAATCGAAAAAGGGAATCATTAAAAATGTATAACGACTCGTTAAAAGGAGAGGTGAGGTATAATAAATGCACACACAGAACATATGTACGTATATCTCCAGACGTGTGGAGACACCAGACGCAATAAAGAATTAGAGGAGGTTTTTTTTGGTCTTCGTCTTTGTTGTTGGTGGTTCTGTTGTGGTAAACAAGACGAACACCGAAAATTCAGGTGCACTTTTGGTCTTGACTCTCATTATAATTATGCTCATGTGAAGTCATGTTTCGCATTCAACAAAAACAAACCAACAACAACCAACGAAACACATTAACGTCGACGCAAAAAAAAAGAGAATGAGCATGAGCATGCACGAGAGACGATTTGGCGACAGTAAATTATTAACTGCCAAAAAAAGAATTGCAAATTTTCTTAAGACCAGAATAAATACGAGAAGAAAATTTGGCGATAATTTTTAATTTCAGATTTTATGTTGCACGAGTATAGAGAAACGGGTATACAAGAAGATGAAGAAGAAAAAACTTAAAATAGAGCGTGTGCGATTTTGAGAAAAAAGTTTCATATTTCAATAAAAAGAAGATTTACCATGAAAACCATTGAAAAAAATATTTAATTTTTTTAATAGGAATTATTGAAAAATATTGTTGCCATCCCGATGCCATCCCACTTATTAGAATCTTAGTAAGAATCCAATTAGAATGAATTAGAATGGTTCGGATATCCTTTTATTTTTATTCAAATTACAGCTTTTAAAGTGCGATATAAAATCAAGCAAACATTTTTCAGATATTCTGTTTACACTTTTGTTCTACAGAATAATAATCTACATCAATTAAAAATAAATTATTTATACTGCACACGGTCTATTTTGAGAGAAGAAAAATTTCCGAACGAAACAAAACGTCGTGAATGTTAAAGTCCGGATGTTTAATAATTTCAGAAATATTAGAGAGGACCGGAAAAATCATCTGTCTTGTCTGTCAATGAGATGAGCACCTTAAAGACATTGTCATCGATGATTTACGCAACGATTCGGAAAGTGTAAATTGGTTTTTTTGTTTCTATGCCATTAACAATGGTCGTGTACGAACACGAGTTGGGCGATATATACGTGCGTTTTGTCAGGCGATGAGAAGGCAGTAACTAATTTGATTTTAGTAAAAAACATTAGTAGATTGAAATGACTAATGACGACAAACGAGTGGTAAATCAATAACACGTCACGTTTAACGTAAGTTTCGGGTAAAGGTGAAAATTACACGTCGTTAAATTCGGTTTAAATCTTCAGATCAAGTAGATAGTCGCGTCATTAGTTAGCTGAACTTGAAAAGTCGGGCAGCTGATTGTTTAATTAACTTTTCGCCTATAAAAAAAATCGTAACCTGCGAGCAGTGCAGCAAATAACTGAACCCAAAACCGTAAGAAAATCGGTTTCATAATAGGGCAAGGGCAGACATATTGTTCTCCAAGATTTCTCCAGCATCTTTTAGTTAAAGTTGTCGAATGTCGAACATATTAGTCTGATTTATCTTTTAGAAACGGTTTAATCTCTTACTTCATTTGTTGTGAGTATCGCGTAATTTTCCATACCTGATCTAGTACTTCTTTCGATTTAGCATACGTTTTGGAAGATAAGAGCAACCTAGCTAGAGATCATCATTAATTGTAGATGTTGTCTGCTCAACAACAGATGTTTAGTCGTCGACTTTTACCGGTTACACAGTGCTTCGCTTAACCAATTCTTTAAGAATTTTCTCAGTTGTGAATGAATTCGATTGAATTCGCAGACAAAAGTGGGAGTTTAAATTTCCTTTCCTATTCAAGCACTTCATTTTTCCACAAGAGTTTTATAGTCAATTTCAATTGTCTAGTCTTTCTTGTAGAATATCAAAAAGAAGTCTAAAAAATTAAGGAATTTTAGCGAATTTAGCTTCGTTAAAATGGGCCCTGGCCTGTGGTGAATATCTACAAAGGAAACCAGAGCACAATCGGTTACTTTTTCCAACTATCCAAATTTTACTGAAATTGCGAATTTCACGCGACTTGAGTTTGATTAAATTTTGTTTCAATTACAGCGATACCGAGTAAGAATCAATGATGCAAGGAAAAGATAATTGTAAACGTCAATGTAGAACTGTTGGGTGAACTCTGACAGCAAATTCATTCTGAGTTTTGTGACGTAAAACGAACTGAAAACGGTTGGAATATTTTGGTTACAGACAACTCTAAGACACACGATAATAGACAAACACATTTTAGTGCTTGTAACTATCCCAAAAAAAGTGATAAGAAGGTAGAGTGATTTGGAAGGATCTGTTCTTCGGAATGAGATTGAATTTAAGAAAAGCTTTAAACATCCGGCTAAAGATTCTTGCGTCGGTTGGGAGACAATTACGTTGTCTGTAAGTGGTACTTCGCTTAGAAACGAAAACTGTTCAATAAATGACGGGCAGGTAAATCAATTCTCTCATATTTTGCTCTTGATATTGTTCACTTTTCGTTAAATGTTAGAAAATGTGCCTAAGATACCCGTTTCATTTATCACACAAAGACCGAAATAAAATTCGGAAAATTTCTGTTTGTGTCTAACTGCAAATGAATAGTCAGATTCCGGTCTTGCCACAATCGAGTTCCACAAATTTTAGAATTTTCCACATTCGGTATGCCGCGAACATTTACTCAGTCAATTGATTTTGATCTTTTAGAAACGTTCAGCCATAATATGCTATAGACAGCGACGGCAGACATAAGCGATGTGCTCAAGTTGAACGTTCTTTCATATTAGAAAACGTTTAACAAAATGAAGTACAAGATTTGACCGTTTAAACTGTAACTCCAACTGCATCGAACAATGTCTTAGAGTTCGATCACTGGTTTACGAAAGTCGTCAGTCCCTTGATTTAATATCGTTTGAGTAGATGGAAACTACTCAGTCACTTTTTTCACTTGAATCAAACATTCCAAATCAATTTAAAAACGATAAACTTACCGCCTAGACCCGTCATCTTCATCAGCATCGGATTCATTTATTCGATTCAATCGTCGCTCAACATCTTCCCTGCTAATATTGAACTGATTGAAAATCGCTGACGTATTGAAATTGTTCATATCGATAACAGTCGAAACGATTTCATCATTATGCACGGTCTGACCATCGTTGATCGACGGTGCTCCTTGAGCGAATGAATTGAACAGAAAAAAGGCAACGGTTGCACTTAGCACAATTTTGATTAGGTCGAACATTTTTCTCTTTTAATTTAAAAATTCGAAGTTTCTTGGACGCACTTAGTGTTCGTACTTATCAAGCACTTATCAACTGATGCTACGACAAAATTTCACACAAAATTTAATCGAACAAAAAACAAATTGTGTTCCGATAAAATGTAGAAAAAAAAATTCAAAAAAGTTTTTCTCTCTCTAGAGTTGGTCAGCCACCAATGTGTTTTAATACCACACTGAATCTGAATAGTGTTTTTTTAGTGATTTTTCGTGTGGTGTTGACTAGCCGGCAAATTGAAATATGATTGCGCGACGAGAACATAATACTTTTTGAATAAGATTTCGGTTCCCATTTTTTTTATATTTTATTTTCATTTGTTTGTCTCTCTTTCTCTGATAAAATGCATGTTCGGTTCGTTTTTTTCGTTTGTTTGTTTGTTTTGGTTTGGTTTGCTACATCCATACCACTCAATGTGTAGAGTTATGTGCAATACTCGGCGTATTTTTCTTTTCGGTTCAGTTTTCGTTTTTAATGAAAATGACGGTTGACCAATGCCTGGTGACCACTTTCAGACTCAAGTGTGTGGTTTTTTCGAAAATGAAAAATATTTGTCTGAGTCAAGTCTCCGGTTACACATTTCGAAATGATCAACGAACTTTGCGAAATGTCTTCTACGTGCAATTATATGAAGGGCTTTAGGGCTTTGATGGGCTTTAGTTCGCTTTCTAGCTAGAGAATATTATATCTGATTTTGAAGGACACTCGTACATGCTTGGATCCTACAGAGAAATTGATTCACTTTGATGTTTGACTAATCAAGCTCGGCCGGGAAGAAATGAATCGGTAAATTGTAAACAAAAGAAGACATCTTCCCAATTCGAGCTTGTTAAGTTGCTGTTAAAGTAAATTGTACCGACAAATCAAAAAGACCTTTCAATGGAATTCAATTTCCAACGAAATTTTTCGAACTTCGGTAACTCCTCGTTCTCTGAAGGAAATCGAAGGAATTTTCCAAAATTTTCCGATTTTGCATGAAATCTGACAATTAATAAAAAGTTCACGTTGGTCCAGCTGTATTTTAATGTCGGATATATGGTATCGATACCAGCCGAATCGATGGACTGGCAATATTAAAAATTGTTTGATTCATCATTCACAGAGACAAAAAAAAATCGGAAATGTTCTGTTTGTGCCGCCATCTAACTACAAATGATTAGTCAGAAAGTCTTGCCGGTCTTGACAAAACTTAACACAATCGAGTTCCATAAATTTTAAAATCTTTCACATTCGGTTTGTCGCGAACATTACCTCAAACAATTGATTTGAGTCTCTTAGAAATGGTCAGCCAATGATAACGACAGAGGACATAAGCGAGCGTTCTTTCACATGAGAAAATGAAGTACAAGATTTTGTATCTACATAAACACTAGTCGACTGTTTAAACACTAGCCCATAACCTGAACCCAATAGGGGAAAATCATTTTCTTTTCAACAGACTTCAGTTGCTCTATTTTGTCGTAGCCCCGAAATGAATTATTTTTTTCGTTAAACGAATTGAGGCCGAAGAAACACGTGCAATTTTGCTTCGATGGGATCGACAGTTATGCTGCGTTTTCCATTGTTTAGCTTGTGGTGAATGTCTGAATACAATGGGAAACGGAGCTTAATTGTCGAATTCCGCCTTACTCTTCGAACATCGAAAAGGAGTCACCTTTCTGTAGCTCTTCGAAAATTACGGTAAAATGTGAAAGAACATCGGCGGAGCACATCAAAAAAATGGAAAAAGACCGAATTCGTTTGCGTCACTACCATTCATCGTGACAATTTTTTTTGGCTATACACAAGAATCACCCTCACTTTACAACAAATGACAAACTAGAGCACTCAACAGGTCAGCATAAAAATGTCGAATTAAATAACGAGACAATACAAAAAAAAAATCACTCACCCCCTCTCCGCCGAATCCTTGTTCCCATCGCTATTATCATTCACCTGCGCTTCCATTTCGTCCACATTCCGATGCGAATTCGTCTGATCTTGCTTGTTGATGCGTCGCATAACTTCTTCCATGCTGATGTTAAACTGATTGAACAATTTCGAACTATCGGAACTGTTCATATCGACAACGGTCGAAACGACCCGGTCATCATGGCTGTTCGAATCGAACGTAAACAATTCGGTCTCATTGCTGGTCGGATCGATAACGTGTGATATTACGCGATCATCGTCGTCGGCCGTTTGGGGTGCACCGAAAATTATGGTCGATTTGATTAGCAGCAAAATTAAAATGTGGCACGGCTTTGGGCACAACATTTTTTGTTGTTGTTTATTTTTTCTTCTTTTCGGATTCAATTTGTTTTGTCAGCTTTTTCGCTGTATTTGGTCCGTTTGTCGTTTCAATAATTCAATAATTTGAAACTTTCTTCTTAGGATACGCGTTGTGGTTACGTAAAAATTCACTTCAATTGTTCTGATTGCACACAATAGAAAATGCACTCGTTGGAGACAATTACAAAAAAAATAATTCTAAAATCTCATTCCAAAAATCCTTTCATCTTATTAACTATTCGACCGGTAATCGAGTTCAGATTACGATTAAAATCATTTAAAATTAAATCGAAAATAAAAAACCGCGCTTGCCAACCGATTTGATTTTATTCCAACGCAAGAAAAATCTCAAAATTTTACCCAACTCTTTTTCACTGTTTCACCGACAAACTTTTTTTTTTAAATAAAATATAAAAAAGAAAGATTAGCAGATGACAACTTTGGATATGGAGGAATATAATGAAAATATGTGTGTCTCTCGTGTGGTGACTATGAGCCGGCAAAGTATGAAATGATTTCACGAAGAGAAGTTAACACTTTAAATAAGATTTTGCTCTCATTGTAAAAACATTGAAACTCTTTTGGCATAATATGTTGTGTGTGTCTCTTATTATAGTTATTCTGAAAGGTGTGAATGATTTTCGCATTAAGCCTTTTCTGTAGCTAATTTAATTTGTGAAAATACAAAATTCTTTTTTTTTCTGTGTGTAGAGAGAAAGAATTATAAATTTAGACGACGATGGTTGGTTTGGCTGTTGTTGTTGTTGTTTTTTTTGATCGTCGCAAATCTGTTGGTGTATTTAGGATAATGTTAAACGGAAATTATGATTCAATGCATTTTTGTCAGAATAGTTATTTACGCCACCAGAGTCAGTGGGCTACCAGTTACGGTGAATCGGCCCCAATGTTAATGAGACGTTCGAATACCCTTACGAGAATAGGTCTCTTGTAACAGCAGCATGAATATAATGTTTGTGTATCGGTTAGGTTAGGGTATTGCTCGTATCGTCTTTTTTGTTGAATTTTGGCGCAAAAAATTGAACTTATTACGAGCGTCAAAATTCGTTCAATATTCAAATTTCCCAGATTATCCTATAATTTCCCACATTTTTGAAAAAAATAAATGAAATTGGGAAAACTAAGGAAAAGATGGGAAAATCGAAGAAAATTAGGGAAAATCGATAACGACAGCGGACATAAGCGATGTGCTCTAGTTGAGCCTTCTTTCACATCAGAAAACGTTTAACAAATTGAAGTACAAGATTTTGCATCTCTAAACACTAGTCGACTGTTTAAACACTAGCCGAGGGGTAATCGACTGGTCGAAATAGTGGCAAATCAGTTCCTAATTCCTTTTAATTGCTTTCAATTCCTTTTATTACTTCAATTACCGGATCAACACATATACTTGCCGGATTCGCCCTTCAATTCCTATAATTCTAATAAATTTCTACAATTCCACGAATCTTCGAAATAATTCCACGATATTTTCCGTCATTATTCAATTCCATTGCGACATATTCTTTTGTATCGTTGTCAAAATAGAGACTAAAGTCAAAGAGGAATGGTCAGACTATACACAACTAAAATTTGGAACAGCGATGTTGTAGTTTCCCGGATACTCCGCTCTCAAAATTCCACCAATTTCTCGTATTTCCATCAATTACAATTATTAACCGGATACTTCGGCAATTCCTTTAAGGGTGTGTAGTCAATTACCCGAGTCGGTTACCACACGACACTAGCCCATAACCTGTACCCAATAAAGGAAAATCATTATCTTTTCAACAGACTTCAGTTGATCTATTTTGACGTAGCACCGAAATGAATTATTTTTTTCGTTAAACGAATTGAGGCCGAAGAAACACGTGATGGGAAAAGATGGGAAAATCGAGGAAAATATTGGAATAGTCAAGAAAACCATTTCCCAAAAATAGTTCCCTTTTGAATCCCATTTTGAAATAAATTGTCTACAACTTCATCTATCTGCATCTGGAAACAATGTTTATTCTACGAAATTCCCGTCGTAAGGGCGTGTTCCATTTTCAATTTGTAGCTCACCTACGGCGTGAATTCTTCGTCAGAAATACTTTTAACCTTTCACACACGACAACCTTAATGCCAGTATAATTATCGAATCTACTACTTCTATTGTTTAACGGTTATCGTCTCAGTGTTACATTATAAGCAAGTAGGAATTACTTTTTGCTTTAAATTTAAAGAGAACATTTGTTGCCTTTGGACATTATGATCTTCGACTTATCCACGCTGTACTCAAGGGGGAAGACAATCTTGTGTTTTGAGTGCAAAAGAAATTTGTAAAGGAAAATCTTCAAAGGATTTTTCTTTGATTTTTACGAATTTTCTATTATTTCCAAGGATTTTGTAAAAATTTGAAGGAATTTCTTGTGGATTTTCAACGAAATTTGAAGATTTTCCTAACAACGGATACTTGTCTTGTGTACAGTAAATCCTTGACGTCCTTGACACTTCAAGCGAAACGTACGAATTACCGGACATTTTGAGTCACTCTACGGTATCTGTGAAAACGGACACATGAAATTTTTGCTTTGATTTTTCGGTTTGGGATGGTTGGTTTACAGACCACGAAACACAGATCTTGTGACTCCTTGTTTCAAGGAAATTTTTAATGATCAAGAGACTAGTTCGTTAGCAATCGCCCTAGGCACAAAAATGAATCCATGTTTACGACATTTAATTTTCCTCTTTTTGACAGTGAAGAATCGACTATAAAATTATCCCATTTAACTGATGTATAGGACAAGTCAAGTTCCGTATCTTTTCTATGATTTGTTTGATCGAAACGCGTTGCTACAGCGAACTTCAACACGTGATTGACTCTTTTCCCCAAGGGCAATCTGTTCTATTTTAGTTAATGCAATGATTATATTGGCGAATTCCAACAGAATTTCGGGTGAGTAATTAGGCGGAGTGCTTGCGATTCATCATTGTTCAAAAAATAAAATGTTCGGTAGAAAGTTTTTCTAATTAAATTAGATATCCACAGCTCCACAGCCGTACATCTAACTATACTGTGCAATATTGCACAAAATTAATGAGTTCTTTTCAGCATTCACTCATCTCTTCATTCATCTTTCATTAGCTAAAAATATGTGAAGCCAAGAAAAAAAGAAATAATTTTTTATGTGAAACATTTTGTTAAATAAATTTCCTTCCCACAGAGTCTTTTCTGTTCGAAATTTACTTTTGGAAATATGAAAATTTATTTTTATTAAGTGATAGGCAAAATGAAATTTAATTGCAGACGCAGAAAGATTGAAATTAATTTTCATTTCATTTCTTCGACTAATTCATTTTCGTGTTCGACTGTAATTTGCGAGTCTAATGAACCCTCGTCATTGCAAGTGTGACGTATTTATCTATAAATGTGTTTCACGTAAAATGAACCAATAACAACCAGAGACTAACAGTACGTAGATATATCAGCAAATTTTGCAATTATCTTAATCCTCGCGTTTAGTGCGATATTGGCTAATACCAAAGTATACTGAATGTCATGACGCGACGAATCTTTAACAAAGCAGAACATAAATCATTCTCAACAGGCTACCACGTCATGAAATTAATTTTACTTTGACATAAACCGATGTCGCACTGAACGCGTAAACTGTAATTTGCGTCATCGGCTTCTGTCTCAATAATCTGTGAAGGTGATCTTGATATCTGATTGACACTTAACGCATTATATCAGCATCACCCATGAAGGAGTGACATATGTGACAAAGTTGAATATTCGAGGGACAAAAGGGATCCGTGTTGGTAACACTGATTTTGAGCTAGTTGCATGCCTTTACTTTATATATGATCAGCATGAAATTCAATGTACCTTGACAAAAGCTGACGACGCCATAGTGACATAGACTTTTCGAAGCCATGATTGATGATTTTAGTTTAACAAACTGTCACTTTCTCCATATCATATGTTCTTAGGAATCTTGCTAAGGTGAGCAATTAAACGAAATATGACGCATACGTTGAAGTGGGCCAGAAGCAACGCCATCTCTTATCCTTTCTCCTATTTTCAGTCGAACATAATGGAAAACTTCAATTTGTCTTCTAAATTATTAAAAAGCTTGTAATACGTCAACCTCAACGGGTTGAAACCAGTGAAAGTTCAGGTTAGGTTAAAATGCATTGAGTCAGATTCAGGTAAAAATCAGGCCGACCTGATCTGCTCCGAGCCTTAAAAATGGTTGAATAGTAGTTGTACTAGTCCAGGATAAATGCTGTAACCAAGGTAAATATATATTTACCTTGGCTGTAACCTCCCGTATCATGAACGACACACAACGAGTAAGGTGGCCTCAGAAGCACCGTTTTTCCTCTGTGTACGTGACAGTTGACCGTCCAAACATTCAAGGTTCTGAAAGAACAGGTTAAGACTGCCACGAAGGCGGATGACACCAAAATTAATAACCGTAATCAGTTTGTGTGTGAAGAAGGTTTTTTTTGTTACGTTGCCTTTTTCAAATAAACTTCGTAGCCGCTGACCCAATTTTTGTGTCACCGCCTTCGTGATCAAGTCAGAGTTGTCTTAAGCTGTTCTTTTAGAACTTTGCAAACATTGGGTATAAAACGTGCTGCATTGTTTGAAATGTCAACTGTCATGTACACAGAGACAAAACGGATGACTGTGAATTCAACTTTACGACAAATTTCCTCAGTGTATTGTTTTCGCGAAGCACCGACAAGCGCAATTTTTTAAAATATTCCCATCGATGTAAGGTCGACAGACTGGTGTGTCAACGTTGTAGTAACGGATCATGCTGTCTCAAATGGCAACCATACATTATGCTAAACGGAATGTATAATGTCCCTGATTGTCTACTCAACCTCGACAGCGCAAGCGAAAAGTTTGAAGAAATAAAAAGAACGCCAAACGCAAATCAAAACAAATCGACCAGGTACATTGTTGCTCTCATTTACAAGTCCAATTAGAGTCGTAGTATTTTCGATCGTGTAATCAATTATGCTCTCTCAAATTTTGTAGCACATTAGGATTCGTCCGATTTGTTTTTTGCTTTTTACTATTTCTGGTCCGCATGGACAAATCTGTATTACAAATTTGTGTATAGTAAGAAATCGTGTGTCTACTTATTCGGAATAATTTTGCATTTTTTTTTGTTTGTTCGTCTTTTTTGTTATGCAAAAGAAAGAACAAAAAATTCACTCGAAATAAAAACAAGTTGTCGAATAAAAATCCATAGAATTTGCATAATTTTCGGAATTGATTTGCCCGGCTCTATTTATCGAGGGTATGAAGTAAGACAAGAAAAAAAAAAAGAAGAAACAAACGTTATAACTGGCACTGCGTTTTCAATTTTCGGTCTGACTTTAGATTTTCGACAGAGACTCAGTATTAACTTATGCGGAATAAACTTACGCGAACATGAATAATATGCAAATCGAAAATGCATAATTTGCTGAAAGGCTAGACCTCTGTGCCACAGAACATTATATTTTAGCTATTTATAAGTATTGACGCCAGATTGTTTTCAATTTTTTAATTTACCTGTGTAATTGTCTGGCCATAACATCTTAGTGTTGATGCTTGTAGCGCTCAAGTGCTTCGGTCTGGAGGTAAATTTTTCATGACAAGATTTTTGTTAAATCGATAGCACTTAGGATTTATTGATAAGACGTAGATGTAAAATAGATTCAATCTGAGAGCAGCATCTTCTTCATATAGTTTGGCAATTCGCAGACGTCTCAGAATAGAAAATACCATGTTAAGCCAAAACTCCCTATCGCATGTGAGCTTTGGAGAGCATTTGAAAGCTTTGAGCTTCTTTTGGATTTCAATAAAAAAGTTGAATATTTCAGTGGAATAAAAAAAGAAGCTTAAAGCTCTCGAAAGCTCTTTTTAAGCAAAGACAAACGGCAGAGCAGGGACGCCGACTTGTGTTTGGGAGTAGTGGTGCTCATACAACAAGCGAATCTGGGAGTAGTGGTGCTCTTTCAAGTAAAACTGGAAAGATGTAGTGGTGCTCATCATTCGAGTAGTGGTGCCCGAGCCTCGCTTGTCCTTAGAAGTCGGCGCCCCTGCGGCAGAGTCAGTCTCTTTGATTTTACATCCAGTCTCGAATTTTCCATTTTCAGTGACAACTTTCGAGAAATCAGTTTCTTAAAATTTCTGGGAAGGTTTCTTGAAGTTATCGAAAAAATTAATTTTAAGATGTTCAAGACAATTTACAAGAAATAAATTCCATATTTAAAAAAAAAATTTACAAGAAACTGTCAGGAAATTGCGATAGTTTTTGGTAAATTTCAGTAAATTCGGTAAATATTACGGTACAACGACAAAAGTGTTAATGGTGCCAGTTTTCTGTTATCTCAGATTGACATCATATACAAACGGGTTGTTTCAAAAAGTACGTTGTGTTCAGTGTTCACAGCGGTGACAAAGGAAAATGATTGGAAAATTTCACCTGTAGCAGGTAACTATATCCTGAGTCTTCAGCTGTATTTTTTTATGAGGCGCTTTGACTGCAAAGTGCTATAAACATTGAAACTGTGTGGACGATGCAAAGGGAGTTCGAAATGGCAAAAATCCAAAACGATCCAAAATCTTATGACTCCACCGTTTTACATATAACAGTTTTACAGTACAGACTTCTCATTTGAAACTGACAGTGCTGGCAACACTAGGGTAAATTTTTCAAAACACACCTCAGTGCTGCCAACCAGGTCCCTTTCTTCAAAAGAGTACATTTCATCGATCAATGCCATCAATTACCATTTGTGTGGAGTTGATTAAGTTGTACAGAAAATTAAATCGACAAAAAAACTCGCAAAAATTGTGTCTACCACTAGAAATAGAGCAGCTCATAAATTGCTGAATTACGATGTTTTCGTTCGCTGGTTTATAGACATGCACACAGTAGAGGCCCCATATCATTAAACAATATCATTAAACGTCGTCTACAATTTACTATAATCCAATTCCGTTCTATAATTGAAATTTCGTGAGACTCTAATTCACCACATTCATGCCGAATGAAATAATTTGTCTATTTTTTCCTCTCTATTATCTATGCATAAAATGGCTCTAAAGAAATGGTCAAAGACCTCATCCTTTCTTTTGATGGAGAAAAATGAGACGAAATCTATTTTAATGGTTTGAATGAAGTAAAAAAAACAAAATTTTTATTTGGGAGCATTCAATTTACACTTAAGTGACATTGACATCATAAAAAAGATAGTTTTATGCTCCCGGTATTATCATACAAACGGCCACATTCACACAAACAAAATACAATTTTTTTTTGTGTTCCAGCCGACGACCGCATTTATTGAGACATTGAGCCAATCTGGAGATTGTCTAGGAATTCGTTTAACATTTTAAAATGTTCTGTGTGTGTAAAATGAACGGCAAAAGTATTTTTTAATAAAACTTGATTATTCATGTCCATTCAAAAAAAGCTACATTGTAACGAAACAAAACCACACCACACAAATAATGCGTGCTCTCACACAGCATCTTCTGCGCTGTGAAGATGATGATTATGTCGAGAACGACTAGAGGCATCATTATTGTATGGTGCGTCTTATTAATAACGTGTGATTTTTGTTACGATTATGGAACACACTTATCAAATTTAGACTAGTTTTGAAAATTGAATAATTTCCCGTTTTAGCTAACAATCGGTCAATTTCTATTTCCTTTAATCTGGTTTAAATTGAACCAGTCTGTCCCAAAAAATTAAAATAATAAAACGAAATGAACTGATGGTGTCAACGAGAGCTGGGGTCCGTGTTAAACATGATAAATCGATAGGTAAAGCCAAATTCGAACGTAAAGTGAACAATTGAACGCTGTATAGTAAAATAGACCTTCACACATTGAATTTGTAGCGCAATGTAGCGCGAATTTTCAGTAAACTGGAAAAATTCAAAAATGCCTTCAGCTTGGGCTACAAAATTAGCCCTTAGGGATCATTCATAAATTACGACACGCTTTTTCAGTGCTGCCATCAAATTTAAATCCCGATTAAAGTTAGAAATGCGCGAAATACGCAGCTAGTGAATTTAAAACTATGTTCTACCATAGCACAGTTTTAACTTTGCAGGGCGAGTTATTTAGGATTTTGATGACAGCACTGAAAAAGCGTTACATAATGAATGAGCCCTTGGTTGGATTTTTCTGACTTCGTCTCGTGTACCCGAAAAACTACTGTTGATCGATGTGATTTGTGTAAACCTACAGGGGGCCAATGACATTGGAGCATTGAGGCGGAGCTTTCCAGTGTTTCTTTTAATGAATTATGTTTGAGAGTGTTTTCGAGAATATTTTTTTAACCGGTTGCGTATCTATGAATCACCGTTCTTGTAGCATCTTCTAATGGTCTCTGAAAGTTTCCACCTTCAACCTCACGTTAATCATTCCCATATTTTATTTTAGAATTTCGTTGTTGTAAACAAATTCAATTTCTTCGCGCTAATTAGCCCACCAATTCTCACAACACCAAATATACAGAGTGATGCTAATATGACGACTGGGGCGTTTCGACGGATAGAGGGAATATGCCGAATGATTTTGAAATTGGTTGAGCGAAAATGTATTGAATTCTCTCTCAAAAACCCAACTGTCATTCGACATATTCCCTCTATCCGTCGAAACGACCCAGTCGTCATATTAGCAACTCTCTGCAAATATTTCGTATTTGATGTCGGGACACATTGTTCAAGTAATTTTGTTGGTAACTTCGAGTCTCAAGGTGGTACCAATGAAAGTGTAAAACAGGTATGGTCTATTGTCCGCCCGGAGGACATAAAAATTTGATTTTCGTACTTAAACGCACTCATTTTCATATTATTTTGACATAAAATGTGAGTGCGTTTAAGACGAATTCGCCGATCGACCATACCTGTTCTAGACTTTCATTGGGTGGTACCGCGACCCTATTTAAGTTTGGTTCAACCCCAACGTGGTTTAGATATAATTCGTCTAAGAATCAAACGCGGTACTTCAGACTAACGCTTTCCACTTACCAAAAAAGCTTTTCGTGTGAGAGACAAAATTGAATTTTTTCAATTTTTGGCTTTGTTTACTTGACAGGTCGCTCTCTCACGGAGTACTTTTTCTTGAGCGGAAACCATACTTAAAGTGACCCATTTGGCAAGATACCACTCTTTTCAAAAAAGGCTATCAACAAAATTCGCAAAAAAAACTGGAGAAAGTATTTTCTCGAAAATAGGCACTGCGAGATTTTGTTTCAGAAATGGGTGAAATCCTGATGACAGAATTAAGTTTTAGTGAAGCAGACAGACAACAAACATTTTAACACTTTTATCACATACGCACGGTGTTCGGATGTCAAAATTACTTACCTAGAAGTTTAATTCAAAAATTACACTTAAGTTCTATGTTGTTGTCTCGTTTTCGCTTATGTGTTAAAATAGAGTACACACTTGTCACTATCAGTCTCGGCAAGACTCGACCTCTTCGTGACAAGTGTGTAATATATATTACTATTCCTACTATTCAAACTATTACTTCAAAGATTTTCAGAAATTGATTCCAGAAATCTTCGTTTGTTTTGAACATGGTTTTTGCTATATAAGACCTCATTAGTCAGAGCTTGTCGTTTATAAATTGCTGCCGTTGTCGATAACAGATGAAAGCCGTCTGTAACAGATCAATGACCATTGCTATAGCTGCAAGGGTGTTGTTGAGGTTTTTAATACGTTAGGTTTCGAACAAAAATCGTACGATCAACGGGGTGTTATTAAGCATAACCTAAATGCATATTTTCGAGTCATTACTGTTTTGAGGATCAATAAAAATAAAAACCAACTAATACCGATAGGGTTCCCATCTCACAAAATTTGAAAAGAGGACATTTCGATATCGGAAAAGTGAACAAAAGAGGACGATTTTAAGGTGTAAAAAAGAGGACAAAAGAGGACATTTTGAACATGAAAAATTGGACAAAATTTCGACCTTACCTATATCTTAACTAGACCCCAAAAGTGCAACAGTTTCCATTTTTCGTAAATAAAAAAATTGTGTCACAGTAAGCCCTAAATATCTGAATATTTATTCGGTTACGTTGATGTTGAACAAACAGTTAAACTAAAAAAATCACAAGTCCTTATTTCTACGTTCGTAAAAATATTTTTCTTTGCTTTTTACTTTGAATAAAACATCTTTTTTTTCACGTATGCTTTCAAAAAAATCTAAGCAATCAAGATCCTTAAAATTATATTTCACTATCATTATTTGTTTGATGCTTTCAATTAAAAGCCGATTTCTTTCATCGGTCCATTGAAATCCCATCAAACTAAAAATACGTTCTACGTTCGCGTTGTGCGCGGGAATCGCAAAAAAATATTCGCAAATAATTGAAAATTCTGAATATTGTTCGAATGAACGATACTTGTCGAAAAAACTCACCCATTTCTCGTGAGCTAATTTTTTGACAGATTCGTCGCTGTCTTTTACATCCGCGATGAATTGTTTCAATTTGGCGAATTGATCGAAGCATTTATCTTCACTTATATCGACATTTTTTTGACGAAGGTATGCGATACACGCCTGAATCTCTTCGAACTCGGGCACTTCCTCCAGGTTCATCCATGTGAATACTTCAAACTCCCTGAATTGTTCGGTCCACATGTCAATATAATCTAATGCGTCTGAGTACATTTTCAAAAGTTGGCCTTTCAAATTTTTACACTCCTCAGTATCATTCGCAGCGAATATGGTTCTAACGGCAAATGGTATGAACTTCCCGTCTTTTCTTCCAGTCAGTGTCTGGAACAAGAGAAAAGGAACTTAGATTTTCAAAAGCGAGCTCATAATCGATTTTTCAACAAACATTTTTTACAGAGCGGAAGATTTTCATAGTTTCCAAAATAGACCCCTTCTCCTTTTCCATTTTCGCTGCATTGCAATGAAATATGGAGGCGAAAGAATGAATGAAGAATAGAACAGCTTCGCTCAAAGGATTTTCGAAAAATTCAGCTATGGCCACTGGTGGAGCAGCTATTGATAGAAAGTATTCTTTCAAAGGCTGATACATTTTTAAGATCCGTTCAACTCCAGGCATTATCGATAAAAAGCGCGTTTTTGTAGAGCTTAACAAGTTTTGAAAGTTGATATCAGCATCATCACAGAATTCTTTCAAAGATTCCACTCTGACTGTGTAAATCGAAAAATGTTTGTGGATTTTGAACACAATTGAATCGATATCCACACCGAATAATTCAAGCGCGTGATGTGCTGCGTTGTTTAGGATATGATCACCACAGCCAATGCCAGTTATGTTGCGCTTGAGAGCGATCTGCAGTTTCGTGTAAATATTGTCTCCAGGATTCCTATTTATGCCTCCAAAATTCGTGTTTGTATTGTCAGCTCCAAAAGCGATGCATTTTTCATTTAATTCAAAATCATTTAAATTTTGCATAATGAAGTCACTAATTGTGCCGGATTTTTCATTTTTTAATGTCGTCACATCTATTAATTTGTGCTGAATTCCTTTTTTCTTGTCGAAGTATTGAATCAAGGTCGGAAAAACTTTTTTGTTTCCAAAATTACTTCCATCGGTAGAAACACCAACAAATTTAATTCCGCTTAAAATGTCATGGACAGTTTCCAATGAATATGGAGCTAATACATTATCCACAATGGCCTGTGTCTTCGTTTTTCCACACTGAACTTTAGTCGCAATTTTCGAGTCGTCGAACAACTTTGAAAGTAATTGGTGCGTACAATCAGTTGAATTATAGCTTAAATGATGGTAGACGGTGTGGTAAGCTAATGTAGCTTCGATGGCAGAAATCAGATCACTTTCTTCAGATTTAGTTAATTTAAAAGTGTCAACTAGCGGAACGGTTTTGGTCGCGCTTCTAATGTTTTTTTTATGTTTTTCACTGGCAATATGTTGCACTAAATCATGTCGGCCTTTGTTGCTGATATTGATTTTCGCGTTATTACATATGACGCACTCAACTTCGTACTCTAATTTTGTCTTAACAAACGTCGGAAATTCTTTTTCCAAATCACGTGTAAACTTGCATTTTCTTGATGGCATTTTGTTTTCGGTCGCTCACGGGACGAGCAGTAATTCTGTTGAAAATTTTTAATAATCCGGTATTACTTGAATTATCATGAATGGTTTTTTAATTTTCAACCTACCTTTACAGACAAAATGAAAATTCTCAATTGAAAAAGGCACAAATTCACATAAAATGGCTAGAACTGACGATTGTTTTGAAATTTTCTCGGTAATCCCGTTACATTTTGACATGCGATAAATAACAGTACCAGATTTTTTTAGATATGTATATGTCATAGAAGAAAATACATCAAAGATTTAAAATTATGCCGCGCAGCGATATTTTTACGGTTTTTTGGCAGAAATCGACTGTTGTTTGTTTTAACGACTGTATAAGGCTAAAAAAGAGGACAAAAGAGTAAACTTTGACTAAAAAGAGAGGTTCTAGAGTCTGGCAGTGAAAAGAAGAATTTAAGCGAAAAAGAGGACATGTCCTCTTTAAAAGTGACATATGGGAACCCTAAATACCGATGATTCACTGCCCGAATATCAAACACTCTGCCTCTGAGCCAGACTCAACTCTTTTATTTCTTAAGAAATTGACCGTTTCTTACATTCGATACAACTTGTGCCGGCAGTCTACGAAAGCAAACATCAAATTAGTGGAATTGATGTTTAGCGAATTTGATGATATTATAGAAAAGTGGCACTTTGAAGCATGCCGACTATAAACAGACGCCGTACAAAAATACCCAAAATATTCCCATTCATAAATACGAAAAATGAAGGAAAAAAAGCCTCCAACGAAATTTCGTTGGAAACGACCCATATCCCATAAGACAAATATTATTTTGCACGTCTACCGGACCGTATACACATTAAAGATAACAACAAAAAGAACATACAAATTTCACGGAAGGTTTAAAAATTGCAGACAAAATACAAGGAAATAGAATCTTTGCAAATATTCACATTCCAGTGGTCTGTTGTTGGTCTTTTTTTTCTGGTAAAATTTTTGAAATCTTTGACTGACCACTGACGTCTTAAATATGTTGAGTGGTTGTTTGTTAGTGTAGAATAATATGTGCGTTTTTACATTGAGTTCTGTCCTTAGCACCATCGACAAATTCTTAATGATTAGATACAACAAACGGTTTTTGTATAATTTTAGAAAAATGAGTGGGCAAGTCAGCAACTTTAGTTCTGGATATCCACTTTTACATAGCCTGATGGAAAACACCGTTAGCTATAATCGATATTTCGCTGAAATTCATCGAATTATCGGAGAACACAGGACAGTAACTATAGACTTCATCGCTTATTCTTGACCCGATAGCAGATGAGTGAACATTTCTATAAGCCTAATATTACTGTAAGGCTTCAAATCCAAAGAAATCTATTGATCTACCCGATCCTATTGAAAGGTTTGGAATCAAGGAAGGCCACGAAAGTTTTACATACAGTGAACGACATCTCAAATGTCTCACTGTCAAATTTTTCTGAGAATTTTATTGTTCATTGACTGAAACAGACTGAAACTGTTAAATGTTCACCCAGCGCTCTGTCTATTTCGTTATTGTATGTCTTCCTCGAAATTTATCTACTTACTACGAACCTGCAAAGCTTTTCTTTTTAAAAACTTATTAAGAGACGTTGATGAACTCTTCCGGACGACACTAGAAAAAACTTGTAACATCAAAATGAACCCGACTGTTTGGAGACAATCCTCGTTACCTTTTTCATTTGCTGGCATTGCAATTAGAAAGTTAGAAGACTTGACACTCGAAAATTTAATTAAAGAAATGCAGAAAAAGACCGTAAAATCCAAACCAAATAGGACTACCGGAACATGAAATTGGTATTAGAAGAGTTGCTGTACAATGCTGGACCGACTGATAGAGCGCGTTTACTTGCATCATCAAAAAACGAATCTTCAAAGTGGCTGCGAGTAAATTCCTTCATCTGAATTGGGTTTATTATTGGACAACAACACGGCTCGTACAATCAATTGCAATTCGTCTGGGTGGTAAAGTATGTGAAAAACACATGTGTAGATGCGGTGCGCAAGTGGAAGAAAATGGCCACCATGGTCTGTCGTGCAGAAGGAGTGCAGGCAGTTTACTGAGATATGTTGCTTTCAACAAAACTGTTCGTAATGTGCTTTCGAAAGTCGATTTTCCGGCGCTATTGGAACCAGCAGGTTTAAGTAGATCAGATGGCAGACGGGTTGATGGCGTCACAATCGTTCCATGGCGGCGTGACAAATCTTTAATTTGTGATGCTACAATATGACACTGTTGCTCCATCATATTAGCAAGAGTAGTTGGCTCAGTAGGAGATCAAGCAGAAAGACGCAAACATAATCACTACGTAGCACTGAAACGAGATTATTACTTTACTCCAATTGCATTTGAAATATTTGGTCCGATGGGTGAAGACGAATAGGCAAGGATTTTATAAACAAACTCGGAAATTTATTTAAAGAAAAAACGTGAGAAAAAAGGTCTACAAATTTCCTGATTTAACAGTTTTCAATAGAAATTCAAAGAAACAATGCCGCCTCAATTTAAAAAACTGTCGAAACAGATGAACCAAATATAATTTCTAGTATTTTTGATTTATTGTTAAGTATAGTTTCCACTTAAAAAGAGCACTCCGTTTAGCCTCCGTTTACATGACAGTTCTTTTGTTCTATTTTACAACTGTCATGTAGACGGAGTCTAAACGGAGTGCTCATTTTAAGTGGAAACTATACTTTACAACGTATGTTCAATGAAGCTCCAGTAAAATCGATAGTCATTTGTTCATCGAGGGGAAAAAATGTTGGATATTCACACTTTTCCTGCGTTTCTCTTAACAAAGGCTCCTAAAGTTTCAGCTGAGGTGAAAAAAATGACTATTTTCTAGCCTGCGTTGTAAAGCGGTTATTTGGGGAGAAAATAGGAAAGTTTGTGGTCAAGAGCGAAGCGGTTGGAATTTTCTATTTCACCCCGAGGTTGGCAGATAACTTTTCACCCGTGCGTGGGGTAGATATCCGTTTTTTACCACGAAACATGAATTTATTTCACCATTTTTCGAAATCAAACTAAAGTGACAGACTGTCACTGAAAATTGCAAGGAGAAAAACTCTTTTCTCCCCATGGAAAAATCAAGTGTTTAGTGGAGAAGATAAGGTGATTAATGCCGTACGGATGAAAAATAAATTTGCTGACCAATTCAACTTGGCATAATATTCAACTGCGAGATTTATTCACCTTTATGATGGCGTGGCTTCTACTATAAAAGTTCAAAAAAAAATCGTGTCCTTACACACATAAATTACAGTGAAGTGACTTTACCCATTAAAATGTTAAACACGATGTTTATTAGGGGGGTCCAAAAAATAAAAGTGTCGAGGAAGTTGGCGGACCCCGAGGAAAACAAACCTTTATGGCCTCCTGATAAAAATTGTATATGGGGCCGATGCGATCCGAGTTGGTTTGTGGGTAGCTCAAGGACGAAATATGTGAAAAAACGCTGTGATTTTCCATACATTTTTTCCATTACTTTCTATGGAAAAAATTTTTTAGCGACAATATCAAACTTTTTTGGTCCAGACAACTTAGATTAGATGTAAGAGCAACAAAAATGCGTTGTTTTCATTTTTTGGAATTTTTATATCGTCTGGGCACACCTAACAATATTGATATATACAAAAATCGACAGATAATTTCCAAGTAATACAAAGTCAGGCGAAGTCACTCTTAAAATTAAGTGTTAGGTGTCGTTGTAAAAGTAATGACAGTGGCTTTCTAACGAGCCCACACACAATAAGTTTCAAGTTGGTGTCTTGACGTAACAGTCATTTGAAAATTGTCTGAGTTCACGACCCTGACATTTTTGCACCAAAATCGATTTCTATATAGCTTAAAAAAATTGTTTTCGAAAAAATTTCTTTTTGCGATGAAAGCTTATGCCATAAGCTCTCGTTAGATATTAATATATCCGATGCACATCCCATAAATGTTTTGGAAGAACCCAAAGACTGAGTGAACAGATTGGGAAACTTTGACTGACTTGGGAGATGCGAATGCACTTACAAATCATTAAATCGGTCTCTTTGGATTATTCTGAAGTGAAATAATCCAACTCACCTTAAGAAGTGACCTCAGCATCTTTTAGTTACATTCAATTTTTCTTTAACCCTCATTTTCGTGGTTTTTCACATATTTCGTCCTTGAGCGACCCATAAATCAACTCGGATCACATAGGCCCCATATACATTTTTTATCAGTGGGTCATATAGCTTCGTTTTCCCCGGGGTCCGCCAACTTTCTCGAAACTTTTATTTTCCCATACGATTCTGGACCCCCCTAATGTTTATTTAGTGGTGTGTTTTGCATTTGCATTCAATTTCAAATTATATTCCGAAAACTAAACAAGAAAAATCGCAATTTCGTTTAGTTATGCATAATTGTTACGCTCTGCGGTTTCCCTGCTTCAAACCATATATTCATTTGACTTTGAGGTTGGCTGTTGTTTTTTTCGTCTGTTCGCTGGCTATTTATCATTTGCCTGGCCAATTATTCTGTCTTCCCAAAAAAATTCAAATTCAAAATGAAGAAAAAAATTTTGCAATTCCAATCATGCGACACAGAAGAGCAAAGATATACGAACGCGAAAAAAAAACCGACTAACTAACAAAATATATTAGCCAGTTGCCCAGTATTTAAATTTTCCAGTCTGTCTGACAACCTTAACGAACATAAATAAAATTTGCACTTTGTTTATGTTAAATTTGCAATAAAAACGAAATGCGATTACGAATAAAAAAAAATATGTTATACGCTGGCTGGAGACACGGCTGCTGTTTTGTGATGTTGCAAAATAATTTCGAAAAAAAGGACTTGCTGAAACTCATATCGTGAAAAGTGCGTACATGAGTAACAGCGATTCAGCGATTCTCCATTTTAAATATATGTATTAAGCAGACGGAACGATCGAACTTTGTATACGCACTCTCATGCTAAAACTGAGAACACTGATGAAAACTCGGCGGCGCTATACGTAAACAATGCATTATGGAAAATCGATAACTTTGAACTTTATCGTGTCGGTATAATTCTGTGGTTGTGTTGGGGAAATTGAGATTTTCAGGGAAATTTTTTGTTGTCGTGTGTATGCGTAAAATGTCACTTATTGTATTATTCGGTGAAAGGTACCAGAACTATCACATTGACAGTGGAATGAATATTCCCAAGTGTAGAATGAACATTCCCAAGTGTAGAAAAAAAGGAACTCCGAAAATTCGAACAGTAAACGTAAACTTGTGAACGAATATGATGGAAGCAACTGAAGATTAACAGTTCTATACTCTTCTGTGACCACCATCACATTCAGAGGTCGAAACAGCGTCTTTGCCTCAAGTTTATTCATTAAACGTGAACCATATGGGAAAGGGAAAAGCAAAAAACTTTGTTTGTTCTTGAAGTTTTGTCTTTTATTTTAGCTTTTCTTCTATAGGTATTTCAGCTGGGAGGTAATTTAAGAGATTCCAAACGTCCTGGATAAGGACGCAACGATTTGATCTACGCTGGATCTTCAGTAAATAATGTAAAACAAAGGAGCGTTGTGTTTTACTGTCTCGTCTGTGCTTTCCCTAACTAATAAATTATAGGAAAGGAGCTGCTGTTTTGGTTCTTGAATAAATTTGTTGAAAAATGGGTATTTTATTCGTAGTTGCGCCAGTCCGAGCAACGCGTATATGTGGGTAGCCCGTTGCCAAATTGCAACGTAAGAAATTCAACCTTCATATGGTCCCACCGGTCCCACTGATTGCAATTCTAACTCTGGCGACTATTTCAGTATGTGTGACCATCAGATTAACATTGCATTGGAAACAAATGACTAAACATAATTTGAAATGAAAAGTGTGCCGGGTAGCTCAAGTGGTAAGAGCATTGCCCCGGAAAGGTGAAGATTGTGGGTTCGTCTCGCACCCTGGCACCAATTTTTCATTTCAAATTACACCTTCAGAATCACTCTTCAGTTTCTCTTCAGAATTCAGTTTTGGATTTTTAGAAATTTATTTGGAGGCATTCCTCGACTATTTAAGTAAAGTCCAGGGTGCCGAAAGTTGACAAGCCACAATTAATTTCAATGTGTTAACACTCAGAATTTCGCACGTTTGAAGACTTTCCGCATATCTACTGTAATAGTCCGTTGCTAAAGCGTATTTGCCCAATACGAATTTGAATCTCGGGGTGCTACGCATAGATAGGTTGTTTCATTAATAACATTAAACACCTATATTGATATCTTTAGTTTCAGTGCGTATAAAGTGAACGAAGACACGAAATATGTTCATCACCACAATGTATAAAAGGATGAAAATTGCATTTCGCTTCGACTGCATTCATAAAAATACCTCGATACAGACATAATGCGTATTTGTATTTTATTGCATACCATATTGATGTTCGAACCATAAAATATAACCATTTCCCATTTCCTATACGTCCGCCAGCATTCCATTACGTCAAAAATGCTTATACTTATTGAAACGAGAGGAGTTTGTTCATTCGGATTTGTTTTTTCATTTGGTTCTACGTTTGCTGCTTACCTTTTTTTATATTAAATTTATTATATTTTCATTTCATTCCGAGCATTCCTTTTTGCGTTGAGTTATCTCATCTGTATAGCAACAATTTTATTAAAATAGTCAATGGAAGGAACGTTTTTGTAATGCAAAGAATCTGTGCGTTTCGTGTTTTTTTTTTGCACTCTTTCTGTCTGAAATACGAGTCTGAATGTCTGGCTTTGAAGAACGCATGTTTTGCTCTTGAATGTCTTCTTCTTTTATTGGATTCACTTTTTTTTCTGCGTTAAATTTAACCATCGCGTGGTCACTTTTGGACGAAAAAAAAAACTTGCCACTTGATCATTTTGTGTGATCATATGCGTGCTGTACATATTTGTATAATCGTAGTAGAGTTCCTCGGTTGAAGTTTGGTGCACTGTGAGGTGACAGTAGTACAGTCGCAGTACCGAATCCCAATACCTATAAATTGAAGAGGACTTTTTAGAATTTGAAGGTTTGTCGAATTTTCCATCTTCCCGCATTTCTTTTACCTTTCATAAAGCAGAAAGCGTGTTGCAATATAACAGTTAGATCTGCTAGCCTACATTCAGGGGAGATATCAATTAAGCACGAAACTTTCCCAAAACAGATACTAGACATAAATTCTTTGAACCAACAAACCAAATCTATTACTTTGTTTGTTTAACTAAGCAACAGAATCATGTTTGCACATTGTGAGGACTGTGAGGAAAATTGTTAAAATAGGGAAAAATATGTCCTCAAAGAATGGAAAATCGATCCGAAGAAAGCCGAATCATCTGCCACTTTGTGACTCAATTTTTTTTTTCAAGTTTTCTTTCCAAAATCTGTTGGGTCAATTTTTCCTTGATAAAATCTTTGCCTCGGTACAGGCGCACAATGTGTCATCCTCAGCAATTTCACTTATTTTGTAAGTAGACACAGGGACTTGCGTCACTTTCACTCTTTATGGTTTTTTTACTGATAGAATTCATTATGCCACTGCGACGTTTCGACAAGGTAAATTGCCGTTGAAAAATCGGTGCTTGCTTTGCAGTGCGTTGATAGAAGACGATTTGTGCTATCGATACCAGATGATATGGCAGTCCGTTAAAGGTTAATTTTCATATTATGTTCCGATATGTCGCGGTATTGATGTAACGTCCATAGAGTTAATACTCGAAAGGTTGGATGCTGGCGAACAGTGTACCGTGATTCCTGTAGAGTATAACTATGGAACTGGGTCATGAAGTATTAAATGATGTAAAAAAGAAAACAGGAGTGCACGACGTGTTTTACACAGTCGGCACAGTAAACTATTTAATTTTGATGTCAATTTAGGTAGAGCCGCTAACTTCTCTCTCTCTTCTTCACTGGACGGATTTCAGTGTATTACCGTCTGTGCTGTAGTCATTTTGTCTTGTCTCAGCTGTAAATCAAGTAAATCTAAAATCAAATGGAAATGATACCAATTTCATCAATTTTGGAATGCACAGGCGAGGTAAGAGACTATTCCGATCAGAGATTCGAATAGCCATTTGACGTGATGCCTTATATGATGAAAACAAACGATGAATCATCACAATCGCAGGCTATCATCCACCATTTGTCTCGTCTTTTTCAGGCACCTGTCGAGAACAATAGGCCGATCAAATCGACGAACATCACCGGCACACAAATTACGGATATGAACGATGATTGTCTTGTGTACATCTTCTCGAGCCAATCATTGGATCTGCTGGATCTATGTTCAATTGCAGAGACTTGCACTCGTTTCCAGCTGATTACCGAACTCATTTTCCCCAAGAAATTGGCCCTGGAAAGAAACGGACCTTACGTCGTCGACGCGGAAAAATATTTCGGCCAACATCTAGAAGAGCACGACGTCAAAAGAGTGCTGACGAATTTCGGATTTGTTGTGTCTGACTTCTCCATTTCGGAGAGGATTTCCCGGTGCAAACGTGAACGAGACAGTTTGGATTGTGTATTTATGGACGCCGTAACGAGACATCACTTCGACAGTTTGAAAAGCTTGCACATTTACGGTTTTAAACTGCCTGACATTTGTACAGACCAATTCAAGGAAATGTTCAAGCGCTTACAGTTGCTAGAATTGCAGTGGGTCTCTACGAGCGATGCGACACTTTTCGACGGACTGCATTCGTTGGTTGATTTGAGGGTCATGCAGGTGGAAAATTGCGGTGCAATTTTGGAGAAGGTTTTTCCTGCACTGGAACGATTTACTTATTTCACGACACACCTCAGGCATACTATCACAATCCGCCGTACAAAGCTCGTCCAATCTTTCGACAAACTGATGACATTTGTTGCACGTCACCACGACTTGAAAGTGATCGATCTGTGCTTCTATTCGGATAACAAATCGTTTATCATTCTTTTGGAGACAATTGGCAACAGTTGTAAGAATTTGGTTGAACTGTGGATCAGAGTGGTACTCTCAACGTTTACGAGTGCTCATCTCAAGTCACTGCATGCATTTAAATCGCTCCGAACGTTAGGACTATTTGAAGTGTCCTGTGGGAATTTTCAATTTATTTCGGCACTGACTGAATTACGAGAGCTGCATTTAAGTGGATGCTCATTGCCAGGAGACTTTGACGTTTTGTCTGGATTAACAAAATTGGTGATCGACGGTTGTACCACTTCTGACCGATTCGATTTGATTCAAATGATCGGTCGACTGGGGAAGTTAGAGGAATTGACAATTTCCTACTTCCACATACAGTCGACCAAATTCCAATTGAGCAGAAATGCATTCGATCAGATCGGGACTATAGTCATGGACAGACCGCAGGTTCTGACGTTGAAATGTGAATTTTATTTTGATCTGGCGAGTCCGGATATGTATTCGAAGATTTTATTGCTTTACTATGTCGCTAATTGATTATTGTTGCTGTTGCACTTGCTGTTTTTGATGTAAATATATTTTGTGAGATATCTTTCGGACAAAGTTCTTTGCGTTTTCATTTTCTCTTCTTAATCGAGAATTGACATCAGGACGGTCGGTATGTTGAAGATAGTCTGCGTAAAGGCAAAGCACTTCAAGCAAAAGTGATCATAGTCGACAGCTGCCAAATAGAGTAACTATTTTGTTTGAAATAGTTTTTTTTCCCGAAAAATGGATACCGGGAAATCTACCTGGCCTAGCGGGAAGAAATAATGAAAAAAGAAAAGAAACGGGAAACTGACTAGAAATGGGAAAATTACGATAAATCGGGAAATAACCCAGAATATGGGAAATGACTAGAAATCTGGAAACAAATAGCAATCGAAAAATTACCAAAAAACGGAAAATCGATCTTTGCAATCGAGAATTGATTGAAAAACTAGAAAATCGTAAAAATAACGAAATGAGGGGGAAACGAACAAGAATCAGGAATCAGGTTGGTAAGATGATAACAGGTGAGTACACAACTCAAGCGAATCGAGATCTTTTGTAGGAAAACAGAAAAAAGGGCTTGTCAGTCGTTGAAGAACAGATCAAACGAAAATTTTCGCTCGCTTTAGGTTTTAAAGCATCGTTTATCGATTATCGATTTATCGATTCACTTCAGAAACGTTGATATGCTTTAGTAGCTTTAGTCAATACTTTTTCCCTATGCACCTGCGTCATTTCAAAGGAACAGCATTCAAACGTCTGGACATTTACTATACTCCGCTAGGGCTACTTTTCTTGATTCGTACATTTTCATTCATCAGTAAGGCTCCATTTATAAAAATTTTCGCTCGTTCCGCTCACGCCTTCCTAATGATATGAAGAAAAACAAGACAGGAGCGGTTCATTTTCGAAACGTCAAATAATGGACTTAATACACTGTATGAAAATGAACTCAAATGAACACTGACATAAATTGAAAAATTTTATTCGCAATATGGGACAAGTGGGTTGGCCTGTAGAGGCGCCACATTTTTTTCATAGTACTTCATTCTCTGCGGCTTATTTTCATGTGAATCAACTTCACATTTGTCATTACAGAACAAATGTCACCATATGAAGTTGCTTCACATGAAAATAAGCGCAGTGACAGCAGTAATTTTATGACAGAATGTACTAAAATATGGGAAAACTCTATTACATTTCCTCCTAGTTTCTAAACATCATTGTCCTTATAGGGCTACTAGATTATTCAGGTCCCTAGTCAAATCAGCGCTCCTGCCTGGTTAACTTCAAGGTAAATATATTTACCTTGGTTAACTTTACTCTGATATAAATTTACTTTTCCGTGAAATCCTAATATTATTACTGGTAAATTTGGTCAAATTTTAGTGGATACCAGGAAAAATCGGGAAATCGAATTTTCACACTCCCTATATTTAGTGTACCACGCATTCTTGAAGTGCGTTGGTAAAAAGTTGACATCTGCGCATTAAATTTTGTCATCTGTTATCGACAACGACGAACGACATCAACAATAAACGACAAGCTCTGACTGATAACGTCTTATATAGCAAAAAGCATGTTCAAAACAAATGAAGTGAGAGATTTCTTAAATCAATATCTGAAAGTCTTCGATCAAATGAAGTAATAGATCAGATAGTAAAACAGTTAATATGCTTGCCGTCTGTGACAGATTAGACACAGGAATTATCTCTAAAATAAGCCCTGCGCTTAAATGAAACGGAAACGCAATTCGAACAAGTCGCCTTTTTCATAACATTTCTTAAAGAGACAGATTTGGCGTATGAACCAAAACATTTTTATTTTTTGTTAACTACCTACAATTATTAAACGTAAATCTTGTGCAGAATCAGCAACAGCTGAACACCTCCAGCTGGTCGACAAAGACAATACCTTTGTATCGAAAACAATTCAAAGAAAAGCTACATACAGTGCATACATACGTTAAGGTCATCTATGCACATAAAACACGTATGGCCGCAGTAAACACGTTGTTTAGAATGTGTTTTGATTGTATATTATAGAAGTAGAGTGTTTTTATTGATCAGCTGGTGAAGATCAGCTGTTGCTCATTCTGCACAAGCTTTACATTTAATAATTGTATAACAACAGCACTGCTCCTAGCATGAAAATATTCGGAGGCTGATGAATCACAGAAGGCACTGCGTCTTTTTTGTAAAGATAGATGACTTGTTTTCGTCCCAAATTTGACACTTGTCAATTCAGTGTTGCTGCTTGGAGCAGTGCTGTGCTATAACAGATAATCTTCAATTTGCATCGACAGCGACGGGTAATGTTCACTTATAATATCGGAATGCATGATGAACCTATTGAAGTGATAGATTTTATCTCAAACCAAAGCACTTAGACCAGCGTCAACATAGAAACCATTTGGAGGCTGATGAAGCGACATTAGATTTTTTGTAAAGAATTTTGCTAATTTAGTGTAGAGTTAATGCTAGGGGTAGTGCTATGATCAAATCTCGGGCAACAGAAATGGTGTAACAGATTCATTGATTATGCCACGATACACTTGCCGTAGATGGAAGATTAATCTCACCTATTTCAGCGATTGCATCAAATTGTGCAAATTGGAAAAGCATTTGTTTGGAAACCGAAAATATTTTGCCAAAACTGACGCAAAAACGAATTACCGAATTTAGAATTAAAACCGCTGTGTGCAATATAGAGGTGTGCGGGCCGATGTTTTTTTGAAGCCCGTCCGGCCCGAAGCCCGGTCCGAAATTCATTTTTAAAGCCCGGCCCGAACTGGCCCGACGTATTTATAGCCCGTCCGGCCCAAGCCCGATCGGGCCGGATAAAAACTCGGACGGGCCGACATTTTCGGGCGGCCCGAAAGCAAATTTCATATAAAAAAGTGCGCGAAACTTTGAAAATCGGACCAAAAATTTGGTTTTTTAGGTCCGGTCCAAGCTCGGCCCGACAGATTTGAAGCCCGCCCGGCCCAGGCCCGGTCGGGCCGGATAAAAACCCGGGCGGCCCGACATTTTCGGGCGGCCCGCACATCTCTAGTGCAATATAGGTATATACAGTAATAATAACATTGTCTGTCCATCAATGCATCATCACTTCGTCTCCTTTTTTAAACCAAGCACACATAAAAAAACGACAACATTCGGACGAATGAAATGTATTCATTAATTCGCACCAGACCAATTTGAGCTCGTGCCAGACTGTGTGGCAAAAAACGTAAATGTACATAAAATGTTCGATATGGAAACAAGAAGATGAACATAGCCATATTGAAGAGTTATGTGCCGGTTAGGAATGTTCCAACCATTAAAACGAAGGGAAAAAAGTGAAGTGATTTTTCGCTCAACATTGATAAAAAATAAGAAATAAAATAAAAATAAACAGAACCACAGATACACACACGAGAAGAAGCAATCAAATATCACAAGAATTGATCGTTCGGTTGGTTTTACATTTTCATTTTGTGTGGTTTTACATTTCGAACAATTCGTACAAATTTCATTTGACTTTTGGGTTTATTGGTTCCATGAATTTGGATTTTCTACACTTTACTGCTTAAATATGCCCTTCCGTTAAGATCGTACCAGCGTTCAATTTAACAATTTTCTTTGAATTGGTTGGAATAATACTAGGGCAAAGGAACTGAGTCATAAAGGGACTGTTTATAAAAGACGTCAGTACTTAATTTTTGATATTTTTTGACTCCTCCTCAACCATTTACAGGTTTTTGCTACGTAATTTAACATTTTCTGACCGCTTTTTTCAACCTCCTAAATCTGGACGTCTTTTATGAACAGCCCCAAACTCTCGGTCTAATGGTAAAGTTATGCAAAAGCTAAGGAGAAAAAAGATTTTATTTCCAGCCGTTGAAAATACTTAGATCAAAGAAAGTAACAGATTCAATCCTTATGTTAAGATTTTGGAGACTTTGAGGATTAGTTTCAGTGATCCGATTTAATAGATAGCCCTGAAGGAACCATACAACCACTTATATAGTCTAAAAATCTCTAAAAATCATTTTTATACATATTTCATTCAAAACAGGACTCTATTTGTCTTCGGCAGCTCTAGCTGTCGACTATGTTCACTTTAGCTTGAAACGCGTTGGCACAGTTAAAAGTTTTCATTTTTGAACAGACTATGAGTGTCAAATTTGAACAAAGTGCTTCTCATGACAGCTGTCAAATAGAGTCCTATTTTGCATAGAAAAAGCTTATACGTTCTTTACAGTGCCAAAGTTTGTTTGATACACCGTCCAGTTATAGTACTCTGTTTAGAGTCCTACTACCACTCATACCTTGACACACTACGTTCATAATCTGAACCAAATTCAATTTTGGTTATGTTCCGAATGAAGTTTCTGACATTTTGAATACACACTAAACCGGAAGCTTGTACCGAATTAGCAACAGCTGGTCGACAAAGAATTCAAAGGCAACATACATACAGTGCATACATACGTTGTATGTAGAGTGTATTTGTTGAAGTTCAGCTGATGCTGATTCGGCACAAGCTTCTGCTTTAGTGCGTATACTTGAAACTGATCTATAATCATCTAGTATAGATTGTGGAAATTGTTATCGTCACTACCTCAAAAATCAGTGATGGCCCTGCCTTCGAGTCGGTCTTTTGAGATACGAAATTTAAAAATCCAAATCATTTGTTAGGAAATTAAATTTTCGATCACATTGTCCGTGAAAATATTGTTCGGTGAATTGACAGAAGTGACCGACTTGCCGACAGCGTCAATCATTGAGAGTCCTGTGAAATAGTGGTCATATCCATAATCTATTTGATGGGAATTCTTTTACTTCGTTTGTCATGACAAATAGTTTATTATAAATAAGAGGATCATAGCTTATCGTTTGTTTTTTGTTTTTTTGTTAGTGATAAAAAAAACCTTTTTTTTGGTTAATGGGTGCGCTGTGTTGTGTAAACTTTCGACCCGCTAGGCTCACCTTAGAAATTGCTCACCAATAAAAATTAAAGTGTTAGCACAAAGTGTCCCAACAGAGGACCCCGTTTGTATTACACTTACTGGAGAGGCTGAATTTTAACTTTAAAAAGTTGAGATCAAGTTTTTGGGATTACAAATCTCAATGATGCGTAGAACGGTCTCACTGAAATAGAAGGGAAATGGATTCACTCAGTAAGATGGGGGGGGGGGCGCTTATCGAATGAATTCAATTTTCTTCTTAAGAATGACTTTTCACCACATCTTACAAAAAGTACTCAGAAAAATTACGAACCAATAGTGTTGAAACAGCGAAAAACAGTGAAAAAACCAGTTAATTTAACTGAGCTCGATGATGTCACAATCTCTACTCTATTTTAACACTCTATAAATCTTTAGACATTTGAATCTATGGCAGAGTAAAATAAGCAAGGCAGGAGCGGTTAATTTTTGAAACGTCAAATGACACGGTGGGGTTGAACAAAACTTAAATAGAGTCGCGACACCACCTCTGTCTCCAACAAAACAGTAATGCTTGATCAGCCTACAGTGTAAGCTTACACAACGATACCACACTCGCCATACCAGCCTCACAATAAGTATATGTTACGACATTTTGTTTGCAGCAAGGTCACTCTACGCCGAAATTTTCAACTTATTATCCATCTTCAAGTGCCCGTTCCTTTAGAATGAGTGGAATTGTTATGCATTCTTCAAAAATAAGTGGTATAAGTTATTTGAAGCAATTCTTACATTAATTACGTGTGTCTGGAGTCGGTTAAAGGTGATTTCGCTAGCCATTAGAGGAAATTTACCCTAAAAATATGTGGAAATCAGCTTTAACCGACTCCAGATACACGTATAATTAATGTAAGAATTGCTTCAAATAACTTATACCACTTATTTATGAAGAATGCATAACAATTCCACTCATTCTAAAGGAACGGGCACTTGAAGATGGATAATAAGTTGAAAATTTCGGCGTAGAGCGACCTTGCTGCAAACAAAATGTCGTAACAGATACTTATTGTGAGGCTGGTATGGCGAGTGTGGTATCGTTGTAAATCTTATTTAAGTTTTGTTCAACCCCACCGTGATGAGGGATCTAATACATTGTATGAAAATGAATGAACAAAATGACATAAATTGAATTAATTTTATTCGCAAAACACAAAGGCAACTAGATAATTCAGGTCCCTAGTCAGATCAAGCGGTCCTGCCTGGCCACTCTGCCGTGTTTGAATCTGATCCGAAAATTTGCCCTGAAAGTTTCCGCTTAAAATAAATTAAGATTGGCTCATCTAGTATGTGTATATTACGTAGGTGGAAGCACGGGGTTTCAGGGGGTTTCGAACATTTAGTTTTTTCATGTTGCAGATATTGCAGTGTCAAATTCTGTCCAAGATGTGACATATTTGCAAGGTATTGTCCTTTTTCACAAAGTATAATCAGCGTAACCTTCGTAAAAAGAATCTTGAATCTGACAAGAGCACGTGTGCCAACGTGTAAAAAACAAATGTTCAAAACCCCCTGCTGAAACGCGGCGATCCTCTTGTCAAACGGACAGTACATAAACAAATTCCATCATTTATTGATTCAGCAAATCAATCCTAGACGTCTGTTACTTCAAGAGCAATGTAAGCATGTGGCAACAGTTTGATCAGATATCATAAAACCCATTCATGCTCATAAAAATATCTTAGACAAATGTCGTTACAGTGATAAACTCTCTAAATGACCGTCTTTTTTGTAAATTTCTTATTTCTCTTACTTCTCTCATTTCTCTATTTATTCGTTATGAAGAAATGAAAAAAAGTTGGAAAATAAGCGATTTAGAAAAAGACGGTCATTTGGAGAGTCTATCACTGTACGACAATTTCGCATCAAATCAAAATATTTACAAATCCATTAAAGACTTCCTCAAGAAATAGCCAAAACATAAATAAATAGACCAAACACTCCAATTCTCAGTCATCACATTTGTATATAGCGACCGCATCGACCACATTTTATTCGTGCGAAACGAATGAAAAAGAAAAACCAAATGTGAAAAAAGACGGAGTTCTGCACAGAACCAACAGAAGACGAAGAAAAAAATTGAAACGAAACAATAAACAAAACTAATTTGGAACAAACGAATCTGAAATGATGAAAATGCGGCCTTCGAAAACGTTTAACGGTAATCTTCTAAACCGAAAAATTATCAGCAATTTATGACCTTCAATTAATAGCAGACATATCAGACCAAATGCAAATATTATTAATGAAATGAAGAAAATAAAACAAAAGAACAGCGTGTGTATGTTGTGCTGTGTTCTTATACCCATTATATATAAATGGCAATGCATTTACGGTTTTGGTGGGCTTCGCATATTGTTATGGACTTAAGGCTTGATTTCCACTTACCAAAAAAGTACTCCGCGCGACAGACAAAATTGATTTTTTTCCAATTTTTGGCTTTGTTTACTTGACAGCTCGGTCTCTCACGGCTCTCTCACGGAGTACTTTTTGTTGAGTGGAAACCATACTTAATGTGTGCATCGTTTACGATTTTATTCCGTTCTATATTTATCTATGTGGCGTGGTAGACGACGACGGGACATAATCTACAACTGATTGAAGATGATTTTCGGCAATTGAATGTGACACTTTCGGTTTTATTTGCGTAAGCATATAATGAGAATATTGTTGTTACCGCAGCGGATGGGATGCATTATGGGTGTGTGTGGTGTGTGTACCTATATATTCAGCCTATTCATAATAAATACTACACACGAGATCAAACATGCTGTGTGCTGTAATAAACAATTTTTAAAAACGATAGGTGTCTACCGTTGACGGCACATACAAAAAACTAAAAAGAGTTTGTGTGGCCCTGTGTGGTAAGACTAACATTATGCATCAAATGTATATTTTGACGAATGGGATTATGATCCGCGCCTTCGGCTTAGAATCATAATCACCAACTCAGCAAACAAAACATTTGGAGCACCTGTGTCCACCTCGACATGCGCCACGTAAACTTCTCAAAGAATTTAGATTCCCATTTAATTATGACCCATAATTGTCGAAAGGATATGTAGCCAATGAGAATGATTAGAAGCCCAGTAGAGTGTACAACTCTCGTGGGTGCAAAATTTGCTCTGATTCGTACATCGTACTCTGAAGAAATTGGAACATAAATGCTCTGTGAGGCTCATAGTGATCGTTAGTTTCGATAGTTTTGGATTATATTAATCATCTCGGACCCTCGGACACATGAGCAAGATTCTGCGATAGTATTTTACATAGCTCGGGATAAAAAGATGAAAAGTAAAGTTTTTGTGTGAATTTTGGTGAGCCGAGGCGAAGTCGAGGTCAACAATCACACGAAACATGACTTTTCGTTTTTATCCCGAGTTATTTAATGGATTTTACGTGCTGATATTTCCCAAACTAAATCTCTGCTAATGTAATAAGCCATTTTCGACCAATAGGAAATCAAAAGCATGTCAAAATTTTTGATTTTCAACCGTACCATTCGGTGCACTAGGAGTCAGGGCTACGTGGTAATTGGTAGAGGTTGTAATTCTTATAGCGATGGTACAAAAAATTAGTCCCATGAATGTAAGCTGGTGAAAACTCGTTTAAGATTAAAAATGACGATCTTCTGAAGGTTTTGTCGTTGCAGATTTCTGTACCACTCTGTACGAGCCCACTATCTTATGATAAGAATATTTTTTTTAGCGAATTTGATTTCTTTTTTGTGACTAGTAGCAGATATGCCCCTCTATGGGTATCACAGATTACCAAATTACACATGAATCTGCATGGAGACCTTTTTTCGTAATTTTTTTTAACTTGCACCCACGGTTACAATTACTGTTAGAATTACAATCTGTACCAATTGCAATCCCAACAACAATCTTGTTTTCAGGATCCCAAATTATTACCTGGTCGATTAAGTCAAGGGTCTAACGGTCACCATGACAGATTTTCTGAAATGTATTCAATGTTTGCAAAAAAAAATGCAGAAATATCCCGAACGCTTGATAGCACGATAAGTTGAGTAATTCTGAACCGATTTTGAAAGATTTGGCTTCAATCGACGAGGAAAAACATTTTTGTGGTCAAGTTCGTAGCTGAGCTATGTCGGGCTACTGATCTCAGAGTTCGTCTTAAAATATTTTTTGCCTATTTTCTGGGTGGGACAATAACTTGGGTAATGATGAGCAGATCTTCAAAACTTTTTTTCATTGAAGAATCAAATTCATGAGTGTTTTTCCCTGAATATTTGATGGTCGATAACTATAGCAATTCTAAACTAATTTTCAAAAACTTTGTTGCAATCGACGAAGAATCCAATATTCCGATTGACGATTCCAAACTAAAATAACTGTTTCTGTTTTACCAGACAGTTAAAAACACTTACTTCTTGTGGTATTACCTCCTGACCTCTGCCTTCGATTTTTACGTTTATTTTTTCATTGCAGCGCGTTTGGGCTTATGCATTTTCTGGTCTTAATTTAGAGAATGAAATTTTGAAATTAAAATGGAAGAATAGAATGTTTCACCGTCTTTTGATAAGTTTATTAGTCAAGGGAGCTGACCCACCCATTCAAATATAGAATGAAAACTTAGCGAAAGCTTTCTGTAGAAATTTTTAGGCTGCAAACTTTTATTGATGGGCGCAGTGTACAGCACATACTTACCTTTAAAAGCCTGCATTTTTTTACTAAACGGCAAAGACTGTATTCTGTATGTTCTTCAGTCGATTGGTTGAGAGGGATTCTTTTGAGCTTCGACTGACCGAAATAGGCACTATTTTTTCCGATACTTTTTTATCTAAGCTTAGTTAGGCATTGGTGTCTAAGCCCCAAAACCAGTCTCAGATATTTTTCTTCTTCCATACTTGGCTGGTGGTAAGTGGGCAAAAGTCGAAAATGGGGTTTCGTAGTCCGGATCTCATTTGCGTAAGGTGGCGAGATTGTGGACGTGTATGGGTTTGTTGGAAAGCTGAGGTCGAGTACTCCTGGGGCAAATAATACTTTAATCAAATAATTGCATTAGTGAGGGCACAGCCCTCATCAAAGTTCACCGAAGTTCCATCGATTCTGAGAAATTTTTCGGATGTCATATTTTCGGCCGTTTATCATCAAATTTTTTGAAGTTAATATTTGCCCCAGGAGTACTCGACCTCAGCTTTCCAACAAACCAATACACGCCCGTGTCCTCGCCACCTTAACTCCAGCCAGATATGGAAGATCAAAAATTTCCGAGCCTAAGCACCAAGGCCTGACTAGGCATAGATAAAAAACTACCGAAAAAAAAGCGCCGATTTCGGTCAGTAGAAGTTCAAAAGAAGCACTCTGAGAAAGTCGTTCACACTTTCATCACTTGACTCTAGAACTGAACTAGTTTTACAGTGAAAGCGTATCGGAATGTGATCATTAAATCAATCACTTCTGTTGCTTAAATACACTTCTCAACACAACTGTAGCCTACGCTTTGATGCAAAATCTTTAACTTCATTTGTTTAACCATTCGTTTTACTATAAAATACCACCAACCACATGCACAGCCATAGGTCAATGCTTATCTTTGTCGTTGATGTCGACGAGACACGATTAGCAGAGCCATTTCTTAACCTCTCACATTAGTTCCGATAATCTCAGTTCATACTTCAGTTTGTTAATCTAATTTTATTAACGGAATATTGTCCACAACGGCAACAAAAAAGGGAAAATTAAAATGGTTCGTTATCACTGAGTGTTGTACACACACACGCACACATACACCAAAAATAAATTATTTTTGAATGGCAACTTAAGCCCAAATGATACAAAATTACAAAAATCCAGCAAAATCCAGCCGATAATACAAATCCGAAATCTCACATTAAGTGCATCGATTCGTTGATGCTTCGGTGAACTTCATAATTTTCGGATGTCATCAGCAGGCCTGCAATAAAAGCCGCTCACAATTTTTGTTGAGACTTCAAAAATGGTAAAAAAAAAGCTTCTGACTCACCGGCTATACTCGCCGTGATGAAACAAATTACACTGCCGGAAATGAATGCTCTCAGTGCAACTGACGTTATATCGGGCCGTTTCTCCGGACACATTGCGCTTAACGAACCGATCATAATGCCCAGCGAACTGGGATTAGCAAATCCACAAATGGCGAACGTGGCAATTGCTGAACTGCGTAGCTACGAGGAAAAAAAAGTTTACTCAAACGACAGACTGTGTTGTCATGTGGGCGCTATTCTCAATTAAGATCATCTTCGGTAGCGGGATTTTTGTTTTTTTTTTCCGGATCACACTCTCCACAGAATGATTTCCCGACATCACGAATAGAGCCCAATGTGATGTGCACTAACCGAAATCTCTTGGGCGACTTTCATTTTCCCCAGTAGTTCGTAAGCGACAAATTCGTTGATTATGGTTTTCGTTGCTATCAGTCTAGCAACATTCTCACAATCGTCCCATTCGATGCCGATGATCCATGCCAGGGGTATGAACAATTTGCTGAAAATCCATTCGAATGTGATGCCATCATAGCCGATGAGAATAAACAGCCAACCGACGATCGCATTCAGAAAGGCTACGAATGACACGAAAGCCACGATGTTCGCACAAATGCCCAGTATCAATGGAATGGCAGCCTGTGCTCCGTTGGATGCCGCATCAAGAATCGACGAATCGGTTCTGTAAATTTGATTTACTGTTAAGTCGTCACCCGCACCCATATATGATCAATCACTTACGATTTCTCCAATTGAATGTTGTCGGCGTCGGTTTTGCTCTCTTCCGTCTCCGGATAGAACAATTTGGCAAAACAGAGGGCAGCCGGTGCAGCCATTACACTTGATATAACCAAGTGAGCCGGTTCGGCGCCGTAGCTTATGTATGCTGCCAACACTGAACCGGACACCGTTGCGAATCCAGACGACATTATCACATGGATTTCGGAGCGGGTCAAATACTGAGTGGGAAAAGAAGCTATGAGTTCAGCTGGTAGTGGCAGGTGCCTATTTTCGAGAATTTTCTCACATTTTTTTTGGAAATTCCGAAAAGAGAATTCGTGAAAATAGGCCCTGGATGCAACATCTCCGTGAAATTACCTTAATGTATGGTTTGATCAGCAGCGGAGATTCACTCATTCCCAGAAAAATGTTAGCCGCACACGTCAAACTTTCGCAAACCGTTGTTCCGATCAGCTTTTGCAGCAGCCAGCCCAACTTCATCACGAACCATTGCATCGCTCCGAGATAGTACAGAATCGAAATGATGAAACTAACGAAAAATATGACGGAAAGCACCTGTACAACATAGGAAGGACATCCAATTCAAAATTTATTTGGTCGGACCGTTTCCTGGTCACTATCTCATCCTATGCCATCGATTCGTCGATTGAAATTGGTTTTGGACATACGATGAGAGAGTGGACCAGCCTATGTTCTAAAAAAAGTCACCAACCGCAAATGCGAATACGCCCTCCTTTTCTGACAGAAATTCACCGTAGACGAACGTACTGCCTACGAGGCTAAAGTTCAAAAATTTGGCCGTCTTATCGCCGAAACATTTGAAGATGTTTCGTCCTACTTCCCATCGAATGCACAACAGTCCTAGAAGTACTTGGCAAGTAAAACCACTAATTACGGGCCGCCACCTTATCTGAAAGCGGAATAAAAATCTGATCGTCCGGATCGTCGACGGAAAACGATTATGACCTACGGACTCTGTGACTTACCTTGGTCGGGTTGGCAGAAAATACAAATCCAATACTAAGTAGAGTGCCGATACCAATTAGCGATTGCAGTCTTCTTCGTGAGTCAATTGTATCAAAGGCTAAGAATACAGCGAACGCAGCTAGCGCCACACCGATTAATGTCATTTTCGTTAACCTTAATGGTGGATAAGAATTGGTTATTTATGTCACCGAGTGATAAATGCCACCACAGAGTTGAGAAAACGGTAAATTGGTGCACTTAAAATGTACTTGCACGCATAGCGTAAAGAACGCAGCCATTCTGACCAATGCGTTGAACACATGTCACCTGACTATAAAAGCTTGCGAAAGCTCTTCAATGGTAACATTTCCTACCAGATTCGAATTGTGTCATGGAAAATACTCCCGGGATTTGGGGGTACAGTAACAGTAACAAAACGGTAAAATTTGAATTGAAAACATACAGACTTACCGAACACTGAAGACCTTGTCGATCAGTTTTCGCATGGGCACAAAACTTTCCGAAATTTGCTTTCCAAACAGTCGCTTTATCAGGTAATAGAATACTCCCACATAAACGAACCCGTACACAATTAAGAGCATTCCATAGCCGTCACACCATTGAATGCCGCAATATTCGACACCGCATATTCGATCCTCTTCCGTTTCATTGCTCTGCCGTACATCTGTGGATGCTTCGTGCCGATTCTCTGAATTTTAGGAATGTTTCTGTTTTGATAATTCTTCCACGTTGGCTAAATCCGTCAACGTACTTGAATCAATGAAATGATATGTTGCCCACGCCAGAAATCCCACCGCTATCACATTTATGAATAATACTTTTATTCGAGATAGAAACACTGGATGCCGGGCTATGAGCAGTTTCAGTTTCTTAAAGGTTTGTGCCACTTTTGATTCACTCTTCTTGTCGGTATCATTCACCTGAAAATTCATTTTATCCGAAATAGTTTGCATACTTTGAGCAACGAAAAGTTGTTATACCTCAACCTCGGCAATTTCGAATGTGGCTTTGGAGGAATAGGAACTTTCCTAGGATAAGAAATTCGAAGACTTTGTGATTACAAACTCAATGATTAAGTCCCCAACAAAACACAACAAATCAACTCAAAGCTCGCTGAAAGCCCCGGACGATCTCGTATAAAAATGGGAAACCGTTTCAATGTTCAACTCACTGCAGATTTGAATGATTGTCACGTCCATTCACGATAATATCAATTCAACAAGTCACAATGTCCGTTATGTAAAATAACCGCAGATGTTACAAATGAATCACAGTGAACGTAACCGTTTACTTTTCTCTGATTTTTAGTCATAACTGTAGCTATAGCCGCAGAAATAGTGTTAACGGTCGTATCGGTAATGTGAATTGAATCGAATTGATTGTGATTGACATATGCTGTGACTGCAGTTATCAGACCATCAAGGTGAATGTAATGCGAAAGTGAAGATGAACAGAAATTTGAATTCAATAAACTGCGAATGTGGGAGCTTTCATTGAACACTTTTTAAGCTCAAATCCATTTCGTTCTTTTCATACCTCATTGAAGCCATTGTTGACAGCACCCAACATTATTTCGGATGGAGTATGAATCAATCTGTTAATAATTGTGCGTTGACCGTATCATGTATCCAGACATTCTGTGTGTGAACGAGAACAAACAATTTTTTGATTAGAAATACATAATTAGCAGCGTCGTCAATATTTTATGTTGAGACTGCAGAATTAGGTTACGCCTGGCATCTTTATAACCAGCAATCGTTATAAAATTTTCAAATGTAAACAGAATATACGTATAATTCGGTCGTTTATACTCACCAGTTCGAATGGTTTCGATGACGAGCTTTATCTGTATGTCGCATGAGATTAATTTATCAGTTTATTGCTGGCCATTGGTGTTAAGTGTAATTCAAAGTTTTTATTTATCGAAAGCAGATAACGTTCGCTTGGTATTTCCTCGGAATAAAAAAAGGCTTCGAAGAATATATGGATTTATGGACTCAATTAGACTGTCAGGCGTCGTTCATAAAAGACGTCCGCCTTTTGTATGTGATTTTTCAGAGTCCCTTGTAAGATTACAGTTACATTTTCGTTGTACTCCCCTCTCACCGCCAGGGATCGTTAAACAGCCTTTTTCAGTGCTGTCATCAAAATTAGATCATAAATAACTCGCTGTGTGATGTTTAGATGATTATTTGGGCATATAGCTTTGTAGGCCGTGTATTTCTCGAGTTATTTAGGATTTAATTTTGATGAGAGGCATTCTTTTGAAAAACCGAATCTTGAAATCAGACGCATTTTCCATTGGACTTTTTTATATGTGCCCAATAAGATATTCGACCCCAGAAGCCAAAACCACTTTCAAAAAAATTCTTCGAAACTTGTGTGGCTAGTGTGAGACACGGAAGAGTAAAATAAACCAGGCAGGGCGGTTCATTTTCGAAACGTCAAATAAGGGACCTAAGACACTGTATGAAAATGAACACTAACATAGATTGAAAAATTTTATTCGCAAAAAACATAGGGCTACTAGATTATTCAGGTCCCTTGTCAAATCAGCGCTCATGCCTGGTTAGCTTTACTCTGTCGTGTGTGAGTTGATCAAAAACCGAAAACATGCACTTTTCTTACAAAAATTTCTCCAGCTACACGAGCCAAATAGGGTTTATTGGGTTTAAAATTCATCCACACTGAGATATGCACAGTTGAAGTTTTCAACCTAAAAAAGGCATACAGTTTTCTTACAGAAATTTCTCGAGTTACACGAAAGGTAATTGCATGTACTTTCAGGAGAAGTAGAGTTTACGGAAGTCTGGTAGCATCTACGATGAATTATGTGAAGTTGAAATGTTTAAGTGCTTATATTGCATCGAAGATGCTACCAAACTTCCGTACGCTCTACTTCTACTGAAAGTACATGCAATTACCTTTCATATGACACCCTACACGACCATGTACGTTTCGTGTACCTCGAGAAATTTCTGTAAGAAAAGTGTGAGTTTTCAGTCTTTTTTCGGATGAAAACTTCAACATATCTCAGTGTGGATGAGTTTTAAACCCAATAAGACCCTATTTGCCTCGAAAGTACATGCAATTACACCCCACACGACCCTGTACGGCTCGTGTACCTGGAGAAATTTCTGTAAGAAAAGTCCATGTTTTCAATTTTCGATCACCTCCCACCAGCCACACAAGCTTCGATGAATTTTTTTGAAAGTGGTTTTAGGTTCAACCGGACGCATTTTATGAACGATACCATCATTGTATAGAATAAAATAACAAAGACAATACACGCATTCAATCAACGCACTGTCTAGCACCGAAGCTGATTTGGACTTCACTCAAATAGAAGACTGAACCGATCAAAGTTGAAAAAAAGTCAACAGGTGTGTTTTTGGCCTTCTAATTGAGAGATGTCAAAGTCAGCTTCGGTGCTTGACAGTGCTTTGATATTCAATGTTCAAATCGTCATAGAACATCAGCTGTTTATTTGCAAAGAAATGAAAATTGTTTTCTTCATGCAGTTGAGAGATGAGCGATGTTCCTTTGTTCTCGTAGGAAAACCTTCTGGCGTTCAGCTTTTTTATCGAAAAAAGCGATTCGTTGATACGTAATATCGGTTGGATGAAATATAGTTAATGTCATCGATCAATTTCGCTCCCAAGTATGCAGTATGCATTCGTGTTTTTTTTTTTTTTTTTTTTTTTGCATGCGTGTATACGTGCTTATTCGGTCCTACCACTACAACGTGAGTGAGTGTCCGTTTGCATGAACTAGCCGGGAAAGCAAACAAAAATTTGATTGACTTTAAGTGGGGTGAGCTTCAGTATATTTCCAAGATTCAACGACTTAACATAACCGACGTCAACAAGTTTTTTACATTTTTTTTCAAGTAAAGCCACAGTACTGCATGAACTTTAACTTGACAAATGTCAAATTTGGAGGCTTTGGTGGTAAGAACTGCCGCTTAGGACTCTATTGTAATGCATGTTTTCATTACCCTCCTTATATTTTGCATGTTCTATGCTGGGAGCAGTGCTAGATTCAGTTTTGTAAGGAGGATGGTATCATCCTTTAAAAATAGATCAGCTAACTAATGTCGGAATATGTTGCAATTTTTGTGGGCTAATTGTCAGATTTTCTCTGGATTAAGCTTTCATTTCATTTCATTTCATTTATTTCAGTTTAAATGCGATTATAAATACAAAAAACATCTGCGTAGCTCTAGTGTGACGAAGTCAATTCGAAAGAGCTACGATTAAGCTTTCTAAAGTTGAATTCACAGTCATCCGTTTTGCTTCTGTGTACATGACAGTTGACACTTCAAACAATAAGTATAACCAATACTCTCTCTGCAAACAAACTCTCAGCTCTATGTGTCAAATTCACACCTTATTTCTTTGTATTTACAAAGATTATACCACATTTTGACTGAATACGCTGTAATGTACATGAAAATTCCAAAGGCTACTTGATTCTTTCACCACCTTAATAAAAGTGGTTTCGTTGCTAGAGAGGGTATTGGTATAACGTTGTGCTAAATTGTTTGAGATGTCAACTGTCATGTACACGGAAGCAAAACGGAGACAAAACGGATGACTGCTACCTCAACTTAAAGCACTGTCGATGTTAGCTTCTCTCGAAATTTCCCCATTATTACCTAAATGGAAATGTTTTACAATGAGAATGTTCAGCTTTTACTTGTAAAGTTCACGCTAAGATCATTAGGTTTCCGAATTCTTTTAGGTTACGTCCAATCAAACTACTTTTTAGCCCCGTACGAAGTACAAAGGGGCTTACAGGATTACGATGCCGTGTGTAATTGATGGAATTCGAAGCAGACGGTAAGGGCAAAGTGTTTGCCTATGTTCATAGATGACGAATCCGCAATAAAAATTTTGTCTGTCCGTCTGTCCGTCTGTCCTTCTGTCCGTCTGTCCGTCACGTCGATATCTTGAGTAAATCAAATCCGATTTCAAAAAAAAAAAAATTCCCTGAAAGATAGTCAAAATAGTGAGGCTAAGTTCGAAGATGGGCATATTTAGGTCGGCCCTTCGTGAGTTAGGGCCGCCTAAGTGCTTTAAGGTCTTTTGGGGATATTTACGGCAAAAAAAACGTTGATAATGTAAATGAAACGGCAAAAGATAGGTAATGTTGATACCGATCCAGGAAAAGAAAGTTTATTAAAATCGGGTGAATGGCCCGTGAGTTAGGGCCCTAGAAGTGAAAGGCTACTCGGCCCTAAGTGTATTTTGCATATAACTCGAGTAAATTTCATCCTTTTTTCGTGATTTTTGTTTCATTTGAAAGGTAATCGAAGCCCGAACATAATGTGGCGAAGAACGTTTTAAATTTGGGTCCTTGGACTGAGGCCGCTCCTCGGCCCTAAGTGTATTTTGCATATAAATCGAGTAAATCTCATCCAATTTTGCTAATTTTTGTCTAATATGAAAGGTAATTGAATACCGAATAGAATGTGGTGAGAAAAATGTTTGAAATTTGGGTCCTTGGACTGAGGCCGCTCCTCGGCCCTAAGTGTATTTTGCATATAAATCGAGTAAATCTCATCCAATTTTGCAAAATTTTTGTCTAATATGAAAGGTAATTGAATACCGAATAGAATGTGGTGAGAAAAATGTTTGAAATTTGGGTCCTTGGACTGAGGCCGCTCCTCGGCCCTAAGTGTATTTTGCATATAACTCGAGTAAATTTGATCCGATTTTCCTAATTTTTGTTTCATTTGAAAAGTAATCGAACGAGGAATAGAATGTTGTTGAAAAAAAATTAAATTTGGGTCCTTGGACTAAGGCCGCTACTCGGCCCTAAGAGTATTTTGCATATAACTCGAGTAAATTTCATCCGTTTTTCCTAATTTTTGTTTCATTTAAAAGGTAATTGAACATCGAATAGAATGTTGTTGAAAAAAAAATTTAAATTTGGGTCCTTGGACTAAGGCCTCTCCACGGCCCTAAGTATGTTTTGCATATAACTCGAGTAAATTTGATCCGATTTTCCTAAATTTTGTTTCATTTGAAAGGTAATCGAACACCAAATAGAATGTTGTTGAAAAAAAAAAATTAAATTTGGGTCCTTGGACTAAGCCCGCTACACGGCCCTAAGTGTATTTTGCATATATCTCGAGTAAATTTTAATGATGTTGAAAAAAAATTAAATTTGGGTCGTTGGACTAAGGCCGTAACTAGGCCTTAGGCCTCTCAATAAATTATAATTTTAGGTCAAATTGAAATTTGTGTGACATTTGAAATGAACGTCGTACGGGGCTTCGTAATTGCGCTATGCGCAATTTGTAAGATGTACACATTTCATAATAATTTGACTTCAACTAGGGTGACAGAGTCTGTCACTGACAGACGCACTAGGGTCACGTGCGCAATAGATGTACGGGTTCGTACGGGGCTCAGTCGCAGCAAACGCTCCGACTGTACTGACGGCTCGTTTTAAGGTGGTGAAAGTGTCAAGTGCCCTTTGGAATTTACATGTAAATTACAGCGTAGTCAGTCAAAATGTAAAATAGTGTTTCTATAGAATGAGAATACAAAAGAAGGTGTGAATTTGACATATAGAGCTGAGAGTTTGTTTGCTAGTGAGAGTATTGGTACCGCCCATTAGAAAATTACTAACTAACGGACCGTTGTCTTCAATTTTACGCCATTTTGAGACATTTTATTGATCGAAATTGTAGCCAAAACATATATGTATCTAGCTCCCAGGCAGTTCTTCTTATCGCAGCTATAAATGGCCTCAGTCAAATTTTGAGCGGCTGACAAAACTAAATTTATCAACAATTTCACGCATTTTAGAGACCTACAGCAGAACTTTGTGCTTAGAATAACGTTCTGCGTCGAAAAGGTGAAAATAGCTGTATCTAATTGAACTCCATCTCATTTAAGTAGTTGGCTATGTTACATGACTGTTAGCTTTTAAAAAAGCTTTTCCACCAGAGCAGAATACTATTCTAAAGGAATTACAGAGATAAAGGATTTCTCAGATACATAAAAGCGGATAGGATTCCGTCTTCGTTTTGACAAATTCAGAAATCTCAATGATGACCTTCGGAATATTCTACAAGTGCCACAAGTTAATACTTAGAGAAACTTCAAGGTAAATGTTAAGAGATAAGTGCCCGAACCAATCGAAATACTTGAGAAAGATTTCGTCGTACGGTCGTACCGATTCAATTACTGAAAAAAACGTTTAATTGAATGGACATTGATTTACGTTCACAAGAGATGATTCTGTCATTTTGATAAGAGATGATAGAAATGACGAAAATTAGTGTTTCGTTTGACGAGTTATTTGATGAGTTCAGCAGTGTAGAATATTCGAAAAAAAATTGGGAAGCACAAAAGTTGACATCAATTTGTCGTTGTGTGTTTACTGTTTACTTACAGAACAATGTATCGCATCCAACAATTTGGTAAAACCAACACACAAAAATGATAATTTAGTTTAAAAGTTAAACACCCAAAACGTCAGCACCTTATACACACAGAGGTTTGTTACCGATTCAAACGTTAGTTGAATTGAAATTAAAACTTTTGTCCGCCGGGGAAGGTCCGAATATTTAGCATATGAAAGCACTCTCTCGATAACAAAGCAAAAATAATTAACTTTTCTCAAACTCGCTCAATGAAAGCGACGCAGAACTAAAATCACAACCGACTCCAGGTCATCAACAAAATCGTAACAACAAAAATTTTTGTTTTTATTATTCACGTTGGATTAGCGCAGAGTCTCTGACGAAAAACAAGTTTTTTTAATTGATGAATTCAAATGCTCCAACGAGTCAGCTGAATTTTTTTTTGTCTTTCGATAGACATTAAAAAGCTAATGTTTAATTACACACTCAAAATGCACGACTGTGACGAAAAAACTTCGGTTTAAAACTAATCGCACCTGTAGCACGTACTGGTACCTAAACCTCTACCGATATAAAATGTGACAAGACAATTGAATTTATTCGACAATTTCGAATCATTTCTGATAAGAGAGCATAATCTCTAGCAGATTGAGAGATTGAGCTAGGTAACTATATGGCAGGCGTATGAATTTTTGAGAGGCAAATTTAAGCACACAACAATAAACTGGTAGATATGCGTTTCGGCCAACAATAGTTATTTGTGTACCTGTTTTGGACTATTGATTTGAGATAATTTCACGAGCGAAATTGCCTCAGATCAATCTTCCAAAACAGGTACATACACATGTAAAACTCATAAAACTAAAAAATTGCCCTCATTCTCTCCTCCGAAGCATAGAAATAGAAGATTTCGTACTTGTTTTCGAATTTCAGTTTTGATGTGTAGGGAGTCTGTTGGGTGAGTAGTAGCATGTTAAAAGACAAGTGTTTGGTTACCACTTAATTTTATCTGCTAGCGGTACTCACAGTATTCAAAAGGTGTGTTGCTGTGCACCTCTCACATTCCAAGCAGATAAGAGTCAATTCGCCAAAACTTCGAACAGCTTATATGGAATCGGGATTCAAGCCGACGGCGATCCAAACGAACTATGGCTCAAATGAATCGTCGTTCAATTCTGATAATATCGTGGAACAACTTTTTTCCCGAAAAAATTTTGTTGGGCTGACATGGCCCTTAGAAAAATTTTCTCCGGAGTTGTCGTGAAAATTGTTTTTTATCAATAGCTCCAACATGCGAGATGTGAATAATGTCAAATTGTGTACGCTTATGAAGGTCGATGAGCTGAATATTATTGACCAACAAACGCCGAAGTTCGACCCACCCAGCCGCCACAATAAGTGAAAAACCTCGAAAAAACCGAAATTTTGAAAGGCTCTGGGCGGTGAGTATCTATCTGAGACGGTGAGTATGGTCGAGTGGGGTGTCAATGGATAGGGCGAGAAGTAAGCTACAAAACTTCGGGTTAGAGTTTCCTGCTACTAACTTTCCCAACCGCACAGAGCCCTTCAAAAGTTTCGGTTTTTTCGAGGTTTTTCACTTGTTGCGGCGGCTGGGTGGGCCGAACATCGGCGTTTGTTGCTCAATAATATTCAGCTCATCGACCTTCATAAACGTACACAATACTTCACATTTTGCATGTTGGATCTATTGATAAAAAACGATTTTCACGACAACTCCGGAGAAAATTTTTCTAAGGGCCATGTCATTCCAACAAAAAATTTTCTGGAAAAAAGTTGTTCCACGATATTATCAGAATTGAACGACGATTCATTTGAGCAATAGCTCGTTTGGATCGCCGTCGGCTTGAATCCCGACTGTTCGAAGTTTTGGCGAATCGACTCATAAGTTTCGATTTGAATAATTTTGTATGTTTGGTTGTGTAATGGTATGATGTGTTACAAGTATTGTAATGTTGATTTTTTCAGCACTAGAACAGCTTTGAGCGATACAGTAACGACGTTAAAATTAGCGACATGGTTTCTGCAACTGTTCCGATCTGAGCAATGCAATTTCATAATTCCTCAAAAGTTTAAATTTTTTTTTTTTGCCAACATTTCATCAGGCCGTGGCGATAGTGGCAAGGAAAGAACTAACCACAAGTGTATCACTTGTACAAGATTATTTTGAGGTATTAACGGTTTTCACGCTTAACAGATGTGATTGCTTTCTATGCATGATTTGGACCTCTTACAAAGCAAATTTTACAAAACAAAGTTTGTGTCACAACGTGGCAAAATTTCGCGGTGAAAATTTCAGAAGGCCCGTCCGTCATAGCGAAATGACAGAAACTCACCCATGATGCTTTCCATTGTATTCGTGCATCGTCTCTTTAGGTCCCCAAGGCATATTTGAACACTAAAGCACTTTACTCAATGCGAAAACTAAATTTTGTTTTTTGTTTTGTCGCGACAAAAACACAGAAAATATCTCGACACAACTGCTCACCGACCGTTTTTCGAAGCTTTACGAGAGCTCAGCCGACATTCTTCAAACGATGGGAGAGCATTTATTAAAATTTTGACATCTCTTAAGACTGTGCTGAGCGGAAATAAATGTTCGTTCTTCTTTATTAAGCTAAGAAGACTTCGCTATGTTTAATTATGCCACCTCTTTGAATAAAAATATCGACTGAGTTCTAATAATTCTCCGCTGAGCTTTAACAAATCACCGCTGAGCTCTAATAATTATCCGCCAGGCTTTAGAAAGTGTCCGTTAGGCTTATTTTAACGAACAATATTGAGCAAATACATCTTTCCGGCAGAATATAATTTCTTACAGAATTAGTCGGGAAACAGCGAATAATTTATTTTGACAAATAAGAGTCAATTCGCCAAAACTTCAACCAAGTTGTATGAAACATGAAAACAAGCCATCAGCGATTTTCGGCGGGTACGCAGTAATCGATTCAGGTGATCCTCCTGAGTCATTTGCAACAACAAAAAATCCTCGAAATAATTATGTTTTCACGACGGAGATCATGAAAAAATGTACTGCGTTTGGGTGACCAAAACAGTTTTGGTTGCATACCACCAAGAATACGTAACGCATTTATCTGAAATTATGGTCATTGGTAGAGGTGTTGACGCCGCATAAGCTGGCCTTTAATACGTTTCGAAATTTTTCGTGTTTGTGGTGCAGTAGCTATTTTAGGGGGAAAAAATTCCAGAGTGTTTTCAAAAAGTTACAACGATAGACTTGGAAGATATGGGTGTCGTTGGGTAGGTAGTGACCTCTACTATCCATGACACCATAAACCTACCGCTACTTTCATTGAGTTGCAATTTTGATTGAAGTATACTAACACAAAAAATTCTCTAGAATTTCACTTTTCTTCGCGTCTATTTAAATTTTTCTGACGTATGAGACAATTTTAAATCAGGGCTGCAGTTACTGCTACCTTACGCTTCGAGAAATTTCGTTTAGGGTCTATAAAATTTAAAAAAAAACAAAACCAACTGATTCAATTGTGTCAGAGGCGCCGACTACGGTATTGCCGCGAGGCTCGAGCAACACTATGACCAAATTCGACGAGGCTGAGCAACACTCGACGACACAATGAAAATCATTTTTAAATCAAAAATGGTTTAAACTGTAGAAGAAAACGAAGCAAGTCAAAAATTCTCGCTGCGCGGCATTTCACTTTATATGACTAATTTCAGCGTTACCTTCACTACATTCTCGGAATTACGTTACCAAATTTATTTTTAATCGGTGCGGAACTTTATTCTGATAAAAATTTGGAGATTTTGAGGATCCACAGCAACAATGCAATTTCCATTTCTTAAAAAATGTTTCACTGAAACGAAGCGAAATGAATGAGATTTATCAAACTGAATCAAATTTGTTTTACGGGACAATATTCAAAAATCTCATTCAAGTTTTGTTATAGTATGTTAATTACATGACGAATGTGTGCGTGCGTATATATATCCAAGTGTGAATGTTTATGTACGAGAGCGTTAGCGAAGTTTTTGAGGGTCCGTCCGTCTAGGAACGAACTTTATCTTCATTCGAATTTACGACAACATTTGATTTTTTTAGCAGCATAATTATAAAAAAAGACCTCGCTACGCTCGCAATTATCTTTTATTTTTTGTACAGTCGTTGTCATTTCATTTTACTTGCTATCAAAATTCAGCTGTTTTGCCAATTCAAAATGCATTGAAAAAACAGCTGAAATTTGACAGTAAGTAAAATGAAATAACAACGACTGTATATCAAGGGTCCTATAAAGCAGTCTTACCCAATGTTCAAGTGTCCAGTACACGGCTGTTATCGATAAGTAAATTTTACAAAAATATCAATTTCGGATTATACGAAAAAGGGACTTTTTTGGGCAACACTATTCGAAAAATGAAGTCTTACACGCAGTTGTAAGATTCTTATTTGAGTATTTGCCTATTTTCATTTTTAGCCCCGTACGAAGTACTGGGGGCTTATAAGATTAATATGCCGTTTGTAACATGTCGAATTGGAAGCAGCCAGTAAGGGCAAAGCATTTGGTTATGTTCATAGATGACAAATCCGCAATAAAAAAAATGTCCGTCCGTCCGTCCGTCCGTCCGTCCGTCCGTCCGTCCGTCCGTCCGTCCGTCCGTCCGTCCGTCCGTCCGTCCGTCCGTCCGTCCGTGACCCCTCTAGCTAGAGTAAATCACAACCTTTTTTCAAAATTCTTTTTTTCCCCGATTGGTATGGACAAAAGTAAGGTCAAGTTCGAAAATGGGCATGGTAGGGCCGGCCCTTCCAGACCTAGGGCCCTATAGGTGTTTTTCAGTCTTTCGCCGATATCTACCGAAATACGCACGCAATACCTGCTTGTGATATATCAAATGAAAGGTATTGACAAGTAGAACAAAGTTGCTGAACATTGTTTTTGGGTAAGATGCAATGTGGGCTTGTTGGGATGGCTCAAAGGTCGTTACTCGGCCCTAAGTGTTTTTTGCACATAAATCGAGTAAATCTCATCCGATTTTGCTAGATTTAGTTTTTTATGAAAGGTAATTGAATACCGAAAAGAACGTGGGGAAAAAAGTTTCAAATTCGGGCCCTTGGACTAAGGCCGCTACTCGGCCCTAAGTCGTTTTTGCACATAAATCGAATAAATCTCATCCGATTTTGCTAGTTTTTGTTTCATTTTAGAGATAATTGAATGCCGAATAGAATGATGGCAAAAAAAGTTTCAAATTTGGGTCCTTGGACTAAGGCCGCTACTCGGCCCTAAGGATTTTTTGCACATAAATCGAGTAAATCTCATCCGATTTTGCTAGATTTAGTTTTTTATGAAAGGTAATTGAATACCGAAAAGAACGTTGCGAAAAAAGTTTCAAATTTGGGCCCTTGGACTAAGGCCGCTACTCGGCCCTAAGTAGTTTTTGCACATAAATCGAATAAATCTCATCTGATTTTGCTAGTTTTTGTTTCATTTGAGAGATAATTGAATGCCGAATAGAATGATGGCAAAAAAAGTTTCAAATTTGGGCCCTTGGACTAAGGCCGCTACTCGGCCCTAAGTGTTTTTTGCACATAAATCGAGTAAATCTCATCCGATTTTGTTAGTTTTTGTTTCGTTTCGTTTGAGAGATAATTGAATACCGAAAAGAACGTGGCGAAAAAAGTTTCAAATTGGGTCCCTTGGACTAAGGCCACTACTTGGCCCTAAGTGTTTTTTGCACATAAATCGAGTAAATCTCATCCGATTTTGTTAGTTTTTGTTTCGTTTCGTTTGAGAGATAATTGAATACCGAAAAGAACGTGGCGAAAAAAGTTTCAAATTGGGTCCCTTGGACTAAGGCCACTACTTGGCCCTAAGTGTTTTTTGCACATAAATCGAGTAAATCTCATCCGATTTTGCTAGATTTAGTTTTCTATGGAAGGTAATATAATACAGAAAAGAACGTGGCGAAAAAAGTTTCAAATTTGGGCCCTTGAACTAAGGCCGCTGCTCGGCCCTAAGTGTTTTTTGCACATAAATCGAGTATATTTCATCAGATTTTGCTACTTTTTGTTTCGTTTGACAGATAATTCAATACCGAAAGAAAGTTGGGATAAAAAAAAGTTGTAAATTCGGATTCCTAAGATTACATCGTAAACTTTTGTTTTATACTTGAGAAGTACTTCGTACGGGCTTTTGTAATTGCGCTAAGCGCAATTTTAAAGATGAACGCTTACAGTTTACAATTTGCAAAAATAGACAATGATGTCAAGTACGCAATAAGGTTGCGGAAGCATTTTGATATCGGACGAATAAGGGTTACGGGCTTATTAGGGCTATGGACGTATAATGGTTTCGGGCTAAATAGGTTTACGGGTCGTACGGGGCTCAGTCGTAGCAAACGCTCCGACTGTTCTGATGCCTTGTTTTCATTTCATTTGCACAAATTGTACAAATTAAAACCTATTGCGGCATTAAAGAGTCATTAATAATCTGTCTAACACTCTAAAACTAATTCCATCCAAAAAGTGGGTGGTTGACGGTAGGTGGGATTTTTTCAAGGTCTGTCAATCGTTTTGGAATCATAGGGGCAGGCTGTATCACTGGTCCAAATTTCACAACTCTACTATGAACTGAACTATTTTTGGACTTTTACACTAGCATGGACCTCTACTACAAATGAAACTAATGCAAAATTTCAAAAATTTCTCCTCAATGAGTAAAGAACCAATATAACGGAAATAAATATTCACAATAGTCAAGGGCATACCACATCAATAAGATGTGACCAAGTGCTAGTAAACACTTGATACAGTGCCGCACTGGCCGTACTGGGAAGTCGGGAGATACCCGAGGAACATATGACACAATTGAATCAGTTGGTATTGTTTCAAATTTTATAGGCCCCAAACGAAATTTCTCGAAGCGTAAGGTGGCAGTAACTACAGCCCTGATTTAAAATTGTCTCATACGTCAGAAAAATTGAAATATAGGCGAATAAAAACGAAATTATAGAGAATTTTTGTGTTAGTACACTTCAATCCAAATTGATGCTCAACGAAAGTCGTGCCGCGGTAGGTTTATGGTGTCATGGATAGTAGAGGTCACTACCTACCCAACGATACCCATATCTTCCAAGTCTATCGTTGTAACTTTTTGAAAACACTCTGGAATTTTTTCCCCCTAAAATAGCTACTGCACCACAAACACGAAAAATTTCGAAATGTTTTAAAGGCCAGCTTATGCGGCGTCAACACCTCTACCAATGACCATAATTTCAGATAAATGCGTTACGTATTCTTGGTGGTATGCAACCAAAACTGTTTTGGTCACCCTAGCGCAGTACATTTTTTCATGATTTCCGTCGTGAAAACATAATTATTTCGAGGATTTTTTGTTGTTGCAAATGACTCAGGAGGATCACCTGAATCGATTACTGTGTACCCGCCGAAAATCGCTGATGGCTTGTTTTTAAGTTGTTCGAAGTTTTGGGGAATTGACTCATAAGCTTATTTTAAGAAAATAATCCTTCTACAACACATGAAAAAGACACAATTTTATATTTTTTAAATTGAAATGAAAATCCACAAAACTCACATCAAATTTTTACAACAATCGGCAATGTTACAACACGGCTCCGATGTGCCTTTGTTATTGTTTATGTTAAATAGCCTCAATACAAACAACACACACTCTTCCCGTGGTCCAATCGAAAAGTGATGTATGGAAGGTGCCCCTTATTTTTGATAAATGAACAAGTCGTCCATACATCATTTTGTCCAAAAACTTCGAATTTAGCCGATATAATTTTGGGTCATTTTGACTCTGCCGCTATTATCCGTAGAGTGTGTGTTGTTTGTATTGAGGCTATTTAGTTTATGTGTGTTAGTAAATGCGAAAGTTCTAAACTGTTCTAAAAAACTTACAGTCTCCTGACAGTCTTTTTGAACAGAATTTGGAAGAGACATTTGGAAGAAATAAATTATAAAAATTTTGTATGTTTCCCGACATCCCGACTAAGTATGACAAGTGTTTGTACAAACGAAATTATCTGCGCCGCATTATCGAAGAGCCATCGCAAAGCATAATGAAAGAGAATCAGAATATTTTTATAAAAACATCGCGCGACATCTGTGCTCATGTTCCTCCTCCTCTATACACATTATTCGAATTTTTCTTACGTTGAACCTGTACTGACTCAGAGGCGCCGACTTCTAAGGACAAGCGAGGCTCGGGCACCACTACTCGAATGATGAGCACCACTACACCTTTCCAGTTTTACTTAAAAGAGCACCACTACTCCCAGATTCGCTTGTTGTATGAGCACCACTACTCCCAAACACAAGTCGGCGTCTCTGTACTGACTTTTAAGATCCATTTAGACGAGGTTCAGCAAGACTTACCGATAAAAACATTTTTGTGAATGTTGCTGCTTTAAATGCAGTGCTTTTATCAAAAATGCAAACCTCGTATATATAGGAACTCTATAGGAGAATGGAGTTTAGAAACTAAGGGTAAAATCTAATACAATTTAGTACTTCTCTTCAGAAAAAAACTGCTGTCACTGAATTAATTTTTTATGAACAAACTTCACTGCTGTGACATTTCATGGGAATGAATCAATGTGAAGTTGTTACACAAAAAAATAGTCAAGTGAGATTGAAGTACATAAAAAACATAGCTAACGCCGACCCGTACGAAACACCTATTCGTATCAAAAGCCTTTAATGTGAAACTCTTCATTTCTCTTACTTCATTTTCTTCTCTGCTGAAAAACTATTCTTCCTTTAAAATCACTTACATTATCCACTCTTTGCCTTGTTATCATATACATAGACAGCCCCGTACGAAGACAAATTTCATAAATTCCTATTTAAACAGCTATGTACCGCTATATTTAACTATATTTCACTATAAATAAACATTTCACAGAAAAATATGATATTATATAGCTCTATATGCCTGTATATAGCTCAATATAGCTGTATATAGGTATATATAGATGTCCATATATGGAATCCCTGAAACCCCACACACATAACAAATTATTTCCAAGTTAACAGAAACTCTCTAAGTACCATTTTTCCCAAGATATATCACTTTTAATAAAATCCAATATGGCCGCCGGCAGCCATTTTGTTAGGAGACCGGAAATAGTACCGACGCTTTACATTCGTTAATACCTTTCAAACAAAAAAAAATTCATGAAATTCGGTCAAAATTTACTCGAGATATTGTCAAAATACACCACGTTCACTGTACTTCCGAGTAGCCAGATAAGAGCTCACTCCAAGAGACCTAGCTCACGCTCCGGAGAACATAATTTCATAACAAAAATTTTCCCTGATTGGTACGGTCAATACCTATCTAATAAAGCTAAAACAGACGAAATATGTTCAAATGTGGCCGACCTACAAGCAAAAACTGCTTGCCGCCCTGTGCCTGTTCCACACCAAGGGGTCTAACTCACGAGTTGGTCATCTGATTTCCATAAACTTTTTTTTTGTCGATCGGTATTGTAAATACCTTTTATTTGACGTATCACTTACAAGTTTAACGTTTAAATGTCCGGAGATATCTTCGAAAAACCGTAAAGCACTTATTGGGCCACAGCTCGGGAGGGGTCGATCCAAAATCACTCATCTTCGAACTTAGCCTGCGGATGCGTTTTACTCAAGTTATCGTGCAGACAGACAGACAGACGGACAGACGGACATTTTTTTTTCGCGGATTTGGCATCTCTAGACAACCACAATAGGTTTCCCCTTACTCAGGGAGTCCAATTCGACGTGTTACAAACGTATGCGTAAACCTATAAGACCCCAGTACTTTGTACGGGTCTAAAAATGTGGCGCCTCTACAGACCAACCGACTAGGCGAACAGCTCTTTCGAATTGTAACTTGCATATTAGAGATAAACGCGAGGATATACGAAGACTTTTCATATATATGTGTCTTGACACGACAGAGTAAAGTTAACCAGGCAGGAGCGCTTGTTTGACTAGGGACCTGAATAATCTAGTAGCCCTTGATATTTTGCGAATAAAATTTTTCAATTTATGTCAGTGTTCATTTGAGTTCATTTTCATCCCATGTATTAGGTCCCTTATTTGACGTTTCAAAAATGAACCGCTCCTGCCTGGTTTATTTTACTCTGCCGTGGTCTTGACAATGAATGAAATAAATTAACTGAACAATTTTGACAAATAAGATGGTTAGGAGTAGAAATAATCATCCCACGCTTACCATGTGAATCCCCGCAAAGGTAGTATAATAACAAGCCGCGCGCACAGCACCGTTATTTTGATCGTCACAGTAACTCAAAAATGTCGTTAATTATCAGTCAATTTTGGTATACTTTCTACTGAACCATAGCATTAACACTGCTCCTAGCCCGCAACACTATACCAAGACTCCATACATTTTTAATGGACGCAAAGATTTAACGTTTTACGATCTATCGCATCGGATATGATAGAATGAAATGGTTGGTAAGGTATCTGATGCAAAGAAAACAAATTTTCGAAGCTGAATTATTAGAGACGGCAACAAGAATAATAAATTTCTTAGTGGTTACAGTTGGTTGTATACGATGTAAATATGAGTCTCTAATATACACACCAAAACATCTTACATCTGCAATGTTAAAGTTTTAGTTTTGATTATTTTCGTCTCTTTTACTCGACTTTCTACGGAGCGAACAGCAAATAAACATCTCATTTCGAGAATTTTTTTCTGTTTATCTTAAAAGGATGCCGTTTAATCTACTGAAACGTTTCTGGTTGAAGAAGTGAACAAAAAATTAAATCTGAGCCTCTCTGTGTATTCGAAACAATTGTGGCAAACGGTCGTTTAGTAAATCGATTTTCTCGGTACGAAAGTCAGTAAAAATTTTAATCAGTGTGTGAACTAAATCACTCGCGCCGTCGATCATTCTTCGAACATTCTTAGCAATTCAAATCAATCGGTTTGTCGTCGAAAATGCGAGCGAAAATGCAAACTACTCGATGGAATATTAAACGAATATCGCTCTTGTGCATTGCTGTGCTGGGACTGTACATGATATTTTCTGCCAGCAATAACAAATATGAAGTGGACGCGATTATAAAGTATACGAAACCGGACAAAGTATGGGAATTTGTGGCTGATTTTTCGAAAATGAAATTACTTAATCCGACTATGTAAGTGTCTGTACGCCGTCGTAAATAATGGTGTTATCTCTGAATGTTCTCTACTATTTCGCTATGAAAATGAAAAAATTTCGAAAAATTAAATAGCCGAAATTGCCCCAGGTACAGACAAACCAAATTAAAATCGTTGAGTTTAATAACAACGAAGTATATTTTGCTATTTTACATGTCCTCCGGATGTTGTAACTTTCTTCCAGGGTCGGTTTAGCCGAAGGGCACATTTGGCCTCGGTCCAGAGCGCTTGAAAAATGAAACATTGGAAAAAATTTTGAAGTTGGCCCTAAAAGACTCTTGAAAAACTTTTTTTTTGTTGGGCGCCATAACCCGAACCTGATTTCTACCGATAGAAAAGCAATTTTTTAAGAACATTTAGTCGATCACAGCAATTTATATTTTGTTCGTTCAGCTTTATTCGCTGGATGCGCGAATCCGTCGCGCATGCATCTGGTAAATATTATTTTGGTACAAACAAAAACAGCACGACTGTGTTCGATGTTTATTAAATCAACAGCGTTTTAGCCTCCGTACACTAGCAATTTGATTTTCAAATATTTCAAATAAATCAAAGCGTTCGATTAATTCATAGTTAGAGCTCTAAAGGAAATGCTACGAAAATTTGGACACACTTCTGAAGAGAAAGTAGTTCAGAACATTTAGGAATAGTTAAAACTTAACAAAAATATTGAAAGAGTCATGTCTGTTTCAACTGGGGTTCATATTTCGACGCTTGGTCTTTTGGATCAATCAACTATTGAAAGAGTTGGAATTTCTACTTTATATTGAGTGGTTTGCAACGAGGAAGCAACTAAAGGAAATGGTTGATTTTTCATTCGATCGACGTTCTATATGAGGACGTTACGCAGACTGGAATTATTTCACTGGGGCCGTATCGCAAAAATCTAGTTTAGTTCATCCATATGAAGGAGTGATATATGCCAAGGTTCTAAAAGAATGAGTTAAGACACTCATGAAGGCGGGTGAAATCAAATTTGTGAAACGCACTCATTACATATTGTGTGTGAAAAGTCAACTTGAAAACCATTTTTTTTCTTAAGTTGAAATCGTCATATTTCGTCAAAGTTTCTCAAACCTAGTTGGCGCCACAGGAAAATTTTGATTCCACCGCCCTTGTGATCAGCTCGAAAGTATCTTAACATGTTCTTTCAGAATCTTGGCATATGAGACAGACAAAGCTGAATATTTCTGGGACAAATAAATTTGTGTTGGTAACACTGATTTTGATCATTTCAAAATAGGTTTGTTCCAAGGCCAATACAAATTGTCAAAATACTGTCAAATTTCATCGACATAGACATAAAATCATCAACATTTGTATGATTAGTGTTAGTTCGGCCATTGAAAATTCGTGTTGAGTAAAAATTTGTTTCTAATTACAGGCCTCTCACACCTCCTTATTTCCTTATTTTTCCTTATTTTTATAAAAACCTCCTTATTCCTCCTTATTTTATTAAAAAATCCTTATTTCCACAAAGAACTCTAATAGTACAACTACACTCGCTATGAAACAAGGCGTTGGAACGGGTAGGTCGACAAAATGTTATTGCTGGAATCTATGGCAAATAGGTCACTGATAAAGAATAGTTTGGGTGATAAGCTTGATTTTTGGAAATTCTCGGGTTATGGGCATCCTAACCTCAAAAAAATACAGGGTGGTCAGTACCAAAATCGAATTTTTCTTATTAGCCCCGTACGAAGTACGAAGGGGCTTATAGGATTACGATGCCGTGTGTAATTGATGGAGTTCGAAGCAGACGGTAAGGGCAAAGTGTTTGCCTATGTTCATAGATAACGAATCCGCAATAAAAATTTTGTCCGTCCGTCTGTCCGTCCGTCTGTCACGTCGATATCTTGAGTAAATCAAATCCGATTTCAAAAATTTTTTTTTCCCTGAAAGATAGTCAAAATAGTGAGGCTAAGTTCGAAGATGGGCGATTTTGGGTCGACCCTTCCGGAGCTGGGGCCCAATAAGTGCCTAACTGTTTTTCGACGATATCTCCAGACATTTAAGCACTACACTTGTAAGTGATACGTCAAATGAAAAAAAAAGTTTATGGAAATTGGATGACCGACTCGTGAGTTAGACCCCTTGGTGTGAACTAGGTACAGGGCGGCAAGCCGTTTTTGCTTGTAGGTTGGCCAAATTTGAACGTATTTAGATGGATTTTGCTTTATTAGATAGGTACACATAGGTACCGTACCAATCAGGGAAAAAAAATTATGAAATTCGATTCACCGGAGCGTGAGCTAGGTCTCTCGGAGTGAGCTTATATGAGGCTACTCGGCCGTACAGTGAAGGTGGTGTTTTTTTGTTAATATCTCGAATAAACTTTGACCGAATTTCAAATTTTTTTTTTTGTTTGAAAGGTACTAACGAATGTAAAGCAGCCGTACTACTTTCCACCTCCTAACAAAATGGGCGTCGGCCGCCATTTTGGATTTTTGTAAAATCAATATAAATCGGTGAAAATGATACTTACTTAATTTTAGGTCAATTCGAAATTTGTGTTACATTTGAAAGGAACGTCGTACGGGGCTTCGTAATTGCGCTATGCGCAATTTTTAAGACGTACACATTTCATAAGAATTTTACTTTACCGACGTTTACGGGCGCAGTAGGCTTACGGTAAGAGTAAGGCGACGGACGAACTAGGGTCACGTACGCAATAGATGTACGGGTTTGTACGTGGCTCAGTCGCAGCAAACGCTCCGACTGTTCTGACGGCTCGTTTTTTGATAGATTTGAGCATTTATACTTCAGATGTCAACGGCTAATCGTTAGATAATTAATGACCGGTTTAACATATATTTTTGTGGTTCCACGCCGCCTCTTGGCTCGAGAGTCTCGAGTAGAAATATTTGATTTAACATGTTAATCACCCTTAACATTGTCTTAGGTATGCGTTCTTATTACAAACAATTCAAGGTTTTTCAATTTTGTCTCATCGAAAACTGATTGAAAACTGCCACCCTAAAAAAACGATAAAAGTGAATTTTACGATACAACTTTACAAAAACGATGCGTCAAAATAAACAATATTGCGTTTTATTTTAAAGTTGAAACGGACTTCCGATGTTAATTGCTGTATCTTAGAACAATTACGATTTTTATCGAAAAATTTCTACTCATTTTTCCTTATTATGCCAATCGATAAAACTCCATAAAAGGTGCAAACCTAGCAAAATCTGGATCTTATTCTTCAAAAACAACGGAGATATCAACGTTTGAATGTGAAATCCCATACAAAAATTAAAAATATCAGATTCGACCGCATTTTTTAAGCAGCGCAGTGAAAAAATGTCGATCGGCTTAACCTCCTCATATACAACCTTGGGCAAAAGATGACGCAAATAAGAAAAAGCGACGAAAGCATATAAACCGCTTTTCTGATCCGCTGAAGATTTGCATTACCTTCAATGTTAGACATTGAAAACGACAGGGTAATTGGCTGCTACATTCAGATTAAATGACCGTTAGGACCTACCTTTTCTCTTCGAATTTATGTCTTGTCTTATTTGTCTTACCTTTTACTAAATGTGAACGACGATCGCAGTCCTAAAATTGATTTCTTTGTATATCCAACAGCGTCGATTTCACAATAACATCTGATTCAGGACACATTCACCATTGGAAGTATTCAGTTATGTACCGCGAACGACTCTCACATTGGCCGTACTGGCTAAACGTAGCCAATGCCGACTTTGCTGTGAAGAAACTGGATCGACCTGCTAAAGGACCGTTGTATACAATCGAATCAAATCATTCCACATGCTTCTTAGGCGGCTTGTATTGCCGTAAGTTTCATGCGGAAAGGGGAGATGGGAACAATTTTGTTATGTTAGCTTCACGTTCGTGAGTCCCACTGGTTTGTCACAGTTGAACGATTGTTCAATTGTTCAGGAATGTGAAGCCGGCATACATCTTCGTGATTCAATGTTACGTTCGAGTTAATTCATTTTCATTTTGTTTGTCCATCAAACTAGTTTACTCCAGAGGCGAATTTCGATTTACCCACCACAAGGACATTCATACGCATTGTGTGGAATCCGTTCGGTACCAGTGTCCACCATTTCTGGGACGGTTTTGTCGGGCTGAAGTTGAATTTCAACGCAAGGCGATAATGAAGAATTTGACAATGCAATTTCCACCGAAATTGTGATGACGTTTTTGGGAGAAAATAAGGAAATAAAAAAACGAGAAATTTATTAACAAAACGACAATTTTAATAAAGAAAAACATTTTTTTTTTCATCTTACAATCTAGCTTTAACAAAATCCATGAGGTGCAGCTACACAAAGAAGACAAACCTAAGGATTTACATGTCCCTTAATAATGCATGATCATTAACCTATGTCAAACAAGAACTCCCAAAAATTTACTTCTTTCGAAAACACTAAAACCGCGATTCTATTGAATTTGAAATCAAAACAGCTTGATTGACATTGGAAAGTTACGCAGAATCTGGATGGAACCGTTGTCGCAAAAGTCCGCTGTCATTTTCATACAAAACGTTAGTATCTTCTTTGTCCTCGTAAAGAACCCCTTTTTGTATCTAAGCTGTTTTTCCTCTCCGTTTCTCTGATTTCTCTCATTGTGGATGCTAAATTTCAAATGGGTAATGAGAAAAACCACAAAAGAACCAGAGAAATGATAAGTACCAACTTATCATTTCTTTGAAGAAGAACAGCTTAAGTGTCCACTCAACAAAAAGTACTCCGTGAGAGAGCGAGCTGTCAAATATGCAAAGAAAAAATTGAAAAAAATCAATTTTGTCTCTCACACGAAGTACTGAGAGGAGTAAGAGGAAACTATGCATTTCACACGAAAGTAGGTGCGCGAAACCATTTCCAGAGAGAAGATAATACAGCGACTGGCGTCCCAATCGTCATATTATCATCTCTTTGACCATTTGCGTTTAAATTTTGTATTAAAACGCATTTGCAGTTAAAAACATTTTTTGCGATACGGCTTCAATGAAATAATAACAGCGGGCTGCGTAGCCTCCTCAAATGAATGTATCTGCTTACTCTTTCACGATTGTTACAGGAAGCTGGAGCTTTCGTCACAAAATGTATTTCTCTTTATCGTATTGAAGCTTTCGAAAAATAAAGAAAAACTAACCCCCAACGTTAATAGCCCAACCCATGTGTATTGTCACATTTTTAGACAATCCGAATCGCGTATGCTGAGTATATGCGACCGAAATAACTTCAAATAATTTAAAGATAAGTTAAAGCTTTTACGTTAGGAAAGGCTCTTCGAAGGTAAGAAAAAAGTAATACAAATGTCCGCCTAAGCCTTGATTTCCACTTACGAAAAAAGCACTCCATTTCCTCTCCGTTTATACTTCAAACAATAGAAAAGAGATGTGGTTTACTTAAACAGAGTGTTTTTTTGTAAGTGTAAATCAAGCCTAACTCTAGCCTAGTATACAACTAGCCGGTGAAATATTTTGACAGAAAATGACCATCTGTCAAAATTTTCAGCTCGGGTTGAAATATGAATGCGATGTTCATTTCACCGACTGGTTGTGTACTTGACTTCTAGCTGCACACAACGACGCAAATGAAAAATTAATTCCTATTCACGTTGCTATGTGTGTAGGAGTTAAAGTAGTTGTGTCGAAAATAAATTTATGGCACAACACACGCCAATCCTTTTGATTTGATTGAATTTTGTTTAATTTAGAGCTATCATAATTGGTAAGTTTGTTGTTACTTATAAAGTATGCTTTAAAGTACTCATCCTCATAACTTTGACGATACATTTTATTCCAAACGTTACAACTGTTAGACTATTATTTTTTCGACGCTTTGAAAGTTGTTCTTCGTTAAATGTTAGATAATGATCAACCATAACGCAATTACAATATAGCCGATAATAATTAGCGTAAAACTAGCGCAAAAGTAGCGCAACTCAACTCTGGTATTAAGATAGTGTTTGCGGAGTGAATGATAATGTTGACTTACTGGCCAACATAAGCTCATTTGACCCCATACCGTAATGATAACAGCCCACACAAACAGTTTATCACTTGAAATAAATGAAGGACATGAGCCAGATATATCCAGCAATACTGGCAACTGCAGTACAGCAAATAAATAAAGTAGAGGTATTTACAAAATACATCCGCAGCCGTATCACTGTAAATGTGATAAAGCACCCAGAACCCATAATATTGAGCCAGGTAAATGAAGACATAAACCAATTATTAAGTCAAGCAGATATAGAATCCATAGCCACAAATGTGGCTTATTGCGAGAAATAAGAGAAGAGAATGAGTAGAATACATCAAGTCTAGCTACATCTACAGTGCAACCAATAAATATATCCGCATTGCTACCAATTGCAGATTGTGTTATGACACTAGAACGGAATGGAAACTTACCAGCAATTTCGTATCGTGTCTTTGAATGAGCAGTTTGATTATATTAATAGCAGAATTCTGCCATCAGATCAGTACCATGCATTAGATTCCAATTTACATTGAGCCCGAAGTTTATTGGTAAATGATGATAACTTATTATTAGGGTTATAGTTTTAGGGTTAGTTTAGGGCTAGGGTTGGTTCATTGAATCGTTACTAAACAAGATAATTTGAAAGTCCACGCTGCTATCTATCATTCGTTGGACCATTTTTTAGTGCTTGTTAATTAATAATCCGCACACGCTTATATCGGTTTTTTTGTATGCAACCTAATATCGGTAATTTTCAAATCCCAAAATTTGAAAACAAAGCAGTTTTCTACTGCTTATATTTATCAGTGGCAATTTTGTGCTACTCCAAATATGAAATTCCTATATTCGTGTATTAGTGATCGAATGTGTTGACTGAAATAAAATTGAGATTTACTCCATTTGTGAATTGATCAATTATATTTACAACATTAAACATGTCACGAAAAATACCGCAGCCCTTTTTTTTGCGGGGACTGATGAGGCGTCTTGATTCTAAGCTATCGTCGTCAAGCATAGCTTGTTGTTGACGGTTGTTTTTTCGGAGTGAATTTTTAAGTACTTGGACCTGATCACTTTTTACATAACAGAGTGTAAATGAGTCTATTGGGATTAAAAGTAGGTATATTGCATCTGTCAAAGTGACGTTTTCAACGTCAAACACGAAATAATTTCAAAGTGCTCGTCATTTCGCTGTTTTTTTAGTGCTTTTTCGCTAACAATTAAATTAAGAAAAATCAAAGATTTCGCTACCACTTTATTATTTTATGTTTGACGTTTAAAACGTCACTTTGACAGAAGGAATAGACCTATTTGTGATCCCAATAGACTCAAATATGAAATTGAATTCTGGAGCACCATACTGTCCTACGTCATATATTACCAAGGCTGTATATTTTGGGGAGGTCACGCAGATTGCCATTTGATTAGACACGCGGAAACACACCTTTTCCATACAAACAAATTCACCAAAATTGAATTTGTATGGCGTGGTGAATTTTTGTATGAAACGTGGTGTGTAACCCGCGTATCTGCATCTGCGTGACGTATACAGCCTTGATATGTTACTACATGCTCTGATGGTGTTTGTACTGTCATGTGCACTTATTCTCAGCAACAAATTATCAGCAGTGAAACCACCATTGCACACCCAAAAACGGTTTTAAATTTGTCTGGATGGAATGGCAGCATATCTCTGTATAATAACGATAACAATCTGATAATTTTCTGATTTTCAATGTAAACAAATACATTTTTTTTAAACATTGAGAATAGTTATAGAAAAGCAGTTCTAAAATTTTTTTAAAAACAAAAAACTTCTTTATTGAGTAAAAACATAATTGTTCAGTAAACTGAAGTGGAAAAACTCTACCAAAATGCATACATTGCTCGTTTTACGGCTATAAAGGCAGTAAGCAATAACTATTAGATATATTTACACAAATTAGAAATTAGAAATCGCTAGAAAAATTCGAAGAACGAATTATTTAGAAATTTCGGCGAAAAGTCGTCTATTATCATTGAATCCATTTTTGGAAGAAGCTGGAATAATGAGAGTGGGGGGAAGATTGCAGAATGCAATGATATCCTACAGAAATAGAGATCCAATCATTTTGACAAAGATGCATACGGTGACAAAAATGATAGTGGATCAGTTGCACAAAGACACATTTCATGGAGGTCTACAATTAATGCTGAAGTAGTATACATTCACCTCTCTCCGCCATCTTGAAACGTCACAGATTGAAAAATTACTGTGACGCTTCAAGATAACGGCAAGGGACGAATGTATAATAATTACACGCACACACTATACGGATGTGTCCTTATGAGACATAACGGCATGATTACGGTTTAAATAAACGTAATCGCGCTGCTATGATCTCATGGTTACACATCCGATGTTGGAACCAAACAAGCTTAGATCCAGATGTTTACGAGAATATTTATATTGGTTTCATATTTAAAATATTTAATTGCTTCCAAAGAGGAAAAAAATCCACGCGAATAGCAGATTCTAATTTAATTTTACATTTGCGCCAGCAAAATTTAAGAGTGAGAGATAACATTAACAGAGGTCACGTGTCATAAAATATTTGTCGCTATTTTATTGTCGCTAATTTAACACGATAATTTCGTTACTCAAAGACAAAAATTAAAGCAATTGATAAGAACCTAAAAAGACCACGGAGTCATTTTTATAATGGAAATACATGGAAATATTTATTACGCAGAATGGAAGATAATCTGAAAAAAAAATTCTATGACACTGAAAGCGATGCTTTTCTTGGAACTGCAAAAAATGCAGAATGAGCTAAGAAAACGTGGGAAAAAACATTTTACAAGAAAAAGAATTTCTGAATGGATTTCTAATCAGGATATTGTTACTCTACACAGAAAGCATTTACCACAGTCTGGGTGAAACTATTACATTGTAACTTCAATCGATCAATTGTGGGAAATGGATTTGTGTAATATGACTTCTTTCGCATCAGTCAATTCGGGGTACAAATATATTTTAACAGTTATCGATGTATTTGTGAGAAATAAGACAGCTCTCGAAATTTTCAATGCCTTCAAAGGCATTATCGAAGAATCTAATAGAAAACCGAAAAAAAAATCAATCTGATTCCGGTCTTGAGTTTAAAAATAAACTTTTTACAAATTACTGTTTTGCAAACAATATTCAACAGAATTATCCCCAGATTCAATCTCCAGAACCACTCTTTTAAAATGAACAGGGAACAATTGCACTGTTAGATTTAACAAAAAGGGGAGTAAATAAATTAAGAAAAATGCAGAGAGGTAAGGGCAAGAAGAGAAAACGATCAAGTATAAAAAGAAAATCCGCGTACAGAAAAAAACATTCTAAATCGAAACGTAATAGTAAACAAATAACTGTTCAGTCTGGAGGTAAAAGAGGAAAAAAAGAAGTAAGAAAACGAAAGCAGAATCTAAACCGAAAAAAGCGCGTTTTGTAGATATTTTCGATAATAATGGCTAAGCATGTAGAATGCATGTCTTCACAACTGGATCTTTTGTCTGCAAAACCTTTACAATCGAACATTTTAAAAGCGGAAGAAATAAGCTACAAGCCAATTACATCAGTTACAAATAATTCCGTTTTGGAATTCACCTCTCTAGGACATGGTGATACTTACAGGGATTTATCTTCAATTCGGCTGAAATTTTTAGTCAGACACAAAAAATCTCCGACGGAAAACTTTGCTGTGGGTAAACCTGCAGTTTTGGATGCTAATGAAGCTGTAACAACAGCCGCGATCGCTGCTGAAGGAGGGGCATTAGTTAATAACTTATTACACTCGTTATTTAAACAATGTACAATATACTTGAACGGTAGTACAGCAATCTCACAGTCAGATAACAATTATGCATACAGAAGCTATGTAGAAACAGTTTTGAATTACGATGAAACGAGCGTTACAACTCATTTATTTACGCAAGCATTCGTACTCGACACTCCCTTTGAAATGAACTCAAAAGTGTCAAATGAAGGATTGAAAAAAGAAAGGCTCTATTTGGTGGTTCTTCAGAGGTAGAGATAATTGGCAAATTACACGGCGACATGTTGAATCAGGAAAAGTTTTTACTAAACAATGTTGATCTGCGCATAGTTCTTTCATTGGAGAAACCCGAGTTCTATACAATGGAGGATACCGGCCTCGCAATCATTTGTAGAAATTTTCGATGCAACCATGTATATGAATCATGTTACTCTAAATCCTGCAATCTTGCTAGCACACGAAAGGGTTTTAGCACAGAGAAATGCAATCTATCAGTACAAACGGGTAGAAGTAAAGAGCTACACGGTTGCAAGTCAAAATACCTCGCTTTCCATCGATAACATAATATTAGGACAAATACCCAATTTCCTAGTATTCTGTATGGTACAGTTTAACTCCAAAGCTATCTACAGAAGTAAAAATGGAAAGCCAAGCACAATTCGAGAGTCAGAATGAAGAAACTCAGCTTGATCAATCGGTTATTGGGGGGCAGGCATTTCTTCCGTTTTACAAAACGGATGATTTGCATGTCGGACGAAAATATAAAGTCATAAAAATGGAATTCGTAAATGGACAGTTTGGTGAAAGAGTACGGACTATTACCGATGAGTTCCGGTACGATCTGCCACAGCGGATAATAAATAATTTCAGGGGTACACGCTGGAGCCATGCGGACATGCAGGGTATTGTGATTGCTGTTGCCGGCGCTTAAAAAAGTGCGCTGTCTGCCGCGTGAGCGTAAAAGGAAAGCGGCGTATCTTTTTGTAAACTAAAAATTTTCATGCTATTTCAATAAATCGTTTTTTATTGCGGATTAAGTTTTTTACTTTGAAAATTCAAATGGTGTAATGAGGCATTCAATGACTTCCAAAGACAGTAAAAATTAAGTAATATTTTCAAGGGTAAAAGGCGATTCAACTTTACATGTAACACTTGTGTTATCAATGTTTTTTCTATTTTTATGCTTGAACGTTTTCAGCTCTTTTTTTTAAAGGTTCATTATTTGTTTGAATGAACAAATACTGTAAAATCTTAAAAACTAAAAATAATGGATAGATTCGTACTACTTTATGTTGAAAGGGTAGCGTATGATTGTAAGTAAAATTATGACTTCGACGACTACATTTCAGATAATTTAAAAAAGGTCAAGAATAAAACTGATACGAAGTACCTTAATACCAAATAACCTAAAAACTCATTCCTACTCAAAGTCAAAAAAAAACTCGCGCGCGGTAAAAAAAAATAAAGTTTTTTCAGGGTTAAAAGGTTATTCGGTCATAAAAATTTCAATGATAAAAAAATTGAAATAAATACTGTATAAACAGATCACACACATTTTGTGATAGTTTTAACAACTCTTACAAACAGCCAACCTTAAAAGTAAGTTTTTAGAAAAATTAATTTTTTTAATTTGGAAAACATTCGTAATTTTCAATTCTTTTAGTGCCCAGGAAACACAACTTCTTGTATGTCTGTACAATCTGCGGAAAGCAGTTCCACGGGGAAGGATTGCTACATCGTCATTTCGCAGTGTAAGTATAATAAAAATAAAAATAAACTTTTTTTCTATAAGTTTTGTTCTTTCAGAATGAGACGTATCGAACAGGAGGTGGGGAGACATGGTCCGACCCAGCCACTGAGACAGATGAATAAGAGCAAATAATTTCTTATCATGTAGAAACAAATTTCAATAAATGTATTGAAACAGATGAAATCAACGTTTTTTTATTTTGTTTACTTGTAGAATCAATACTTTTCCAAGCCCTTCTCAAAACTTGTTTCACATGGTTTTACCTGTAAAAATGCACAATCGTATGATGCAGCCTGCATGTAGATCTTGTGCTGAGAGCAAACGTTTCCTTGCAATCATACCGATGAAAACGATAGAGCGCTTTACGGTACATGGGTGCTTGCAGAAGTAAACTATGCAATCTCATGTGGTTACAGAATGTTTCAAATCTATCAGGTTTTAAAGTATAATTTAACCGTGTATGATCACAGTACAAGGTCAGGGGTCTATTATCATTGAATCCAGTTTTGGAAGAAGCTGGAATAATGACGATGGGGGGAAGATTGCAGAATGCAATGATATCCTACAACAATAGAGATCCAAACAATATTCAACAGAATTATCCCCAGACTCAATCTCTATACAAGTGTGCAGTGATTGAACGGTTTAATAGAACATTAAAAGAACGGCAGATATTTTATCAGACATTGGACAAAAACCACTCTTTTAAAATGAACAGGGAACAATTGCACTGTTAGATTTAACAAAAAGGGGAGTAAATAAATTAAGAAAAATGCAGAGAGGTAAGGGCAAGAAGAGAAAACGATCAAGTATAAAAAGAAAATCCGCGTACAGAAAAAAACATTCTAAATCGAAACGTAATAGTAAACAAATAACTGTTCAATCTGGAGGTAAAAGAGGAAAAAAAAGAAGTAAGAAAACGAAAGCAGAATCTAAACCGAAAAAAACGAGTTTTGTAGATATTTTCGATAATAATGGCTAAGCATGTAGAATGCATGTCTTCACAACTGGATCTTTTGTCTGCAAAACCTTTACAATTACATCAGTTACAAATAATTCCGTTTTGGAATTCACCTCTCTAGGACATGGTGATACATACAGGGATTTATCTTCAATTCGGCTGAAATTTTTAGTCAGACACAAAAAATCTCCGACGGAAAACTTTGCTGTGGGTAAACCTGCAGTTTTGGATGCTAATGAAGCTGTAACAACAGCCGCGGTCGCTCCTGAAGGAGGGGCATTAGTTAATAACTTATTACACTCGTTATTTAAACAATGTACAATATACTTGAACGGTAGTACAGCAATCTCACAGTCAGATAACCATTATGCATACAGAAGCTATATAGGTTTCTATAGTTTTGAATTACGATGAAACGAGCGTTACAACTCATTTATTTACGCAAGCATTCGTACTCGACACTCCCTTTGAAATGAACTCAAAAGTGTCAAATGAAGGATTGAAAAGAAGAAAGGCTCTATTTGGTGGTTCTTCAGAGGTAGAGATAATTGGCAAATTACACGGCGACATGTTGAATCAGGAAAAGTTTTTACTGAACAATGTTGATCTGCGCACAGTTCTTTCATTGGAGAAACCCGAGTTCTATACGATGGAGGATACCGGCCTCGCAATCATTTGTAGAAATTTTCGATGCAACCATGTAAATGAATCATGTTACTCTAAATCCTGCTATCTTGCTAGCACACGAAAGGGTTTTAGCACAGAGAAATGCAATCTATCAGTACAAACGGGTAGAAGTAAAGAGCTACACGGTTGCAAGTCAAAATACCTCGCTTTCCCTCGATAATATAGTATTAGGACAAATACCCAATTTCCTAGTATTCTGTATGGTACAGTTTAACTCCAAAGCTATATACAGAAGTAAAAATGGAAAGCCAAGCACAATTCGAGAGTCAGAATGAAGAAACTCAGCTTGATCAATCGGTTATTGGGGGCAGGCATTTCTTCCGTTTTACAAAACGGATGATTTGCATGTCGGACGAAAATATAAAGTCATAAAAATGGAATTCGTAAATGGCCAGTTTGGTGAAAGAGTACGGACTATTACCGATGAGTTCCGGTACGATCTGCCACAGCGGATAATAAATAATTTCAGGGGTATCAAAATCTGCATCTATGGGTTACCGGATACCCACGAAATGGTGCAACTGAAAAGGGCCGGATGGGAACACAGTGACGCAGCCTCTGATGGATCAACATCTGAATGCCGAATCTGCATGCCGGACGGGCAGAGCCTGTACACGCTGGAGCCATACGGACATGCAGGGTATTGTGATTGCTGTTGCCGGCGCTTAAAAAAGTGCGCTGTCTGCCGCGTGAGCGTAAAAGGAAAGCGGCGTTTCTTTTTGAAAACTAAAAATTTTCATGCTGTTTCAATAAATCGTTTTTTATTGCGGATTAAGTTTTTTACTTTGAAAATTCAAATGGTGTAATGAGGCATTCAATGACTTCCCAGTAAAATTCCTAGAATGGAGCAAATCCTCCTAAAATCTTCTACATTCTTCTAAATTCTTAAAAAACATTCAGATGTGATAGCTGTACCCAAAGACTAAAAAAAGTGTATTATGTCATAAGAACACTGTTTCTATAAATCGTTCTTTATGGGACTAAAGTTTTTTAACTCGAAAATTCAAATGGTGTGATGAGGTATTCACACACTCGTCAAAATTCGTAGAATGGAACAAATTCTCCTAAAATCTCCTACGGTCCGTGTATTGGCTGAAATAAAAATAAAAATTACTAGTTACACTAGTACACATTTTTTACACGCTTAAAATGCAGATTAACGTATGAGTGGAGTATGAAGTTGAGGATTATTCGATGCTGTACCTAACTGTACAGGAACAAGTACCTGTGCACTTTTTGTCAATTTGAAGGCACATTCTGCATAATACGTTCGCCTCTCGTGGTAAGTCTTATTCCGTATTTCACCGCTTCGATTTTTACCATAGTAACACGATTTTATATGCTCGAAGCTACTAATATAGGGTATAATTTCACATTGAAGTTCCCCGTTTATTTTAAAGAAGCTGCTGTGAACATCAATTTCCAAAAACCTTTTGTACGGATATTTTCTTAAGGATGACGCCAAATGATAAAGAGTTCTTTGAGAAGCAAGTTTTTCTGGAGTATAGTTGGTACCGGTATCTCTGTATGTAATATGTACACTATTTTTCAACAAATTAAAATTATGAATAATTTCTTCAGGTGGGTATATCTGTGAAAAACTAAAAAAAAAATGGTTTTCTAATGAAGCTAATGGTCCCACAACAGTTTATTGTGATATATACTCATTCACTGATGTATTGTTCTTTCAGAATGAGACGCCTTGAAAGTGAGACAGGGAAACATGGGGAGAGCCAGCCTCTTACCCAGATGCATAAAAGCCGTTAATAATAATATATAGCAGAAATTGTCATTTATTTCTGTTATCAATTTTTCTATACCTTGGAAGATGAGATTTATTTATGAAATACTCTAACGGAATTCAGTATTACTTTAGCTGCTGAGTCTGCACTTTCTTAGATAAGGGAACACAGTACACTTTAAATTATTTGTTGTTGCGGGATCTGGGATAATGTCATGTTAATTAATTCATGGCACTGTCACAGGTCCTGTAAGGATGAAAATTATTTTTCTACAGAAAAAAAAGTGTGTGTGTGTGTGTCCATTCCGGACATAATATTTGAATTTGTATTAATTGGTTAAAAATTATTATTGGAATATTGATTAATCAACGAATTTGCGATGCACTCAGTAGTGAATCGAGTATAATGAAATTGACCCTACGTAATCATTTTGATGCACATTATAAATGAATTATGTTTTTGTTTTGGTTTTTTGCGTCCGGGTGCCTTTGTTGATTAAATGGAAAAATAGTATGTGGGGATAGGTTAAGAACTACTATAAATACAGTTGATTTGTACTGAATAAAATTAGACTCAAATTGGGAATCCAAGAGTTTCAATCTACGAACACATTTAGCCACTCCAGGTTTAAACCTCAAAGAGAACTAAATTGTGCATCTGAAGCAGAAAAAATCTAGTAAAAGATTTAAACACCGAAGAAACTAGTTGAAGGTTTTTTTATCATCGTCGATCAAAGTTGCACGATCGAACATTGGTCCTTCGAGCGAAAAACATTGGGTTTTTTAGCTTGAAAAAATTCGAATACAGTCCACAACAGCACGAGTAAAATTGCTAGTTGAAAGCAAATGCTCGCATAAACACAGGTATTGTTAGTTGAAAGCAATTCTGTAAAACAATTTTCAGAAAGTGTGGAGTTACCCGGAGTCGGCTTTGTTACGAAAAGTGCAAATTGGGTAGTGACACTTGGAAAATTAATGGAAAAAAGCGGGTAGATCGATTTCACAAGAGAAGAAATAGATCAGATAATTGCAACCGCCGATATTCTTGAGGAAGAGAACTGTCAATTGAGAGCAGAACTCGCAAGAATACAAAAATTGGTAGCTGAATTTGTTAAATCATTTGAAGTGGTTAACGAAGGCAGCTAAGGAACAATATTACTGATAATTGTTTCAAAGGAAACTGTACCAGATGAAGGTCAGAGTTTCACACTTCATTACGAAAGACATCGAAATCACTCACATTACGAGGCCGTCACCAAGACCTATTGCAAAAACCATCATCGATACAAAAACACCTGCGTTGAAAACAGGTAACCGTACACGATTGGCGAATAAGGTGGGATTCGTGAGTCAAGCATCTAAAAGGCGGCAGGGTTCCGTAAGAACAACATCTTCAAAGTGTCCAAAAAATCGACAAAAGAAACCGAATAAAGTCCAAGAGCGATTAATACAACTATCAGAAGAAGCTCGTTACGCAGCGCGACCAAGAAAATCATATTCAGCTTTATTGGAATACGTTTTGAAAAAAGAAGTAAAATTGTTCAAAAATGGAAGTCATTCAAGATTTACTGACCGAATTTAAGCAAACGGCAGAAGAATTGGATAAGGAAATTATCAATTTCAAAAAGGACAGCGCGTCGCGAAAAACTTCGTCTTACAAGGAAAAGAAGTTGGCAAAGGCAAGGGTTATCTTTGAGAAAGCTAGCTCATTGGCGAAAAAGATCCGACCGTTTCTATTGGAACCGAATCCTTGTTTCGATCTAGAGAGTACTAATTTGAGGTGAATTACAAAAAATACATTGCATTATTGGAAGCTATACCATCCAAGGATGACGAACAAGATCGAGAAGACCCCGCAGTGATTCTTAATCTGCAACAAAATGTTCGGTTCGAATTAATCCGGAGAGTCATTGAAGAAGTACGAAGGATGATGGATTCTGGGACGACACCTATCCAGGCTTTCTGTAGGTTGAAGCTGAAAGCGATCCAGGAGGGCTGGCTGCGGATTCAACGAGCTGATGAAGAATTTAGTGACGACAGAACAAGGTTACCCGCGGATTATACTCTACTGATGGTGGACTATGAAACGGAAGTCGGAGAAGTTTGCTTATATCTAGAAATGGAATTAGATAAAGCCAATGGAAGACATTTGCAAAGAAATGATGACGTCAAATTACCTCGAGTTATGATTCCCAAATTCCAGAGGTATTATTTTAAATGGATCTCATTTCGAGATCTATTTAGCACAATGGTCAAAGACAAAACAACGTTATCGGATGGACAAAAAATGCAAATGCTCAAGACGCTAGTGGATGGTGAAGCAGCCGCTTTGATCCCAGATCTAACGATTGCTGACGTCAATTTTGACAGTGCTTGGACTAGACTTCTCGATAGATATGACAACAACAGGGTCGTGGTATACAAGCATCTACACAAATTAATTACTCAGCAATCGGCTAAAAACGATTCAAAATCAGTAGAGAAGATATTGGATATGACAGACCAAGTAATATTGGCTCTACAAAATATGGGAAGGCCAGTCGATGCTTGGGACGATTGGATCATAATTACGATCACTCAGAAACTGAATGAAGAGTCACGAAAAGATTGGAAAAGGAAAATCGGTGATTCCACTACTCTCCCAACCTGGGACCAGTTGAAAAAATTCTTGGGGGAACAATTCCGAATGCTAGAAGGAATTGAAAACACCAACAAGAGAGACAATCCGAAGCAGGTGAAAGAAGCCGAGAAAATAATCAAGAGTTATCAATCAACGGTTTCCTCAGTCGCATCCAATGGATGCCCCGCCTGTGACGGGGATCATAAACTATTCAATTGTTCCACTTTCAAGACAATGGAGGTACGACAACGTTGGGATATGGCAAAGAAAAAGAAACTTTGCTTCTGTTCAGTCACATTAAACACGGAAATAGACCATTTTCATGTACCAATAGAGTTGTCATTCGAATATATAACGGTAGAAGAGGTTCGATCGACAGACGATGTCATCGAAGTATTTTCATATAAATCGGCAAACTACGAACGTATATTGCAACAGCTGGAGTCAATAAATTTTGCAGAAATCTTCGATCGAATGGACGTTGAAGAAGCCTTTGAATATTTCTTCGAGCTGCTGAATCGTATGATAATCGAAAATGTTCCAAAAGTGCGTATAAAAAGAAACAGCAACAGACCGAAGTGGTGGACTCGAGAGTGGCAGCAGAGAAAGAACAAAAGAGACAAAACATTTAAGAGAAAACCAAAGAATGCAATGACGTCCGAGTATGCTGAAGCATTGATTGAGTTTAATGAATTGAATGAAAGGTTGAACAAGGACTACATTAACCAGGTGCAACAAAATATCATAGAGGATCCTTCAGAATTCTGGTCGTATGCAAAGTTTAAAAAGAAAAGTTCATCGTATCCAAGAGAAATGTTGTTTAATTCAAGAAAGTCGGATCAACCAGAAGAAATTGTGGAAATGTTTGCTGATTTCTTCGAAGGACTGTATGATAATGACGAACTTCCAGTCGTATTCGACGAAGTGTATGGAGAAGAATCTGATGACGCATGGGATGTTGATTTAACGATGTCCGATATTGACAAAGCTATCCGTGAATTAGATGCCAAAAGTGGTGCTGGTCCTGATGATATTTCGCCAATCTTCATAAAGAGCTGTGTGGATGGCTTAGTGTGGCCATTGTAGATATTGCATCGAAAACAAATGGAACTGGGAAATATCTCATCAAAACTGAAAATTTCAAAAGTGGTTCCTGTGTATAAGAAGAAAGGAAAGAAAAATGACGTGAAAAACTACCGCATTAGCGCAATCAGTTCGATTGTATTGAAAATCTACGAGAGAGCAATTCAACCAAAGCTTTTAGGAGGCATCAGTCCCTATATCACGAACGCTCAACATGGCTTCAGACCGAGACGTTCGGTTGATACGAATTTACTCAACCTGTCAGTAGCAGCACACGGCGCATTTTCCAAGAAACAACAGCTCGACGTTTATTATGGTGATTTCGAAAATGCATTCGACAAAGTCTGGCATCGGAAGTTGATAAAAAAGATGAAATTGTTTCGTATTGGAAAGAAAACAGCGAGATGGCTATTCGAATTTGTTCACAATCGGAAGTTTTTCGTTAAAATTGGTAACACCACTTCCAGAACATATACAGCAACGTCAGGGGTCCCAGCAGGAAGTGTTATCGGTCCAACGTTGTTCCTGATTTTCACAAACGACATTGTGGAATGTGTCCAGTACTCACTTCCGCTGTTGTTTGCGGACGATATAAAATTGGCATTGGAAATAGGTTCGACGGCTGATTCAAGACTTTTTCAAACCGATATCAATAATGTCCAGAGTTGGAGCAAAAGCAACAGGCTTCCATTTAATTTGGGTAAATGCGAAGTTATCACCATTGCACGAATAAACGATCCATTCTACGTCACGTATTTCATGGGCGATCACGTCGTCGAACGAAAGCAAGAAGTTCGAGATCTTGGAATCCCAGTCGACCCACAGTTTTCACTCATTGCGCATATGGAGCGGTGTATAACCAGGGCTAGACAATCAATGGGATACATTAAAACAATTTCGAAAGGACAATTTGGTACGAGTGCGTTGGTGGTTCTGTACAAATCATACGTTCGGTCAAAGTTAGAGTTTGCATCGGTGATCTGGGATCCTTATCAACAGAACTACAGTGATGATATCGAATCAGTGCAAAAACAGTTTGTTATGCATGCGCTTGGAGACACGAATCGTATTCCACCTTTTCGACTGGCACCTTACACAGAGCGATGCGAGAAACTTGGGTTGCAAAAGTTATCAATTCGAAGGAAAATTACAACAGCAGTGATGGCGTACGATTTGTTTCACAAAAGAATAAATGATTCGAATATTGAAGCGAGACTAATCAGAAGGACACAGCATCGCTTGTTGCGAAATGAAAGGCCTCTAGCTGAAGCGATTTATGGAAACAACTATGGACACAATCAACCTTTGGCGAAAATCATCAGATCGGTAAACGAATTCAGTGATATATTGTGGATGGACAGGAGTGATTTTAAGGCGGAATTAAAACGAAAACTTAAAGAAGATAGAATTGTTGATCAGTGAAAGTTTTGAATATTTGATTCTTATGATTAACGTAACTGAATGTGATATTTTGTGATTGATACTTTTGGCTTAAGATTTATGTATTTTACTTTTATGTATCTTGTATGCAGCCAATTTTTGGCGGTGAATAAATAAATTAAATCAACGGTTTCCTCAGTCGCATCCAATGGATGCCCCGCCTGTGACGGGGATCATAAACTATTCAATTGTTCCACTTTCAAGACAATGGAGGTACGACAACGTTGGGATATGGCAAAGAAAAAGAAACTTTGCTTCTGTTGCCTGCAAACGCACGAAGACAAACTCAAGTGTGAGAAACAAAAACCGTGCAAGAAATGTATAAAAAATCATAGCACCTGGCTACACGACGATAAAAAGAACTCAGCGAGTACAACAGTGGTGAATGCCCATGGGAACGTATATTCCGACCAAATGGAAGCTCAACCAACTGGCTTACTGGCGACAATTTTGGTTTTGGTACAGGATGAATTGGGAAAAATGTTCTACCTGCGAGGACTACTGGATGCAGGATCACAGGGATCCATGATCACCAGCAAAGCAGCAGCGATGTTACATCAACCCATACATGAAACTAAAATGCACGTTAAGGGCATGGGTGGAAGTCACACTGGACGACCACAGTTGATGCACTTAACAATTAAGCCGCGTTTTAGAAGTGATTTCGCATTGAACGTGGGATGTTATGTAATGAAAAAGTTGACATCTGTCAAAGTGACGTTTTGAACGTCAAACACGAAATAATTTCAAAGTGCTCGTCATTTCGCTGTTACACAGCCACAAATTACCAGCAGTGCAACCACCATTGCACACCCAAAAACGGTTTTAAATTTGTCTGGATGGAATGGCAGCATATCTCTGTATAATAACGATAACAATCTGATAATTTTCTGATTTTCAATGTAAACAAATACATTTTTTTGAAACATTGAAAATAGTTATAGAAAAGCAGTTCTAAAATTTTGTAAAAAACAAAAAACTTCTTTATTGAGTAAAAACATAATTGTTCAGTAAACTGAAGTGGAAAAAATCTCAACCAAAATGCATACATTGCTCGTTTTACGGCTATAAAGGCAGTAAGCAATAGTAGTAAGCGTCGAAATTAGAAATCGCTAGAATAATTCGAAAAACAAATTATTTAGAAATTTCGGCGAAAAGTCGTCTATTATCATTGAATCCATTTTTGGAAGAAGCTGGAATAATGAGAGTGAGGGAAGATTGCAGAATGCAATGATTACCTACAACAATAGAGATCCAATCATTTTGACAAAGATGCATACGGTGACAAAAATGATAGTGGATCAGTTGCACAAAGACACATTTCATGGAGGTCTACAATTAATGCTGAAGTAGTATACATTCACCTCTCTCCGCCATCTTGAAACGTCACAGATTGAAAAATTACTGTGACGCTTCAAGATAACGGCAAGGGACGAATGTATAATAATTACACGCACACTATACGGATGTGTCCTTATGAGACATAACGGCATGATTACGGTTTAAATAAACGTAATAGCGCTGCTATGATCTCATGGTTACACATCCGATGTTGGAACCAAACAAGCTTAGATCCAGATGTTTACGAGAATATTTATATTGGTCAGAATATGAAAAAATATTTAATTGCTTCCAAAGAGGAAAAAAATCCACGCGAATAGCAGATTCTAATTTAATTTTACATTTGCGCCAGCAAAATTTAAGAGTGAGAGATAACATTAACAGAGGTCACGTGTCATAAAATATTTGTCGCTATTTTATTGTCGCTAATTTAACACGATAATTTCGTTACTCAAAGACAAAAATTAAAGCAATTGATAAGAACCTAAAACGACCACGGAGTCATTTTTATAATGGAAATACATGGAAATATTTATTACGCAGAATGGAAGATAATCTGAAAAAAAAATTCTATGACACTGAAAGCGATGCTTTTCTTGGAACTGCAAAAAATGCAGAATGAGCTAAGAAAACGTGGGAAAAAACATTTTACAAGAAAAAGAATTTCTGAATGGATTTCTAATCAGGATATTGTTACTCTACACAGAAAGCATTTACCACAGTCTGGGTGAAACTATTACATTGTAACTTCAATCGATCAATTGTGGGAAATGGATTTGTGTAATATGACTTCTTTCGCATCAGTCAATTCGGGGTACAAATATATTTTAACAGTTATCGATGTATTTGTGAGAAATAAGACAGCTCTCGAAATTTTCAATGCCTTCAAAGGCATTATCGAAGAATCTAATAGAAAACCGAAAAAAAAATCAATCTGATTCCGGTCTTGAGTTTAAAAATAAACTTTTTACAAATTACTGTTTTGCAAACAATATTCAACAGAATTATCCCCAGATTCAATCTCCAGAACCACTCTTTTAAAATGAACAGGGAACAATTGCACTGTTAGATTTAACAAAAAGGGGAGTAAATAAATTAAGAAAAATGCAGAGAGGTAAGGGCAAGAAGAGAAAACGATCAAGTATAAAAAGAAAATCCGCGTACAGAAAAAAACATTCTAAATCGAAACGTAATAGTAAACAAATAACTGTTCAGTCTGGAGGTAAAAGAGGAAAAAAAGAAGTAAGAAAACGAAAGCAGAATCTAAACCGAAAAAAGCGCGTTTTGTAGATATTTTCGATAATAATGGCTAAGCATGTAGAATGCATGTCTTCACAACTGGATCTTTTGTCTGCAAAACCTTTACAATCGAACATTTTAAAAGCGGAAGAAATAAGCTACAAGCCAATTACATCAGTTACAAATAATTCCGTTTTGGAATTCACCTCTCTAGGACATGGTGATACTTACAGGGATTTATCTTCAATTCGGCTGAAATTTTTAGTCAGACACAAAAAATCTCCGACGGAAAACTTTGCTGTGGGTAAACCTGCAGTTTTGGATGCTAATGAAGCTGTAACAACAGCCGCGGTCGCTGCTGAAGGAGGGGCATTAGTTAATAACTTATTACAATCGTTATTTAAACAATGTACAATATACTTGAACGGTAGTACAGCAATCTCACAGTCAGATAACAATTATGCATACAGAAGCTATGTAGAAACAGTTTTGAATTACGATGAAACGAGCGTTACAACTCATTTATTTACGCAAGCATTCGTACTCGACACTCCCTTTGAAATGAACTCAAAAGTGTCAAATGAAGGATTGAAAAAAGAAAGGCTCTATTTGGTGGTTCTTCAGAGGTAGAGATAATTGGCAAATTACACGGCGACATGTTGAATCAGGAAATTTTTTTACTGAACAATGTTGATCTGCGCATAGTTCTTTCATTGGAGAAACCCGAGTTCTATACAATGGAGGATACCGGCCTCGCAATCATTTGTAGAAATTTTCGATGCAACCATGTATATGAATCATGTTACTCTAAATCCTGCAATCTTGCTAGCACACGAAAGGGTTTTAGCACCGAGAAATGCAATCTATCAGTACAAACGGGTAGAAGTAAAGAGCTACACGGTTGCAAGTCAAAATACCTCGCTTTCCATCGATAACATAATATTAGGACAAATACCCAATTTCCTAGTATTCTGTATGGTACAGTTTAACTCCAAAGCTATATACAGAAGTAAAAATGGAAAGCCAAGCACAATTCGAGAGTCAGAATGAAGAAACTCAGCTTGATCAATCGGTTATTGGGGGGCAGGCATTTCTTCCGTTTTACAAAACGGATGATTTGCATGTCGGACGAAAATATAAAGTCATAAAAATGGAATTCGTAAATGGCCAGTTTGGTGAAAGAGTACGGACTATTACCGATGAGTTCCGGTACGATCTGCCACAGCGGATAATAAATAATTTCAGGGGTATCAAAATCTGCATCTATGGGTTACCGGATACCCACGAAATGGTGCAACTGAAAAGGGCCGGCTGGGAACACAGTGACGCAGCCTCTGATGGATCAACATCTGAATGCCGAATCTGCATGCAGGACGGGCAGAACCTGTACACGCTGGAGCCATGCGGACATGCAGGGTATTGTGATTGCTGTTGCCGGCGCTTAAAAAAGTGCGCTGTCTGCCGCGTGAGCGTAAAAGGAAAGCGGCGTATCTTTTTGTAAACTAAAAATTTTCATGCTGTTTCAATAAATCGTTTTTTATTGCGGATTAAGTATTTTACTTTAAAAATTCAAATGGTGTAATGAGGCATTCAATGACTTCCCAGTAAAATTCCTAGAATGGAGCAAATCCTCCTAAAATCTTCTACATTCTTCTACATTCTTAAAAAACATTCAGATGTGATAGCTGTACCCAAAGACTAAAAAAGTGTATTATGTCATAAGAACACTGTTTCTATAAATCGTTCTTTATGGGGCTAAAGTTTTTTAACTCGAGAATTCAAATCTCCGATTTCCAGGTCTTAAAACTTTTAACACTCTATTACATTTAGTGCCAATACGTGTCGGAACATTTATATCGGAATAGATAAATATATAACCATCATTCTCAATATTGTCTGCAGTTTTCTGTGTTGAAGAATTAACCATTTGTACAGAATTTTTCTGTTGAGTTATAGGATTAGATGCTTGCATATTAGGAATTGCATTTTGCTGGGGAAAACTCGAAACCAAATTTGAGTGGAGTATGAAGTTGAGGATTATTCGATGCTGTACCTAACTGTACAGGAACAAGTACCTGTGCACTTTTTGTCAATTTGAAGGCACATTCTGCATAATACGTTCGCCTCTCGTGGTAAGTCTTATTCCGTATTTCACCGCTTCGATTTTTACCATAGTAACACGATTTTATATGCTCGAAGCTACTAATATAGGGTATAATTTCACATTGAAGTTCCCCGTTTATTTTAAAGAAGCTGCTGTGAACATCAATTTCCAAAAACCTTTTGTACGGATATTTTCTTAAGGATGATGCTAAATGATAAAGAGTTCTTTGAGAAGCAAGTTTTTCTAGAGTATAGTTGGTACCGGTATCTCTGTATGTAATATGTACACTATTTTTCAACAAATTAAAATTATGAATAATTTCTTCAGGTGGGTATCTGTGAAAAACGTTTAAAAAAAAATGTTTTTCTTTTGCTAATGGTTTATTGTGATATTGTGGTTGTCGATATATACTTCAGATTATGCAGAAAATAATAAAATTTGTTAAAATCGCCAGAAAACTGGTAAAATACACAACAGTTTCTGTAACCAGAATCTAGACGTGCCTCCAGTATTTTAAGCTTCTCTCTTCCTTTCACAAGTATATTGTAATCATTGTAGAATGTTAATAGATATTCGGGAAAGTGGGGGTCAAATGTTCCACTTTCCCATTTAAGTCCGTTTATAGCAATTTTGCATTGTTTTACTTAAAAAATTTAAATGATACGGAAGTCTCATTAGAGATTGCGATGCATTTGATGCGTTTGCATTCAGCACGACCAACGTCGAACGAGCATTAATGTCGAGAAATTTGCGTGGTGTGATTCAACAGTTGCATTGGCATGGTTGAAAGGTGAACCAAGTAAATGGAAAACTTTCGTCGCTTTCCCATCAGAAGATAACCCAGATGATTGTGCATCCCGAGGATTAATGCTTAAGGAAATGATGAAACATCCCATAATTGATGGCATGGTCCAACATGGTTGAAAAAAGTTGATGAACATTGGCCTGAATTGGAAGTCGCAGAAACGACCACAGAACAACGAGCAGTATGAGTTGCCGTTAATATAGCATCAATAGAGAGGAATGATCTGTTGTTAAAATCATCATCAAACGGAGTTAATGCAAGTGGAACGAATTTTGATAAAGCAATATCAACAGGAAGAATTTCCAGAAGAAATGGAAGCTTTGATGAAGCAGATAGCAATCTCCTCGAAAAGCAAATTATTGGCGTTAAACCCGTTTTTAGATGAACATGGCATCCTACGAGTAGGGGGAAGATTGCAAAATACAATGTTATCATACAGCAGCAAACATCATGTAGTGTTACCTAGAACTCTTGAAATTACGCAGTTAATCGTCAACCAAATGCATACGGACACGTTACACGGGGACCTCAATTGATGTTAACATGTTGCTACGTAAAAAATATTAGATTATCCATGGTAAGAGAGCAGTAACGGATGCGTATACATTTGGGTGACGATTAATTGCGTAACTTCATGAGTTCTAATATTGGCAATACGCATCGAGTTTTCACGATGTGCTTAGTTGCGCCATTTTATTCATATATTAAAGAAACCATTTGTGAATATGGTGCAATTTTACTATATACGTAAGTGAAATTTAGTGACCCATTGTTACGAGGCTGAGCAGAGACCTAGAGGTAATTATTCCTAATTTTAATACTTGATATCTGTTGTTCGCATTGTTAATTGTTACGTCATTATGACATTTTAAAATGGCGATCAGAAGCGAATATTTTGCTTTGGGATTTATCATAAATAAGTCAAATATGTGTTCTGATTGGAGTGGTAAAACACCCCTTGGACTCTCCAGAATGCATATTTAGCGAGTTATTAATAATTTAAATCTACTGGCAGCCCTGAAAAAAGCGGACTTAAGAGTATAGATAACCACTGTCTACAATGGAAAGCCAACCCTTGTTTGAAAGCCAGCTTGAGGAAACTCAGCTGAAACCTGTATCAGATGCAGCAAACGTTATTGGTGGACAGGCATCTCTACCGTTTTTAAATACTGACGAGTTACATATTGGGCGCAAATACAGAGTTGTGAAATTGGAGTCTACAAGTGGACAGTTTGGGATAGAGAGAGAGCGTGTCAAAATGGCTGCCGAGGGCGAATGTATACTACTACTACGTCATATATGAGTGAGTACTATTAACGATTATATAATGTTTTATTGAATAAACCTGACAGAGATAGCTATATCTCCACTGTGTGAGCAAGGATACTGAACTATTGTAATAAAAAGGACTGCCATAAAAAATCTGCATTTAGGCAATACGTGAATTCACACCACCCAACAAGCCACAAGAATGACTTGTGTTTTATTAAACATGTTCATGATAGCCCAAGGCGTGTACACGCTATGTACGAAACATAAAATTATCGACGGAATCAATAAGTAAAGTATGGACCATGCACTCATTCTTCCATAGTTTTGTATTTCGTCAGAATAAATGTTGATTGTGATAGATACGTAGCCGAAATTAGAGTCTGCATTTGAGCCGCATTTTCATGAAATCGTTTAAAAAAAAAAGTGGATTTTTTTGTGGCAGTTTGATCAATTTAGAGAAAATTCAACAATTTGCCGGCATAAACTGCTGAGTTTTCTCGAAGATTGCCAAACTGATAGAAAGAAATCCAAATTTTATTGACAACTAACAGATTTGTGGTGGATATTGTCGTCTTACATTTTGAAAAATGGATTTTTATAAAATAATACCATTGAATATAGAGCATTCAAATAACGCCGTAATATAGGCTTTTACTGATAATTTTCCTTTTAATAGAACTTAATTTACAACTGTTCCTTTAACCGTTCGTAGATATACGATAGAACTACCATCGATAATGTACGAAAATAGGAAAATTTTGACTTAGAAGCTCAAACAAACTGCCTGTATTGGGCTCGCGATCAGAATTTTCCGGCAAACTAATTAGTTTTTGATTGAGCTACTTGCCGTTCCCTAATATCTTTAAACATTGACCGTGCCACATATTACAAGGCTCTAAACGATCTCTGACCAATGGATGTCACGCAGATGCAGATACGCGGGTGACGCACGACGTTTCAAACTGTAAATTCACCACGCCATACATATTCGATTTTGGTGAATTTATTTGTATGGAAACGACGTATTTCCGAGGGTCTAATAAAATGGCGATCCGCGTGACCTCCCCAAAGTTTACAGCCTTGGCATATTGTTGATTGCCACGCCAGTGATTTTAGTGATCCTTACAATGATATGAACAAAGCAATTGAATCGAAGAACAACTTTCAGAACGCCTTACAACAGTAAACGTAATCTAAATGTCGTCATCTTCAGACTAAGTCAATAAAACATTTTAAAATCTACTAACGACATACCCCATCCTCCACAGCTTGCTCTGTCGCCATCATTTTGTCAAAGCATATTGGTCCAGTCGCCTTGCCTTGTGTGAATCCCTTCAGACTCCGTTTCAACCATCAGATGAAATGTCTTCCTATCCTTTCGCAAGTCTCTTTTCGCTTTTGCCTTCTAACAGCTTCTCGGACGCCGGTCTGTTCTCATTCAGCCTACTGATTTATAATCGTTTCGTTGAACGCGCCAATGACCTCGGTTTCCACAATTTCGATCTGGTCACCCGAGGAGACAGTGAAGGGTAAACACTGTCTGTATGGGCTTTGGTTTCGATTCGATAATGGTTCGATGATTCGAGCTGTGCAACAGCTTCTACGAACATCATTGATTAAGTTGCGATGATGTGTCTAAAGGTGATTTTTGGTGAACTCCTGCGATCTCATAATTTCATGGTGTTAAGTCTTAATTGCTGTGGAGCTAAAACATAAAAAAGAATTTTGACTGAGCGAAGCAAGTCAAGCAGATGTGGGACTAGAGAAAGAATGCGACTACAGATATTTTAGCCCCTTCCGTAGAAGGTAATCAAAAAGAGAAGTCTGGAACAAGAGTGTGTCTGGGTGATTCTCGGAAGTGACAATAGCTCTTTGACGACACAGAACATTTCATCAGCGACCACACTGCGATGCTAAATCATATAATGTGCCTCCGATGAACACGATTCAATTTTGTCACGGTTGAAACGGTTGAACCGATTCCTAAACGGAGTGTATTGCGATTCGTGCGTTGGAGTTTATGTAGATGAAACTGAGGTAGATTTTACCATGAACGTTAAACTGAATAATAACTTCGTCTATTTACGGAACTGCGACAACATATTCAACTCTGTTCAATTCCGTCGACTCCGAGCGGAATCTGTTGTTAACACGAATAATTTGTGTTTACAACTCTATGATCATGATAATTCAAAATTAATATGAATCACCACTTGGCTAAATTGTAGCCTACATTTCTGCGTTTTTTATTATTTGATCGGCGATATCTTTAAAAAGAGAAAGTTTTTCAAAAATGTGGAACCATTATTTTCTGTAAAAGTATGTTAGCTTTAAATGAAAAATATATTTTTTAGCTATAGTTTTATGTGCTCCGAGAAAATCGTGCAGATTATGCAAATTTGGGTAATCTGCACGATTTTCTCGGTGCACATAAAACCTATGGCTAAAAAATATTTTTCATTTAAAGCTAACATACTTTTACAGAAAATAATGGTTCCACATTTTTGAAAAACTTTCTCTTTTTAAAGATATCGCCGATCAAATAATAAAAAACGCAGAAATGTAGGCTACAATTTAGCCAAGTGGTGATTCCTCTTAAGGCATCAAGAAGTCAAATTCCGATGAAAAATTGACACAACTATGGAACGAAAAAGTGGGGGAAAACTGTGATAGAATGTGACGTTTTTGGTCCGGGGCTCATTTAATTTCCGAAAAATTCTGAAAATTTCTAAAAATTCTTGAAGAAAATTCTTACAATTCTGAAATATTTTTTTAAGAATGTTGATAATTTAAAGAATAAGTTCTAAATAATAATCCCTGTTCTGGTCTGCCTGAATATAAAGATGTAAGAATATACGATTGGTTTTAATAAATTACCTGAATTTAACCTGTTCCGATTCTTACTTCATTTTCACAAAATATCTCAATAATAATTCAAGAGAATTCGAGAAAACAGAAAATTTGTGCAAGTAATTAAGAAACGTCAGATATGCTGAACAGAAAATCTAAGCGAAAACACAAATGGAAACTCAAACGGAAAGGGAAAGCTTGACAGATTAACTGAAAAATAATTAAGTTCTGACTGCAAGGATTTTAATTAAAGAATATTCCATCGTGTAGCGCATGATCTAAGGATTTCGGCAAACTATATATAATTTTTTCGCACAAATTTCGGCTACAATTTAGCGTTGCGTCGATTCGTCTTATACGAATGATTCGGGTAACGCTCGTGAGGACTTTTGTCTGTTAAGTTATAAAAGCAAAATTGATAAAGTAAAGGCAAAGTTTCAAATTCCAGGTCGAAACAGGAAACCAGGTCATTTTTAAGAAAATATATTTTCGACGATAACTTCGTATCCGCGTGCTTTCTGGATAAAGTACGAGAAAACTAAGAATTTATGGCAATTTTAGTGAACTATTGCGTCTTCTCGTAGTAGGTTTTACCACCACAATTTTTTATTATTTTTATTCAAAGCCAACACTTCTTAACACAAGACGATGGTCCCACCTTTTCCAGAAAGGACGCGGATATGACGTTATCATTGAAAATATATTATTTTTGCGCACGAATTCAGTCGACCGTTGTGTTGATTCGTCTTAAGTGCAATGGACCCTTTTCTTGAAAAAGTAAATCCATTAAAGCACGCAAAAATGTGTTACTTTTGAAGGATAAATTGGTTTGTGAGTCACGCGTGCTTTTCGCGTGCTTAAATGGTTTTACTTTTTCAAGAAAAAGATTTTTGTTCAGAGAAATCATAAAAAAAGGAACATTTTCCCGCCAAAATGTGGGCTACAAATTGCAAAAGATGGATTGCTCTCAACGAAAACTTTGATGTTTTTGTTAATTTTTAAACTTTTTATCGTAAACCTGCACCCGATGCACTTTACTGACAGGCTTAACAAAAAATTTTCCTTTTATAAGAAGCCATAGAAACTAACCTTTTCGTTTTGTTCACCACGACGTTTCCTTTAAAGAAAGGTTTTTCGTCGCTTCGACTGAATTTTTTTCTTTTAAGAGCTACCATACAAATAAAACTAGAGAACGTTTTGTCCACCAAAAAAATTGTAACTTCACACGAAACCACAAATTGAACTTCACTTTGGTGCACCTTATCAACCGAAATTCAGATGGAAACTGATGTACCATTTAAATGCTGTAACCAACGTATCACACGTTATCGGAGAATTTGAGAAAAAAAAATTGAATTTCTATTCCCCTCGTATCATAAGTTCTACAGCGAGTGAATTTTGAATGAAGATAAGAATTTGTTGACTATTATAAGGACTTATCACCGAAGTGTTGCCTAATAGAGAGTTGCGGGAAACGTTGAGTTTGGCTGTAAATCTCAAGTGAATATACGAAAAAATTTCCAATTTAATAGACTTTTCAGTCAGGCAAGGGATTGAAAATTGACAGTGGAAGTGGCAGCTAGCCGAAAAAAATTCAGTGATCCGCGGGGGCTACTTGTTACCAGTAATTATAAACAAGAACTATTGATAACTAGTCCTGAATCCAGAGGTCATTAATACCAGGGTCGGTATTATTATCCGGGTCTGTTGTCTCAATGCAAACTTTTTATCGATACCGATACCGACACAGAGCGAGTACCGATACCGATACCGACACAGAGCGAGTACCGATACCGATACCGACACAGAGCGAGTACAATTCAGTCTTGAATCTTCATACTGAACTATTATATTTCAAATTATGTTTGGGCTCATTTCGAATTGTCGTTACAAGTGTTATAGATTCTTATATGACAGAAGCATGAAAAAAGGCAATGACTCGGGAACGGGAAGGGAAAACACATAAAACTCTTGAGTACAGATGAAAAGTACAGTCTTCAAATCGCTCATAACGTAAAACGTTACACTTCACTCGGGGGGTTGGAGGTAATTTGATATGTCGTATCACGATGAGTAATCGTACCTCGGGCTGAAGCCCTCGGATACTTTTACTCATCTGGATACGGCATATCAAATTACTTCTCTGGTATGTACTAATTGCATATTGATGGCGTTGAAAGAAGTACTTGAAACATGAAAAGTACGCTTTTCGACGTATGTAGCGTGTAAAAGATAAAAATCTCTCCGCCGGTGCCAGAAGTATTTCATGCTTTTTCATTGACTGATTTTCATTAAGCCTTATCAGAAAAGAAATTTTTTCAAACATGTCTCATTTTCAGATATAAACATTCTGTCAATTTGAATACCATCAACAAACAACGATGCATTACTGAAAAGCCTAAAAAATGATAATTTCTTTAATAAAATCAAAGTTTTCCGCATCTCACTCTGCTCTCTTTTCATTCGTTTATCTATTTAAAATATCTAACTTTTCGTTTCTATAAAAAGTTCACCTTTTAACCTAACAGTCTAGCAGGCAGATAACATGGTAAGATTTCACTGAACTAATGGGGAAATTTTAGAATATTTTAGGAAAAGTAATTTTGAATGTTAAACGCTGCTACCATCTCAGCATTCTTCATTAATAAAGAATTGCACGGACTCTCGCGGCACCTATGGTCTTATTGCGTTTAAAATAAATCTACACAAAATAGGTACGGGCAGTGGCAAAAAGATAAAAAATGTTTTGGCTAGACCAGTACCAAGTCATAATAGGCACGCATATATAAAAAATTCCACTGGAAAATGGTAGGCTGTCGTTTAAAATAATTCCCCATAATATGTTTTGAAAGAGCTAGGATTTCTATTCAATATTTACGTACCGACGTTCAAGCAACTATACTAGGTATGCCTTTATCCATGCCGTTATTTTCACTCTTTGTACAATTTAAGTACAAATTCACTTCAAATTTTGTATTGAAATGCAGTTGGTGTTTAGCGGTCAGCGTACGGTCTTAAAGTACAGCCTTGTAGTTGACAAATGACTTCTGCGTAAACATTAAAAAAGAGAGATGGAATTAATGTGGGACTCGATACTTGCCTTTTCGAACTAATCAGCTACTGTCTTTGATGACGAGCGTTGAATGAATGTCAAGACTTACCTTTTCTCTTTTTTTTTCAAACGTATATCTTACCTCTCAATCTATGTGAGCGACGATTGAAGCAGGCCAAAATTGATTTTTCTTTAAGTTTTTTAAATCAATCAGCCTCGATTTCAAAATAACTTTCGATGAGGAGCAAATTCACTTTCCGTGAAAAAACCGACTCGACCGGCTTAAGGGCCGCTATACAATTGAATCCACATCCTTCTTTGGTGGCATTATAACCGTAAGTCGAATGTTGAAAGGGTGACACCGACACGATTTTGTTACGCTGGCTGTACATTCGTGAGTCGCACCATAGCACTGCTTCTAGCATTGACATAGAAAATATGCTGTTTGACGTCTGACATACGAATGTTAGTGCTAGATGCAGTGCTATGATCACTCTGTATTTTCGTTACTGCTTTTCACAGTTGCATAATTATTCAATCGGAATATGAAGCCGACACAGTACCTCCCTTCAATTTAACTTTTTTTTTTTTCATTTTGTGTTTTCATTGAACTAGCCAAATCAAAAACAACGCACTTCAAGCAAAAGTGCTTCAAATGACAGCTGCCAAATAGAGTTCTATTTTGAATGAAAAACTTTCCCACCTTTTTTTACAGTGCAAAAATTTGTTTGATACACTGTCCAGTCTCACTACTCGTGCTTGAAGTGCGCTGTCTAAAAGCGAGTTTCGATTTACCCACCACAACGACATAATAACGCATTGTGTCGAGATCCTTTCAGTAACAGTGTCCACCGTTTCTGGAATGTTGAGTATCAACATAAGTCGATAATGAAGTGTTTGACGTTGCAATTTCCATGGAAATTGTGATGAATTGAAAAAATTGAAATAAAAATCGAGAAATCTGTTAACAATTCGACCGTTTTATTTAAAAAAAAAAATCAATTTTTTAGGGTTAAAAAGTCTTTTACATCGAATTATCTTACAATCTAGCTTCAACAACATAAATAGAACTACACAAAGTACAATAAGGAGACAATGCGTGTTAAATTTGAAACTAGCCACACAAATTTTCTCTCCGTGCTTTTTTCTCTCATTTTGTTCTTTGGGAAGCTTACATGTGTACAAAGCAGGAACTATTTTTGTGGGCAAAAATTTCGTAAAATTTCCCGACTTTTCCAATTTTATCCCAAAAATATTTTTTAAGAAAATTGACGAAAATGTAGGGAAATTCAAGAAAATTTGGGAAAATGTTTTCTCAAAAATAGTTTCTGACACACAGTGATTCACATAAGTGCGGGAAATTTTGAAATCATAGAATGATAACCATTGTACCGGAGCTGTTTAATATGACATAAACATTTAAATTCTAGTGGTTGTCGCAATCAATTTGTTGAATTGTCTTCTACATGTTATTGTAATTTATATTAGAATCAATCTGTCTCTTAGTGTTCATTATCATTTATGTCGGTCAATCAAGAACTTTTGTAAATAGAATTGAAATCAAAACAACTTTTATGACTTTTTCGTTAGCTTTGGAAAAGTTTGCGAGCTTCGAACTTTCAAATCGAATATAAAAATTTGTATTTCGTTAGATCAGTCGCGCCTCTAGAACACTCCGTCTAGTCTACCGTCAGTTCAATTTGTTGCATTTAGAAGCAAGAGTTTTTGTCGCGAAAAGCTGCTCTCTTTCCCAAATTCAGCTCAAGAAAATTGAGGCAATTTGTCAAGTAAACAAAGGAGAAGTTAAGAGGCATCGGTACTTAGCTAAACTTTTAGTCTTCATTTGCGTGTCTTGCATTTTATTTTCGATGATATCTTTCCACCATAATCCTTTTTCAAAAATGTACGACCGAAATAACGACCACGAATGTGTTAGCTTTCAATAGAAAATAAATTTGGTTGTACCGGTTGTACTCGTTTGACCGGCTCTGAGAAACGTGAGCAGCTTAACGAAATTTTCGTAAACTGCTGAGTTTTCTCAGTCTCAGAGCTGGTCCAGCTGCGGCAACCAAATCGATTTTCTTTTGAAAGCTAACACATTCGTGGTCGTTATTGCGGTCGTACATTTTTGAAACAAGATTCAAATGTATGCTTTTCGGCAAAGCATCGATGTCTCTTAAATAGCTATTTGAAGTTCGGAAAAACTCTTCTTAGATAACGAAAAAGTCATTTTACGTTCTTTTGGAAGATTAAAAATTATTTCAATCCAGAATAAAAATCTATTCCTTCCTCTGTGACTAAATAATGTATGACCAACACTTTGATTTTATTGAATTTTGTATAATTTTCAGCTCTCATAATTGATAGGCCTGTTGTTAATTATAAAGTACTCAGCCTCATATATCAGAGATCATATTAACTTTCCAGAGAAATGATAACAGCAGACGCTGCGCTGACCCCACAACAAATATGATTTTACCATGTATTTTGACGTATTGGATGCATGGCTGCTAAATGTCATTTGACATGTTTATTCTACCTGTGGGGTCAGCACAACGTCACCTGTTATCATTCTCTGTTAATTTCTATAAATATTTTTTTAAAAATTGTTGTCTTAAATTTACACACAAAAACTATAAATTAAACGGAAAACCAGCAACCCGTCAAAATCTTTTAGAAAAAAGACAACACTTTCGAGTCCTATGGAACGACAAAAATGAAAACTTGAATCTTATCCGCCTTATTGTTCCAACAACGAAATGTTTAATCAAGAAAAAATCCTCGAAATCCTCACAATACTGTTATTAATAAACTTAGTTTACTTTAGTTCACCACTAACCATCATGTATTTGACATATCCAATTACAAATCTAGGGCGGAAATTAGATTTGTCAAACGTCTTGTCTCAACATTTTGTTTGTATTCACCTGATAGTATAATTTAAAAATTGCAAACGTTCCATAAATGCTAAACGTTTAATTAATGCTTAACTTATCTTATTTACAGTTCACAGCACAAGTTACTTTTCGACGTTTTGAAAGTTGTTCATCGTTAGATTAAGTAATGATAAATGGTTACGCCGTCTCAATTAATTTATATAAATATGAAAACGCAAGACTGTCGTAATGGTATTGCTAACATTATCGGGCTGAGCAACAGGGGACACAGGATTATTTAACAAAACGGGAATTATATGGGAAATCGTGTTGGTTTCCATTAGCAAGCGAAAATATAAACAGAGCTTGGTCAGGAACTTAAGTGTGTCGCACAAGCGACTGAAAATGCCAAAAATGCAATTCTGCATTACAAGCGTATTCAGTTGTTCGATAAGTGGGACATGTGGGTTCGTCGCCAAGTTGATGTCAATCAGTTACAGAAAATTATCGAGTAGTTCTTTACGGACGGTGATCGAGTTCGGTCAAAAAGAGTTTTTTTGGAACCGCGAAAGAGATAAGTTCTCGATTTGGTAAAAGCGACAGTAAGTAAAATTTAGAATACCGCGACAGTAGTTCAAACGGTGAAATTAGTTTTGTTTTAGCGATAAAATCAGAATTGTGAAAGTAGTTTGTTTCAGTTAGTTTTGTGAAAATAAGGTTCTTACTATCGCGACTTTAGTGAAATTCTAGGTGTAGTTCAAATTGTGAAATTAGTTTTGAAATCACGATAAAATCAGAATTGTGAACGTAGTTTGTTACGGTTAGATTGTGAAAATAAGTTACTGTGAAAGTAAATTTTGTAAATCCTAAGATTGTTTCAAATAAATGTTTATGTTCAACCGGTAAACCCGTGACTTTTGTGAATTAATAACATCTTGGCACACCTTTGGAGAAGAAGACTTAGGAATTTGTCTCCCGCCGAACCTGGGGTACGACATGAAATTGGAAACATTGGACTTGTTATACAAATTGTTGACAGGTTCAGTTCTTAATTTTGCAGAAAACATCTTTCGTCCTTGCTATGGTAGCGCCCTGACTATATTAAATATAATGAGAATAATACGCGCGAGAGAGAGAGAGAGAGAGTTATTCTCTCGCGCACCTTTTATATTACATTCGTAAGAACTAAGTGTGTTCGATTTGTATGAATGAATTAATTAATAAAGTTAAGTCGAGTAGAACGGTCGTCTTTTAAATAAAGAAGTTCCAGTGAAGTATAATACCAAGGTATAAGGAAGTGGATAAATGGATCTTTAATATAAGAAGGTCTAACATGGCGACCCAATGCCAGTTTTTAAAGAGTGAATTAGTGAATTGTAGTTGCATTTAGTGCTCATTTAAATAAAAACAAAACTATGAAGTGAAGTTTTGGGAGTACGCAACATCAACATTGTAAGTTTTTTCGCATTTTTATTTTACAAAATTATTTGTTACCTTTTTTTCTATTTTTCAATACATTTTCAATGCCATTGTGTTGAAAATACAACGATCTGGCGGGTGCAGAGGAAAACCAAATTGACAGCAATTCGTATAAAATTCTTTTATTGAAAGCTTCAATTTTCCTGTCGTTGACAAAATTCAAAATTTAAACAAAAACCAACAACAAAATTGACCCAAGTCTTACATTTAGTTTCCTTTTCAAACACCACTAAGCTATTCTGACCGATGATGGTCCAGATAATATAAGATTTAATTATACACAAAAAATCTGGTGTCCAGCACCTCCGTTCTGATCGAATAAACGCTTTTAACAATTCACATACTAGATTGTCATTCGATCAGTGATTTTCAGTGCTGCCTCAACTCAGCGTTGCTCTACGACACATTGCTCTCCCGAGTTGTTCAATGCAGAGCAATTTATATACAACATTCTGGTTATGTTTAGTCCGTATGACCATACAAACGTAATGGAGCGGATAAGCGATGTGATGTGATATCAATGTGTACGAGAACCGTGTACATGGTAAACCCAATGCAGCCATATACCTGCACATACCTTTCGGCTGGGCCATGGTTCAACATTTTGTCGATACGATTCAACCCCAATGGAACAATTGGAAAACGCATGCTGGATCAATTACAGTAGTATTTATAAAGAATAATTTTGACTTTCACTGCCGTGACGAAGCGGAGCGAAATGGCGATGGGAGGACCTTTAAGAAAAGTCTCCAAAAAAACGGAGCTCACTTGAACGTCGGACTTATTCACGGCAGTGTTCTAAAAACCATTTTATATATCGTCGTGTTAAAAATTTTGTAATAACTTATAGTTCATCATGTTATTACTATCGATTGTCATCGTTGCGAGAATTTTAGGCAATGCAGTTTGCCAAATTTCGGTACCCACTATGCCACCAAAACCTCCCACAACCACACATTACTACCACTCACCAATCTTGACGAGAGAGCAATTATTTGATGCCCGAGAATATTATTACCGACAGGAGTTAACTGATGCTTTTGACAGTTAGCAAAGATACAAAGTTTGACAGTTAGCGCCATCTATATGTATTTAGTGACGACACAAAGCTTTTTTGACATTTAGCAAAGACTCAAACCGGCTCCCCCCTTCTTTTTAAATTGTATGTATACTACTATTACTTTTAAAAGTATTTTATTTTATATCCATTTTCAGTTAACAATTATTTGTATAAACTAACAAGTATTTGGATAACTATGCTCCACTAAACACGAATCTACAATTGTATCAGCTTTTGGCTGTTGAAGTAAAATATAGTAAGATCTGTTGAAATATTAAAGGCTTCACACTGTTACATTGTTGAAGTTCTGTTATGAACGGAAACTCAGTAGCCATAACATTCAAAAGATATTATGTTACATGCTAAAGAGCATGACGATTTAGCTTATGCAGCGCGACGTAGGTAACTTTTTTTTTATCTAATATTTTTCTAATATTTTTTTTAAATTTTGTTCTTTTTTTTACAGATTATACTGATGGTTTGGATAGTCGAAATCCTAACGATTTCGAGGGGCCATTAAATGCCTATCGAATCAATCAGTTCGCCTGTACAAGAAACAATAATCTTAGATGACGACGATCATGACGACGAGGGAACAATGCTTCCGTTAGATTACACACAACCATTATATCAGGCGCCTTCAAAAATGCAATCATCTTCATCTACTACTACTAATGCTACTACTTCTGCTGTGTCTGTTGCCGAAACTACGCCTTCAACTTCAACTACAGCTTCACCTCGTCAAAAACGTAAATATATAAGAAAAACAAAAAATCAAAAAAAAAGATGAAATGTTAGTTCTAGATTGACCGTCGAGTAAATAAGATCAAAATTTGGAGAAGTGTTCTGTCGGAAAAGTTGAAAGAATTGTTCTGCTATTGAGACAATTGTATGTGAGACCAACATATGTGATTTCGTGTCGAAAGTGAAAGTGTTCATACGAGACGTTGCGATCGGTGTATCTTCGCCCACTCCCGCGACTCACGCAGAAATTATTCTTCCAAACGGAGCTGAGAGCGAGTGCGAAGATTGGGATGACGACACTGGATTGTAGTGCCCTTACTATAATTATTATTATACGACTAAGACTATACGCGCGAGAGAGAGTATTGTTCTCTCGCGCTCTTTATATTATATCCAGTGTGACTGTTGAGTATATGTTTTTAGATTAAGAGATTCATTCAATAAAGTATAAAGTAACTGAACGGTTGGACTTTTAATTACGATCTTATAAAATATTAATAAAGAACCTAAGGATCCTTATTGAAGGATCCAACATGGGCGATCCTTGCCAGTTTTAAACAGTGAAATTGGTATCAATACTTCAATTATAGTTACATTTAGTGATAATTTAAATAACTAAAAATCATGAAGTGAGATTCGGAACAATAATACAGTAAGCATGGGTAACACACCGTCTAAGACAGATAATGTTACTGCAACCGGCAATTCAAATGCGAACGAAATTACAATAGTGCAGTCCATTGAAGAACATAAAGATTCGGTTCAAATATTGCTAATATTAGTTGTAGTGTTTCTAGGAATTTTTGGAATTTCAAAATATATAAAACGCACAGACGGTGCATAAAGAAACAAGTTATAAACAAATCACGTGACAATTTGGCTGACGTTTAAAATAAAATAATATAATAAAAGACGAAAATCTAAACCTAGAATGACCAAGTGAAAATATTTCATACAAATATGGCAAATTCTGAAGACATACAACAAAAATTTTACGTCGTTTAAGTGATTCACAATTATCGGTGATAAATATACAAATGGGTATGGACACAAAAAGCGAAATTTCGAAAGACGAAGTAAAACAGAAAATCATGGAAAACTAAGCTGGAACGATAGGACAAATTTCAGGTATTTCAAGACGATAATTCCTCATTTAATAAAACCTAAAAATAATTCAAAGAATCTTGTTACAAAAAAAAAAAAATAAATAAAATTTTTTTTTTGCTTGGCATGAAAATAATTATTTTCTCATAAACGACTTGTTAATATAAACACATATTTACAAAGTTACAAAATCAGCAACAAAACGTTTTAGTTTCGACTTGTTAATATAGACGCATATTTACAAAGTTGCAAAATCAGCAACATACCTTTTTAGTTTCAACAGGATGTTTATTTAAAATAAAAGTTTCATATTACACTGAAATAAAATCTCAATTTAATTTTGGCGACGCATGCACATTTAACAATTTGTCATAATGGAAACATTTGAGCATACAACAATCGACATAAAATACGCAGTAAATTCATACTTTATTACTTTGAGTATTATCCTACTTGTTTACATTTTCGTTTATACCGTTTATAAACTATACCAAAAGTGTTTTAACCATTGAATGTTAAGGTTCACATGAATTTTCAAATTGAAGTGAAGTAACAAGAACCAGTTGAGAGTTCTTAACGTCCACGAAACATTAATGTCTATAAAAGAGGAAAAAGAAAAATTTATACTAGTTGCGAAACGAATTCTTAAAGAAAATTTGACTGATAATCCCGAAACATTGAAGACATACGAAATTGACATAGTTAACGCATATAATAAAGCAATCACGTTTGTTTTACAATATCACGATAATCCAAAAATCTCTACAAATTCAAAGCAAAATCTGATTGTTTTTGCTAATTACGTTCGTGAAAAACTTATTCTTTGTCTAACAAATCTCAAGTGCCAGTATAATTTCCCAGACGATATATTTCACATTATAGAAAGGTCCAATATAATTCCATTGACGGAAGAAGAATTAACAACTACAAATCAAAATAATACATTAACATCCGACGAAACCGATTTTTGATGATACAATGACTACGAAAGAAGACTTTTATAATCTGGCCACAAAAGCCATCAAAACCTATGCAGGTGAACCCTTGAAGCGCACAGCTTTCATAAATTCTCTGAAACTCATGTCAACAATGGCGGGCGATACACATAAAACATTATTGGTATCTATTATTTTAACCAAACTTGAAGGTAACGCAGAAGACGCTGTGAGCCCGGATGTAAAAACGGTAGACGAAATTATCACTGCTTTACCAACAAAACATAAAAGCAGAATCCTCTAAAGTTTTAACTTCCAGGTTACAAGCTCTCAGATTTGATAGAACTAAAATACAAGAGTTCGCGAAAGCTGCAGACGACTTAGCAGAAAATTTGAAGAGATCCCTAATAGTCGAGGGAATGACATCAGAGAAAGCCAACTCGGTAACTGTTGATGAAACAGTTAAAATGTGCCGGTCAGCAACCAGAAGCGATTTGGTTAAGCAGTACTTTCCGCCACACATTATGAAGATCATAGGGAAGTAGTTGCGAAATTGATACTAGAAGCTTCCACAGAAATAACTGAAAAACAGGTTTTAGCTTATAAGGCTCAGTCTAACTATCGTAGAGGTCGAGGTAAAAGATTTCAACAAAATGGATATAAGAATAACTATCACGCTCAAAGAAACGGACAAAATTCCAGGGGAAATTATGGGGTCGATACAATAATTCTAATCGCGGCCGAGGCCGGGGACGTGGTAATTACAATTTGTTTTTGAAAAGTTTGGAAAGTGACAATGTCCTCTTTAAATAACAATAATAATAACAATCAAATAAGTACCGATTTACTTGAAACCTCTTGCGTTGTTGTTCCTGACAATACTACTGTGGCGACAACAAGTGTCTTGGGGAATATTATACCACCACCAGTCATTTGGGAAGATACTGGAAATCGCTATCCCAGCTTCAAAATTATGTCACAAGTCCGCAACAATTACTTCAAATACACGTACTTTGGGAAAACGGAATTTTGGCAACGTGGGCTGGAAGCAGTCGAAACGGCTTTGCGGGTTTCATGCACTAACATTTCCACGGAAACAACATGCCAGCAGTACCGTCCAATGACCAGTGAAGATATTTTTTATTTAAGACAATTAAATGATAAAGATTTTTGTGAAATGCTCGAATTGTTAATGCCATCGTACAAATTGTTTTGGTACGAATTTTTTGGGTTTAACAATCGTTTTTGTAAAGATTGTTATGACTGGGTTTCAAGTGTTTCTATGCCCCATAGGAATAGAACTTTAACTATGAAACCATATAAAATAAAAATAAACGAAATTGTAATGTGCATGAGAGGAGAAATGTATTGCGAACGTTGTTGTACTCCTTTTTATAAATTTGAATAAAAATGTTTTTACAAATTAAAATAACTTTTGACTTTTATTTAAATCTATTATGGCTGAGTATAACGAAATGTGCCTAATGCCAGTACATTCGTACTGTGATGTAAACAGTGATAATGATAAGCATAAATGTGAGCCATTAGAGGTGTGTACAAATCCAATTGTGGAACGAAACGGGATGTGTATGAGGTGTTCGGAAAAAAGACTTGACGCGTTCAAAAAACAAAAAATATGTGTGCGTACTTTCATTATCTCTCATACGGAATATGAGTTATGCTTAAATAAAATTAACGAGAACGCAATAATTGAGCGTCATGCTTTGTGTACGTATTGTACACCTATTAAAGATTTAGAATATCGCGAATACAAAAATGTATCGCGTTGTAAAGACATTCATTATAGTCGTAGTGTTTGTTCCGCGATAGAATTAAACTTGCGTTACAAGTTTACACAAAAATATTTGCGTCATTCCGATGCAGAACACTTAAATTACGAAAAGGATGTATTTAACCAAATAAGTGGACAAAAATTCGGGCGTGAAAAAATAAAACGCGTTAATATTACTAATCCACAAAGTGATGTATGGTTTGATGAATGGGACGAAAGTGTTATCGATTGTTTAAATTTAGAAGTCCCAAAGTGTTTTTATGGTAGAATGAGACCAAAAGTGTATATAAAGTGTTTCAAGTGCTTAAAAACTGTTTAAAAAAAAAAAAAAAATTATAAAGAGTTGCTAAACTCAGGACTAGGTGATTTTTGTGGAGATTATTTCGGTAACAACGCCTATGATGACTCTGACCCTTTCAACAATATGCATGCTTTGGTATCGCATCCTGGCGAACTTATTAACTTTGAACGCGGTCAAGTTGATGTATCAACAATAACTACATTTACGCTTTCTTCGTACTTAGACTTGGAAACACAGGAAACAAAGCCATATGAACTGGAATACCCAAGGTAAGAAAACATACAAATATGCGTAAAAAAACGCCAGTTTTTATTTAGCCACACCTTTTTTCTTTTGCTTTCAGATGCTTTATATGTGACAATATATCAATGTGTTACAAGCCAGAACCAGTTTTTCGTTATTTTGATGGACGTTTCGTGACAGTCAATGAAGAAGGCGTAATTGTTCCGGAAAAGGTACGCAAAATGGTGGAAGTGTACGTTGTTCGTTTTTACAGCATTTTTTTACAGAAAAAAGAAGTCGACCCGTGTATGATAGCACCAGATGAGTCGTGGATGAAATTCTCCTACATACCGATGGATGATTCGTGGGACGATATGGGGGGGGGGAAGT